>NW_024537421.1:0-426854 GCF_016647745.1 Suillus plorans
CACTGTTGTGTCTGACGCGAGTAGCTTGGGTACCACAGACACTGACGCGCGACAGCGCGACAATACTGACGCGACGTAGGCTTAGTTACCACAGACACTGACGCGACAGCGCGACAATATGACGCGACGTAGGCTTAGTTACCACAGACACTGACGCGACATAGGCTTGTTCCTACAGACACTGACGCGACAGCGCGACAATACTGACGCGACATAGGCTTAGTTCCTACTGATACTGACGCGACTGCGCGACTGATGTCAACGCGACGTCGCGCGGTAGTAAGCCCCATACTACTCGTGACATATATTTAGGTAAAACCAATGTCGCGCCAAATGTCGCGCAGTTTCCATAGTGAATGTCCCAATGTCGTATGGTCCTATGGTCGTGCGGTGTCTGTAGTCAGCGAGCGTATTCATCTTGCAGAATGAGATGGTGGTGCGTGCTGTCGTGATCCTTATCTTTTCTTTCAGAAATGATGTTAATGCGCGCGTATGCTATTATCTCTGTTTTCGTGACTATCGTGATTCTTATTCTTCTTTCTGAATCGTCGTTAATGCGCGTGTATGCTATTATCTCTGTTTTGGTGATGATCGTGATTCTTATTTTTCTTTGTGAATCTTTGCTAGCATACGTGCGTGTTATTATCGTCTTTCTTGATGTCGTGGTCCGACTCGTGTTCCCTCGATTTTCCTTGTCGCATCTCTTGATTGTTGCTGTCGTAGTCTTGCGTGTCGTATCGTGTCCTGCGGTATTGCATCTCATCGTATCGCTTCTGTTGTTAAGATACGAGACACCGAGACAATACGTTCCTGCTGACCGAAGCTAGTTAACCAAGCCGAGTCGGTTCTAACAAAGCCGAGACAGTCCTAACCGGGGGGGCGGTGGTTTTCCGTCCTGTCGTATTTCCTTTACTTTTGCTGTTTTGCCTTCTATCGTAGTCTGGCTGCGCGTCCGTCTAGTCTCTCCTTGATTTTGCTTATTTTTGTATCGTAGTCTGGCTGTGCGTCCTTCTGGTCTTTCCTTGACTTTGCTTGATTTTTGCTGTTTTATTTCCTATCGTAGTCTGGCCGTGCGTCCGTCTATTCTTTCCTTGACTTTGCTTGTTTATTTCCTATCGTAGTCTGGCTGTGCGTCCGTCTAGTCTTTCCCTTTCCTTGACTTTGCTTGATTTTTGCTGTTTTATTTCCTATCGTAGTCTGGCTTTGCGTCTGTCTCATATTTCCTTGATTTTGCTTGTTTTCTTGTTTTATTGCTGTCGTAGTCTCGGTCATCGTGGTCCTTCTCTGGGGCGATGCTTCGGAGTGATGCGAAATTTCATTTCTAGTAGCCTTGGATGGGTGGGCGGATCGCATCTGGTATCTTCTTGACTGAATTTAGTTTGTGCTGAAATTCCTGTTTTTTTGACATTAGCGCATGCGTATGATGATTCTCTTGTCATGACCTTTGATGAGAGATGATCTCGTTCGTAGTCTATCGGATCGTGTTGATTTTTCCTTGACGGTCGTGGTCTGGGCGTTCCCCTCGGACAGAATCTTGACTTCATTTTGCTTGATCTTCGCTGTCTCTTATTTCGTAGTCTTTGCTTGTGGTGGCGCTCGTCTGGGGTGATGCGTCGGGCGAGGACAGAGTCTCGTTTTGACTCGACTTCGCTTTGCTTTATTTTTGCTATTTCTGATGATTTTATCGCTTGACTTTCCTTGATTTCGTAGTCTCCCTTCGTGGTGTTGCGTCGGGCGAGGACAGAGTCTCGTTTTGACTCCACTTCATTTTGCTCTATCTACGTGATTTTTTGTGATCTATCCCTTGACTTTCCTTGATTTCGTAGTCTCCCTTGTGGTGTTGCGTCGGGCGAGGACAGAACCTCGTTTCGACTTGACTTCATTTTGATTGATTTTTCTTATTTTTTGTGATTTGATCCCTTGACTTCCCTCGAATATTCTGGCTGTGGTCTTGCTCTGCCGTGGCTTTGACTGATTTCGTAGTCTCCCTCCTGGTGATGCCAAGAAACGAGACACCGAGACAATACGTTCCTGCTGACCGAAGCTGGCTAACTAAACCGAGACGGTTCTAACAAAGCCGAGACGGTTCTAACCGGGGGGGCGGTGTTTTTCTGTCCTGTAGTCTTTGCTTTAGTTTTTGCCTTTTTGCTGTTTTGCTTGATCGTAGTCTGATGTCTTCTGGTATGGACCGCTGTAGTCTATTGGATCGTGTTGATTTTTCATAGATGGTCGTAGTCTGGGCGTATGGTTTCATGTTATTCGCTTCGGTTGTATTCCTTATAGTGGCGCTCGTCTGGGGTGATTCGTCGGGCGAGGACAGAGTCTCCTTTTGACTCGACTTCATTTTCCTGTATTTTTGCGATTTCTGGTCATTTTATCCCTAGACTTTCATCATCCATCTGAAACTACTCGCCTATTACCAGATGATATTCATAGGTCCTACGAAATCATATGCGCACAGAGACTCGGTGATAGTGAGCTTCAGCCAAAGAAGTTTGCGTTCATCGGAAGGACTGGAATCCAATACTAGGTGCGTGGTGATGCATCGGTGGAGGATGGAATTTTGTTTTCTCATCGCTCGACTTTCCTTGATTATTGCTGTTTTTTCATCCTGGCATCGCTCATCATTTTTCATCAATAATCGCATTAGCATGCGCGCATGCTGTTCGTAGATGACTTGGAACTAAAAATCTCGTTTCCTGTAGATGGACTATCCTCGACTCGGACCGCTTCTTTGTTTTTTTCATGGAAAATACTGTTAGCGTGCGCGTACGCTATTATCTCCCCGATAGTGACTTTTGATCATGTTCCTTCGTCATGGATGGTTCCCCTTGATGGGTCGCGACCCTCCATTTAGCTAGGAGGGGTGTCATGACTTTCGGATCGAACACTGTGCGACTGTTGCCACTGTTGTGTCTGACGCGACGTAGGCTTGGTTACCACAGACACTGACGCGACAGCGCGACAATACTGACGCGACGTAGGCTTAGTTACCACAGACACTGACGCGACAGCGCGACAATACTGACGCGACGTAGGCTTAGTTACCACAGACACTGACGCGACATAGGCTTAGTTCCTACAGACACTGACGCGACAGCGCGACAATACTGACGCGACATAGGCTTAGTTCCTACTGATACTGACGCGACTGCGCGACTGATGTCAACGCGACGTCGCGCGGTAGTAAGCCCCATACTACTCGTGACATATATTTAGGTAAACCAATGTCGCGCCAAATGTCGCGCAGTTTCCATAGTGAATGTCCCAATGTCGTATGGTCCTATGGTCGTGCGGTGTCTGTAGTCAGCGAGCGTATTCATCTTGCAGAATGAGATGGTGGTGCGTGCTGTCGTGATCCTTATCTTTTCTTTCAGAAATGATGTTAATGCGCGCGTATGCTATTATCTCTGTTTTCGTGACTATCGTGATTCTTATTCTTTCTTTCTGAATCGTCGTTAATGCGCGTGTATGCTATTATCTCTGTTTTGGTGATGATCGTGATTCTTATTTTTCTTTGTGAATCTTTGCTAGCATACGTGCGTGTTATTATCGTCTTTCTTGATGTCGTGGTCCGACTCGTGTTCCCTCGATTTTCCTTGTCGCATCTCTTGATTGTTGCTGTCGTAGTCTTGCGTGTCGTATCGTGTCCTGCGGTATTGCATCTCATCGTATCGCTTCTGTTGTTAAGATACGAGACACCGAGACAATACGTTCCTGCTGACCGAAGCTAGTTAACCAAGCCGAGTCGGTTCTAACAAAGCCGAGACAGTCCTAACCGGGGGGGCGGTGGTTTTCCGTCCTGTCGTATTTCCTTTACTTTTGCTGTTTTGCCTTCTATCGTAGTCTGGCTGCGCGTCCGTCTAGTCTCTCCTTGATTTTGCTTATTTTTGTATCGTAGTCTGGCTGTGCGTCCTTCTGGTCTTTCCTTGACTTTGCTTGATTTTTGCTGTTTTATTTCCTATCGTAGTCTGGCCGTGCGTCCGTCTATTCTTTCCTTGACTTTGCTTGTTTATTTCCTATCGTAGTCTGGCTGTGCGTCCGTCTAGTCTTTCCCTTTCCTTGACTTTGCTTGATTTTTGCTGTTTTATTTCCTATCGTAGTCTGGCTTTGCGTCTGTCTCATATTTCCTTGATTTTGCTTGTTTTCTTGTTTTATTGCTGTCGTAGTCTCGGTCATCGTGGTCCTTCTCTGGGGCGATGCTTCGGAGTGATGCGAAATTTCATTTCTAGTAGCCTTGGATGGGTGGGCGGATCGCATCTGGTATCTTCTTGACTGAATTTAGTTTGTGCTGAAATTCCTGTTTTTTTGACATTAGCGCATGCGTATGATGATTCTCTTGTCATGACCTTTGATGAGAGATGATCTCGTTCGTAGTCTATCGGATCGTGTTGATTTTTCCTTGACGGTCGTGGTCTGGGCGTTCCCCTCGGACAGAATCTTGACTTCATTTTGCTTGATCTTCGCTGTCTCTTATTTCGTAGTCTTTGCTTGTGGTGGCGCTCGTCTGGGGTGATGCGTCGGGCGAGGACAGAGTCTCGTTTTGACTCGACTTCGCTTTGCTTTATTTTTGCTATTTCTGATGATTTTATCGCTTGACTTTCCTTGATTTCGTAGTCTCCCTTCGTGGTGTTGCGTCGGGCGAGGACAGAGTCTCGTTTTGACTCCACTTCATTTTGCTCTATCTACGTGATTTTTTGTGATCTATCCCTTGACTTTCCTTGATTTCGTAGTCTCCCTTGTGGTGTTGCGTCGGGCGAGGACAGAACCTCGTTTCGACTTGACTTCATTTTGATTGATTTTTCTTATTTTTTGTGATTTGATCCCTTGACTTCCCTCGAATATTCTGGCTGTGGTCTTGCTCTGCCGTGGCTTTGACTGATTTCGTAGTCTCCCTCCTGGTGATGCCAAGAAACGAGACACCGAGACAATACGTTCCTGCTGACCGAAGCTGGCTAACTAAACCGAGACGGTTCTAACAAAGCCGAGACGGTTCTAACCGGGGGGGCGGTGTTTTTCTGTCCTGTAGTCTTTGCTTTAGTTTTTGCCTTTTTGCTGTTTTGCTTGATCGTAGTCTGATGTCTTCTGGTATGGACCGCTGTAGTCTATTGGATCGTGTTGATTTTTCATAGATGGTCGTAGTCTGGGCGTATGGTTTCATGTTATTCGCTTCGGTTGTATTCCTTATAGTGGCGCTCGTCTGGGGTGATTCGTCGGGCGAGGACAGAGTCTCCTTTTGACTCGACTTCATTTTCCTGTATTTTTGCGATTTCTGGTCATTTTATCCCTAGACTTTCATCATCCATCTGAAACTACTCGCCTATTACCAGATGATATTCATAGGTCCTACGAAATCATATGCGCACAGAGACTCGGTGATAGTGAGCTTCAGCCAAAGAAGTTTGCGTTCATCGGAAGGACTGGAATCCAATACTAGGTGCGTGGTGATGCATCGGTGGAGGATGGAATTTTGTTTTCTCATCGCTCGACTTTCCTTGATTATTGCTGTTTTTTCATCCTGGCATCGCTCATCATTTTTCATCAATAATCGCATTAGCATGCGCGCATGCTGTTCGTAGATGACTTGGAACTAAAAATCTCGTTTCCTGTAGATGGACTATCCTCGACTCGGACCGCTTCTTTGTTTTTTTCATGGAAAATACTGTTAGCGTGCGCGTACGCTATTATCTCCCCGATAGTGACTTTTGATCATGTTCCTTCGTCATGGATGGTTCCCCTTGATGGGTCGCGACCCTCCATTTAGCTAGGAGGGGTGTCATGACTTTCGGATCGAACACTGTGCGACTGTTGCCACTGTTGTGTCTGACGCGACGTAGGCTTGGTTACCACAGACACTGACGCGACAGCGCGACAATACTGACGCGACGTAGGCTTAGTTACCACAGACACTGACGCGACAGCGCGACAATACTGACGCGACGTAGGCTTAGTTACCACAGACACTGACGCGACATAGGCTTAGTTCCTACAGACACTGACGCGACAGCGCGACAATACTGACGCGACATAGGCTTAGTTCCTACTGATACTGACGCGACTGCGCGACTGATGTCAACGCGACGTCGCGCGGTAGTAAGCCCCATACTACTCGTGACATATATTTAGGAGGGGTGTCATGACTTTCGGATCGAACACTGTGCGACTGTTGCCACTGTTGTGTCTGACGCGACGTAGGCTTGGTTACCACAGACACTGACGCGACAGCGCGACAATACTGACGCGACGTAGGCTTAGTTACCACAGACACTGACGCGACAGCGCGACAATACTGACGCGACGTAGGCTTAGTTACCACAGACACTGACGCGACATAGGCTTAGTTCCTACAGACACTGACGCGACAGCGCGACAATACTGACGCGACATAGGCTTAGTTCCTACTGATACTGACGCGACTGCGCGACTGATGTCAACGCGACGTCGCGCGGTAGTAAGCCCCATACTACTCGTGACATATATTTAGGTAAACCAATGTCGCGCCAAATGTCGCGCAGTTTCCATAGTGAATGTCCCAATGTCGTATGGTCCTATGGTCGTGCGGTGTCTGTAGTCAGCGAGCGTATTCATCTTGCAGAATGAGATGGTGGTGCGTGCTGTCGTGATCCTTATCTTTTCTTTCAGAAATGATGTTAATGCGCGCGTATGCTATTATCTCTGTTTTCGTGACTATCGTGATTCTTATTCTTTCTTTCTGAATCGTCGTTAATGCGCGTGTATGCTATTATCTCTGTTTTGGTGATGATCGTGATTCTTATTTTTCTTTGTGAATCTTTGCTAGCATACGTGCGTGTTATTATCGTCTTTCTTGATGTCGTGGTCCGACTCGTGTTCCCTCGATTTTCCTTGTCGCATCTCTTGATTGTTGCTGTCGTAGTCTTGCGTGTCGTATCGTGTCCTGCGGTATTGCATCTCATCGTATCGCTTCTGTTGTTAAGATACGAGACACCGAGACAATACGTTCCTGCTGACCGAAGCTAGTTAACCAAGCCGAGTCGGTTCTAACAAAGCCGAGACAGTCCTAACCGGGGGGGCGGTGGTTTTCCGTCCTGTCGTATTTCCTTTACTTTTGCTGTTTTGCCTTCTATCGTAGTCTGGCTGCGCGTCCGTCTAGTCTCTCCTTGATTTTGCTTATTTTTGTATCGTAGTCTGGCTGTGCGTCCTTCTGGTCTTTCCTTGACTTTGCTTGATTTTTGCTGTTTTATTTCCTATCGTAGTCTGGCCGTGCGTCCGTCTATTCTTTCCTTGACTTTGCTTGTTTATTTCCTATCGTAGTCTGGCTGTGCGTCCGTCTAGTCTTTCCCTTTCCTTGACTTTGCTTGATTTTTGCTGTTTTATTTCCTATCGTAGTCTGGCTTTGCGTCTGTCTCATATTTCCTTGATTTTGCTTGTTTTCTTGTTTTATTGCTGTCGTAGTCTCGGTCATCGTGGTCCTTCTCTGGGGCGATGCTTCGGAGTGATGCGAAATTTCATTTCTAGTAGCCTTGGATGGGTGGGCGGATCGCATCTGGTATCTTCTTGACTGAATTTAGTTTGTGCTGAAATTCCTGTTTTTTTGACATTAGCGCATGCGTATGATGATTCTCTTGTCATGACCTTTGATGAGAGATGATCTCGTTCGTAGTCTATCGGATCGTGTTGATTTTTCCTTGACGGTCGTGGTCTGGGCGTTCCCCTCGGACAGAATCTTGACTTCATTTTGCTTGATCTTCGCTGTCTCTTATTTCGTAGTCTTTGCTTGTGGTGGCGCTCGTCTGGGGTGATGCGTCGGGCGAGGACAGAGTCTCGTTTTGACTCGACTTCGCTTTGCTTTATTTTTGCTATTTCTGATGATTTTATCGCTTGACTTTCCTTGATTTCGTAGTCTCCCTTCGTGGTGTTGCGTCGGGCGAGGACAGAGTCTCGTTTTGACTCCACTTCATTTTGCTCTATCTACGTGATTTTTTGTGATCTATCCCTTGACTTTCCTTGATTTCGTAGTCTCCCTTGTGGTGTTGCGTCGGGCGAGGACAGAACCTCGTTTCGACTTGACTTCATTTTGATTGATTTTTCTTATTTTTTGTGATTTGATCCCTTGACTTCCCTCGAATATTCTGGCTGTGGTCTTGCTCTGCCGTGGCTTTGACTGATTTCGTAGTCTCCCTCCTGGTGATGCCAAGAAACGAGACACCGAGACAATACGTTCCTGCTGACCGAAGCTGGCTAACTAAACCGAGACGGTTCTAACAAAGCCGAGACGGTTCTAACCGGGGGGGCGGTGTTTTTCTGTCCTGTAGTCTTTGCTTTAGTTTTTGCCTTTTTGCTGTTTTGCTTGATCGTAGTCTGATGTCTTCTGGTATGGACCGCTGTAGTCTATTGGATCGTGTTGATTTTTCATAGATGGTCGTAGTCTGGGCGTATGGTTTCATGTTATTCGCTTCGGTTGTATTCCTTATAGTGGCGCTCGTCTGGGGTGATTCGTCGGGCGAGGACAGAGTCTCCTTTTGACTCGACTTCATTTTCCTGTATTTTTGCGATTTCTGGTCATTTTATCCCTAGACTTTCATCATCCATCTGAAACTACTCGCCTATTACCAGATGATATTCATAGGTCCTACGAAATCATATGCGCACAGAGACTCGGTGATAGTGAGCTTCAGCCAAAGAAGTTTGCGTTCATCGGAAGGACTGGAATCCAATACTAGGTGCGTGGTGATGCATCGGTGGAGGATGGAATTTTGTTTTCTCATCGCTCGACTTTCCTTGATTATTGCTGTTTTTTCATCCTGGCATCGCTCATCATTTTTCATCAATAATCGCATTAGCATGCGCGCATGCTGTTCGTAGATGACTTGGAACTAAAAATCTCGTTTCCTGTAGATGGACTATCCTCGACTCGGACCGCTTCTTTGTTTTTTTCATGGAAAATACTGTTAGCGTGCGCGTACGCTATTATCTCCCCGATAGTGACTTTTGATCATGTTCCTTCGTCATGGATGGTTCCCCTTGATGGGTCGCGACCCTCCATTTAGCTAGGAGGGGTGTCATGACTTTCGGATCGAACACTGTGCGACTGTTGCCACTGTTGTGTCTGACGCGACGTAGGCTTGGTTACCACAGACACTGACGCGACAGCGCGACAATACTGACGCGACGTAGGCTTAGTTACCACAGACACTGACGCGACAGCGCGACAATACTGACGCGACGTAGGCTTAGTTACCACAGACACTGACGCGACATAGGCTTAGTTCCTACAGACACTGACGCGACAGCGCGACAATACTGACGCGACATAGGCTTAGTTCCTACTGATACTGACGCGACTGCGCGACTGATGTCAACGCGACGTCGCGCGGTAGTAAGCCCCATACTACTCGTGACATATATTTAGGTAAACCAATGTCGCGCCAAATGTCGCGCAGTTTCCATAGTGAATGTCCCAATGTCGTATGGTCCTATGGTCGTGCGGTGTCTGTAGTCAGCGAGCGTATTCATCTTGCAGAATGAGATGGTGGTGCGTGCTGTCGTGATCCTTATCTTTTCTTTCAGAAATGATGTTAATGCGCGCGTATGCTATTATCTCTGTTTTCGTGACTATCGTGATTCTTATTCTTTCTTTCTGAATCGTCGTTAATGCGCGTGTATGCTATTATCTCTGTTTTGGTGATGATCGTGATTCTTATTTTTCTTTGTGAATCTTTGCTAGCATACGTGCGTGTTATTATCGTCTTTCTTGATGTCGTGGTCCGACTCGTGTTCCCTCGATTTTCCTTGTCGCATCTCTTGATTGTTGCTGTCGTAGTCTTGCGTGTCGTATCGTGTCCTGCGGTATTGCATCTCATCGTATCGCTTCTGTTGTTAAGATACGAGACACCGAGACAATACGTTCCTGCTGACCGAAGCTAGTTAACCAAGCCGAGTCGGTTCTAACAAAGCCGAGACAGTCCTAACCGGGGGGGCGGTGGTTTTCCGTCCTGTCGTATTTCCTTTACTTTTGCTGTTTTGCCTTCTATCGTAGTCTGGCTGCGCGTCCGTCTAGTCTCTCCTTGATTTTGCTTATTTTTGTATCGTAGTCTGGCTGTGCGTCCTTCTGGTCTTTCCTTGACTTTGCTTGATTTTTGCTGTTTTATTTCCTATCGTAGTCTGGCCGTGCGTCCGTCTATTCTTTCCTTGACTTTGCTTGTTTATTTCCTATCGTAGTCTGGCTGTGCGTCCGTCTAGTCTTTCCCTTTCCTTGACTTTGCTTGATTTTTGCTGTTTTATTTCCTATCGTAGTCTGGCTTTGCGTCTGTCTCATATTTCCTTGATTTTGCTTGTTTTCTTGTTTTATTGCTGTCGTAGTCTCGGTCATCGTGGTCCTTCTCTGGGGCGATGCTTCGGAGTGATGCGAAATTTCATTTCTAGTAGCCTTGGATGGGTGGGCGGATCGCATCTGGTATCTTCTTGACTGAATTTAGTTTGTGCTGAAATTCCTGTTTTTTTGACATTAGCGCATGCGTATGATGATTCTCTTGTCATGACCTTTGATGAGAGATGATCTCGTTCGTAGTCTATCGGATCGTGTTGATTTTTCCTTGACGGTCGTGGTCTGGGCGTTCCCCTCGGACAGAATCTTGACTTCATTTTGCTTGATCTTCGCTGTCTCTTATTTCGTAGTCTTTGCTTGTGGTGGCGCTCGTCTGGGGTGATGCGTCGGGCGAGGACAGAGTCTCGTTTTGACTCGACTTCGCTTTGCTTTATTTTTGCTATTTCTGATGATTTTATCGCTTGACTTTCCTTGATTTCGTAGTCTCCCTTCGTGGTGTTGCGTCGGGCGAGGACAGAGTCTCGTTTTGACTCCACTTCATTTTGCTCTATCTACGTGATTTTTTGTGATCTATCCCTTGACTTTCCTTGATTTCGTAGTCTCCCTTGTGGTGTTGCGTCGGGCGAGGACAGAACCTCGTTTCGACTTGACTTCATTTTGATTGATTTTTCTTATTTTTTGTGATTTGATCCCTTGACTTCCCTCGAATATTCTGGCTGTGGTCTTGCTCTGCCGTGGCTTTGACTGATTTCGTAGTCTCCCTCCTGGTGATGCCAAGAAACGAGACACCGAGACAATACGTTCCTGCTGACCGAAGCTGGCTAACTAAACCGAGACGGTTCTAACAAAGCCGAGACGGTTCTAACCGGGGGGGCGGTGTTTTTCTGTCCTGTAGTCTTTGCTTTAGTTTTTGCCTTTTTGCTGTTTTGCTTGATCGTAGTCTGATGTCTTCTGGTATGGACCGCTGTAGTCTATTGGATCGTGTTGATTTTTCATAGATGGTCGTAGTCTGGGCGTATGGTTTCATGTTATTCGCTTCGGTTGTATTCCTTATAGTGGCGCTCGTCTGGGGTGATTCGTCGGGCGAGGACAGAGTCTCCTTTTGACTCGACTTCATTTTCCTGTATTTTTGCGATTTCTGGTCATTTTATCCCTAGACTTTCATCATCCATCTGAAACTACTCGCCTATTACCAGATGATATTCATAGGTCCTACGAAATCATATGCGCACAGAGACTCGGTGATAGTGAGCTTCAGCCAAAGAAGTTTGCGTTCATCGGAAGGACTGGAATCCAATACTAGGTGCGTGGTGATGCATCGGTGGAGGATGGAATTTTGTTTTCTCATCGCTCGACTTTCCTTGATTATTGCTGTTTTTTCATCCTGGCATCGCTCATCATTTTTCATCAATAATCGCATTAGCATGCGCGCATGCTGTTCGTAGATGACTTGGAACTAAAAATCTCGTTTCCTGTAGATGGACTATCCTCGACTCGGACCGCTTCTTTGTTTTTTTCATGGAAAATACTGTTAGCGTGCGCGTACGCTATTATCTCCCCGATAGTGACTTTTGATCATGTTCCTTCGTCATGGATGGTTCCCCTTGATGGGTCGCGACCCTCCATTTAGCTAGGAGGGGTGTCATGACTTTCGGATCGAACACTGTGCGACTGTTGCCACTGTTGTGTCTGACGCGACGTAGGCTTGGTTACCACAGACACTGACGCGACAGCGCGACAATACTGACGCGACGTAGGCTTAGTTACCACAGACACTGACGCGACAGCGCGACAATACTGACGCGACGTAGGCTTAGTTACCACAGACACTGACGCGACATAGGCTTAGTTCCTACAGACACTGACGCGACAGCGCGACAATACTGACGCGACATAGGCTTAGTTCCTACTGATACTGACGCGACTGCGCGACTGATGTCAACGCGACGTCGCGCGGTAGTAAGCCCCATACTACTCGTGACATATATTTAGGTAAACCAATGTCGCGCCAAATGTCGCGCAGTTTCCATAGTGAATGTCCCAATGTCGTATGGTCCTATGGTCGTGCGGTGTCTGTAGTCAGCGAGCGTATTCATCTTGCAGAATGAGATGGTGGTGCGTGCTGTCGTGATCCTTATCTTTTCTTTCAGAAATGATGTTAATGCGCGCGTATGCTATTATCTCTGTTTTCGTGACTATCGTGATTCTTATTCTTTCTTTCTGAATCGTCGTTAATGCGCGTGTATGCTATTATCTCTGTTTTGGTGATGATCGTGATTCTTATTTTTCTTTGTGAATCTTTGCTAGCATACGTGCGTGTTATTATCGTCTTTCTTGATGTCGTGGTCCGACTCGTGTTCCCTCGATTTTCCTTGTCGCATCTCTTGATTGTTGCTGTCGTAGTCTTGCGTGTCGTATCGTGTCCTGCGGTATTGCATCTCATCGTATCGCTTCTGTTGTTAAGATACGAGACACCGAGACAATACGTTCCTGCTGACCGAAGCTAGTTAACCAAGCCGAGTCGGTTCTAACAAAGCCGAGACAGTCCTAACCGGGGGGGCGGTGGTTTTCCGTCCTGTCGTATTTCCTTTACTTTTGCTGTTTTGCCTTCTATCGTAGTCTGGCTGCGCGTCCGTCTAGTCTCTCCTTGATTTTGCTTATTTTTGTATCGTAGTCTGGCTGTGCGTCCTTCTGGTCTTTCCTTGACTTTGCTTGATTTTTGCTGTTTTATTTCCTATCGTAGTCTGGCCGTGCGTCCGTCTATTCTTTCCTTGACTTTGCTTGTTTATTTCCTATCGTAGTCTGGCTGTGCGTCCGTCTAGTCTTTCCCTTTCCTTGACTTTGCTTGATTTTTGCTGTTTTATTTCCTATCGTAGTCTGGCTTTGCGTCTGTCTCATATTTCCTTGATTTTGCTTGTTTTCTTGTTTTATTGCTGTCGTAGTCTCGGTCATCGTGGTCCTTCTCTGGGGCGATGCTTCGGAGTGATGCGAAATTTCATTTCTAGTAGCCTTGGATGGGTGGGCGGATCGCATCTGGTATCTTCTTGACTGAATTTAGTTTGTGCTGAAATTCCTGTTTTTTTGACATTAGCGCATGCGTATGATGATTCTCTTGTCATGACCTTTGATGAGAGATGATCTCGTTCGTAGTCTATCGGATCGTGTTGATTTTTCCTTGACGGTCGTGGTCTGGGCGTTCCCCTCGGACAGAATCTTGACTTCATTTTGCTTGATCTTCGCTGTCTCTTATTTCGTAGTCTTTGCTTGTGGTGGCGCTCGTCTGGGGTGATGCGTCGGGCGAGGACAGAGTCTCGTTTTGACTCGACTTCGCTTTGCTTTATTTTTGCTATTTCTGATGATTTTATCGCTTGACTTTCCTTGATTTCGTAGTCTCCCTTCGTGGTGTTGCGTCGGGCGAGGACAGAGTCTCGTTTTGACTCCACTTCATTTTGCTCTATCTACGTGATTTTTTGTGATCTATCCCTTGACTTTCCTTGATTTCGTAGTCTCCCTTGTGGTGTTGCGTCGGGCGAGGACAGAACCTCGTTTCGACTTGACTTCATTTTGATTGATTTTTCTTATTTTTTGTGATTTGATCCCTTGACTTCCCTCGAATATTCTGGCTGTGGTCTTGCTCTGCCGTGGCTTTGACTGATTTCGTAGTCTCCCTCCTGGTGATGCCAAGAAACGAGACACCGAGACAATACGTTCCTGCTGACCGAAGCTGGCTAACTAAACCGAGACGGTTCTAACAAAGCCGAGACGGTTCTAACCGGGGGGGCGGTGTTTTTCTGTCCTGTAGTCTTTGCTTTAGTTTTTGCCTTTTTGCTGTTTTGCTTGATCGTAGTCTGATGTCTTCTGGTATGGACCGCTGTAGTCTATTGGATCGTGTTGATTTTTCATAGATGGTCGTAGTCTGGGCGTATGGTTTCATGTTATTCGCTTCGGTTGTATTCCTTATAGTGGCGCTCGTCTGGGGTGATTCGTCGGGCGAGGACAGAGTCTCCTTTTGACTCGACTTCATTTTCCTGTATTTTTGCGATTTCTGGTCATTTTATCCCTAGACTTTCATCATCCATCTGAAACTACTCGCCTATTACCAGATGATATTCATAGGTCCTACGAAATCATATGCGCACAGAGACTCGGTGATAGTGAGCTTCAGCCAAAGAAGTTTGCGTTCATCGGAAGGACTGGAATCCAATACTAGGTGCGTGGTGATGCATCGGTGGAGGATGGAATTTTGTTTTCTCATCGCTCGACTTTCCTTGATTATTGCTGTTTTTTCATCCTGGCATCGCTCATCATTTTTCATCAATAATCGCATTAGCATGCGCGCATGCTGTTCGTAGATGACTTGGAACTAAAAATCTCGTTTCCTGTAGATGGACTATCCTCGACTCGGACCGCTTCTTTGTTTTTTTCATGGAAAATACTGTTAGCGTGCGCGTACGCTATTATCTCCCCGATAGTGACTTTTGATCATGTTCCTTCGTCATGGATGGTTCCCCTTGATGGGTCGCGACCCTCCATTTAGCTAGGAGGGGTGTCATGACTTTCGGATCGAACACTGTGCGACTGTTGCCACTGTTGTGTCTGACGCGACGTAGGCTTGGTTACCACAGACACTGACGCGACAGCGCGACAATACTGACGCGACGTAGGCTTAGTTACCACAGACACTGACGCGACAGCGCGACAATACTGACGCGACGTAGGCTTAGTTACCACAGACACTGACGCGACATAGGCTTAGTTCCTACAGACACTGACGCGACAGCGCGACAATACTGACGCGACATAGGCTTAGTTCCTACTGATACTGACGCGACTGCGCGACTGATGTCAACGCGACGTCGCGCGGTAGTAAGCCCCATACTACTCGTGACATATATTTAGGTAAACCAATGTCGCGCCAAATGTCGCGCAGTTTCCATAGTGAATGTCCCAATGTCGTATGGTCCTATGGTCGTGCGGTGTCTGTAGTCAGCGAGCGTATTCATCTTGCAGAATGAGATGGTGGTGCGTGCTGTCGTGATCCTTATCTTTTCTTTCAGAAATGATGTTAATGCGCGCGTATGCTATTATCTCTGTTTTCGTGACTATCGTGATTCTTATTCTTTCTTTCTGAATCGTCGTTAATGCGCGTGTATGCTATTATCTCTGTTTTGGTGATGATCGTGATTCTTATTTTTCTTTGTGAATCTTTGCTAGCATACGTGCGTGTTATTATCGTCTTTCTTGATGTCGTGGTCCGACTCGTGTTCCCTCGATTTTCCTTGTCGCATCTCTTGATTGTTGCTGTCGTAGTCTTGCGTGTCGTATCGTGTCCTGCGGTATTGCATCTCATCGTATCGCTTCTGTTGTTAAGATACGAGACACCGAGACAATACGTTCCTGCTGACCGAAGCTAGTTAACCAAGCCGAGTCGGTTCTAACAAAGCCGAGACAGTCCTAACCGGGGGGGCGGTGGTTTTCCGTCCTGTCGTATTTCCTTTACTTTTGCTGTTTTGCCTTCTATCGTAGTCTGGCTGCGCGTCCGTCTAGTCTCTCCTTGATTTTGCTTATTTTTGTATCGTAGTCTGGCTGTGCGTCCTTCTGGTCTTTCCTTGACTTTGCTTGATTTTTGCTGTTTTATTTCCTATCGTAGTCTGGCCGTGCGTCCGTCTATTCTTTCCTTGACTTTGCTTGTTTATTTCCTATCGTAGTCTGGCTGTGCGTCCGTCTAGTCTTTCCCTTTCCTTGACTTTGCTTGATTTTTGCTGTTTTATTTCCTATCGTAGTCTGGCTTTGCGTCTGTCTCATATTTCCTTGATTTTGCTTGTTTTCTTGTTTTATTGCTGTCGTAGTCTCGGTCATCGTGGTCCTTCTCTGGGGCGATGCTTCGGAGTGATGCGAAATTTCATTTCTAGTAGCCTTGGATGGGTGGGCGGATCGCATCTGGTATCTTCTTGACTGAATTTAGTTTGTGCTGAAATTCCTGTTTTTTTGACATTAGCGCATGCGTATGATGATTCTCTTGTCATGACCTTTGATGAGAGATGATCTCGTTCGTAGTCTATCGGATCGTGTTGATTTTTCCTTGACGGTCGTGGTCTGGGCGTTCCCCTCGGACAGAATCTTGACTTCATTTTGCTTGATCTTCGCTGTCTCTTATTTCGTAGTCTTTGCTTGTGGTGGCGCTCGTCTGGGGTGATGCGTCGGGCGAGGACAGAGTCTCGTTTTGACTCGACTTCGCTTTGCTTTATTTTTGCTATTTCTGATGATTTTATCGCTTGACTTTCCTTGATTTCGTAGTCTCCCTTCGTGGTGTTGCGTCGGGCGAGGACAGAGTCTCGTTTTGACTCCACTTCATTTTGCTCTATCTACGTGATTTTTTGTGATCTATCCCTTGACTTTCCTTGATTTCGTAGTCTCCCTTGTGGTGTTGCGTCGGGCGAGGACAGAACCTCGTTTCGACTTGACTTCATTTTGATTGATTTTTCTTATTTTTTGTGATTTGATCCCTTGACTTCCCTCGAATATTCTGGCTGTGGTCTTGCTCTGCCGTGGCTTTGACTGATTTCGTAGTCTCCCTCCTGGTGATGCCAAGAAACGAGACACCGAGACAATACGTTCCTGCTGACCGAAGCTGGCTAACTAAACCGAGACGGTTCTAACAAAGCCGAGACGGTTCTAACCGGGGGGGCGGTGTTTTTCTGTCCTGTAGTCTTTGCTTTAGTTTTTGCCTTTTTGCTGTTTTGCTTGATCGTAGTCTGATGTCTTCTGGTATGGACCGCTGTAGTCTATTGGATCGTGTTGATTTTTCATAGATGGTCGTAGTCTGGGCGTATGGTTTCATGTTATTCGCTTCGGTTGTATTCCTTATAGTGGCGCTCGTCTGGGGTGATTCGTCGGGCGAGGACAGAGTCTCCTTTTGACTCGACTTCATTTTCCTGTATTTTTGCGATTTCTGGTCATTTTATCCCTAGACTTTCATCATCCATCTGAAACTACTCGCCTATTACCAGATGATATTCATAGGTCCTACGAAATCATATGCGCACAGAGACTCGGTGATAGTGAGCTTCAGCCAAAGAAGTTTGCGTTCATCGGAAGGACTGGAATCCAATACTAGGTGCGTGGTGATGCATCGGTGGAGGATGGAATTTTGTTTTCTCATCGCTCGACTTTCCTTGATTATTGCTGTTTTTTCATCCTGGCATCGCTCATCATTTTTCATCAATAATCGCATTAGCATGCGCGCATGCTGTTCGTAGATGACTTGGAACTAAAAATCTCGTTTCCTGTAGATGGACTATCCTCGACTCGGACCGCTTCTTTGTTTTTTTCATGGAAAATACTGTTAGCGTGCGCGTACGCTATTATCTCCCCGATAGTGACTTTTGATCATGTTCCTTCGTCATGGATGGTTCCCCTTGATGGGTCGCGACCCTCCATTTAGCTAGGAGGGGTGTCATGACTTTCGGATCGAACACTGTGCGACTGTTGCCACTGTTGTGTCTGACGCGACGTAGGCTTGGTTACCACAGACACTGACGCGACAGCGCGACAATACTGACGCGACGTAGGCTTAGTTACCACAGACACTGACGCGACAGCGCGACAATACTGACGCGACGTAGGCTTAGTTACCACAGACACTGACGCGACATAGGCTTAGTTCCTACAGACACTGACGCGACAGCGCGACAATACTGACGCGACATAGGCTTAGTTCCTACTGATACTGACGCGACTGCGCGACTGATGTCAACGCGACGTCGCGCGGTAGTAAGCCCCATACTACTCGTGACATATATTTAGGTAAACCAATGTCGCGCCAAATGTCGCGCAGTTTCCATAGTGAATGTCCCAATGTCGTATGGTCCTATGGTCGTGCGGTGTCTGTAGTCAGCGAGCGTATTCATCTTGCAGAATGAGATGGTGGTGCGTGCTGTCGTGATCCTTATCTTTTCTTTCAGAAATGATGTTAATGCGCGCGTATGCTATTATCTCTGTTTTCGTGACTATCGTGATTCTTATTCTTTCTTTCTGAATCGTCGTTAATGCGCGTGTATGCTATTATCTCTGTTTTGGTGATGATCGTGATTCTTATTTTTCTTTGTGAATCTTTGCTAGCATACGTGCGTGTTATTATCGTCTTTCTTGATGTCGTGGTCCGACTCGTGTTCCCTCGATTTTCCTTGTCGCATCTCTTGATTGTTGCTGTCGTAGTCTTGCGTGTCGTATCGTGTCCTGCGGTATTGCATCTCATCGTATCGCTTCTGTTGTTAAGATACGAGACACCGAGACAATACGTTCCTGCTGACCGAAGCTAGTTAACCAAGCCGAGTCGGTTCTAACAAAGCCGAGACAGTCCTAACCGGGGGGGCGGTGGTTTTCCGTCCTGTCGTATTTCCTTTACTTTTGCTGTTTTGCCTTCTATCGTAGTCTGGCTGCGCGTCCGTCTAGTCTCTCCTTGATTTTGCTTATTTTTGTATCGTAGTCTGGCTGTGCGTCCTTCTGGTCTTTCCTTGACTTTGCTTGATTTTTGCTGTTTTATTTCCTATCGTAGTCTGGCCGTGCGTCCGTCTATTCTTTCCTTGACTTTGCTTGTTTATTTCCTATCGTAGTCTGGCTGTGCGTCCGTCTAGTCTTTCCCTTTCCTTGACTTTGCTTGATTTTTGCTGTTTTATTTCCTATCGTAGTCTGGCTTTGCGTCTGTCTCATATTTCCTTGATTTTGCTTGTTTTCTTGTTTTATTGCTGTCGTAGTCTCGGTCATCGTGGTCCTTCTCTGGGGCGATGCTTCGGAGTGATGCGAAATTTCATTTCTAGTAGCCTTGGATGGGTGGGCGGATCGCATCTGGTATCTTCTTGACTGAATTTAGTTTGTGCTGAAATTCCTGTTTTTTTGACATTAGCGCATGCGTATGATGATTCTCTTGTCATGACCTTTGATGAGAGATGATCTCGTTCGTAGTCTATCGGATCGTGTTGATTTTTCCTTGACGGTCGTGGTCTGGGCGTTCCCCTCGGACAGAATCTTGACTTCATTTTGCTTGATCTTCGCTGTCTCTTATTTCGTAGTCTTTGCTTGTGGTGGCGCTCGTCTGGGGTGATGCGTCGGGCGAGGACAGAGTCTCGTTTTGACTCGACTTCGCTTTGCTTTATTTTTGCTATTTCTGATGATTTTATCGCTTGACTTTCCTTGATTTCGTAGTCTCCCTTCGTGGTGTTGCGTCGGGCGAGGACAGAGTCTCGTTTTGACTCCACTTCATTTTGCTCTATCTACGTGATTTTTTGTGATCTATCCCTTGACTTTCCTTGATTTCGTAGTCTCCCTTGTGGTGTTGCGTCGGGCGAGGACAGAACCTCGTTTCGACTTGACTTCATTTTGATTGATTTTTCTTATTTTTTGTGATTTGATCCCTTGACTTCCCTCGAATATTCTGGCTGTGGTCTTGCTCTGCCGTGGCTTTGACTGATTTCGTAGTCTCCCTCCTGGTGATGCCAAGAAACGAGACACCGAGACAATACGTTCCTGCTGACCGAAGCTGGCTAACTAAACCGAGACGGTTCTAACAAAGCCGAGACGGTTCTAACCGGGGGGGCGGTGTTTTTCTGTCCTGTAGTCTTTGCTTTAGTTTTTGCCTTTTTGCTGTTTTGCTTGATCGTAGTCTGATGTCTTCTGGTATGGACCGCTGTAGTCTATTGGATCGTGTTGATTTTTCATAGATGGTCGTAGTCTGGGCGTATGGTTTCATGTTATTCGCTTCGGTTGTATTCCTTATAGTGGCGCTCGTCTGGGGTGATTCGTCGGGCGAGGACAGAGTCTCCTTTTGACTCGACTTCATTTTCCTGTATTTTTGCGATTTCTGGTCATTTTATCCCTAGACTTTCATCATCCATCTGAAACTACTCGCCTATTACCAGATGATATTCATAGGTCCTACGAAATCATATGCGCACAGAGACTCGGTGATAGTGAGCTTCAGCCAAAGAAGTTTGCGTTCATCGGAAGGACTGGAATCCAATACTAGGTGCGTGGTGATGCATCGGTGGAGGATGGAATTTTGTTTTCTCATCGCTCGACTTTCCTTGATTATTGCTGTTTTTTCATCCTGGCATCGCTCATCATTTTTCATCAATAATCGCATTAGCATGCGCGCATGCTGTTCGTAGATGACTTGGAACTAAAAATCTCGTTTCCTGTAGATGGACTATCCTCGACTCGGACCGCTTCTTTGTTTTTTTCATGGAAAATACTGTTAGCGTGCGCGTACGCTATTATCTCCCCGATAGTGACTTTTGATCATGTTCCTTCGTCATGGATGGTTCCCCTTGATGGGTCGCGACCCTCCATTTAGCTAGGAGGGGTGTCATGACTTTCGGATCGAACACTGTGCGACTGTTGCCACTGTTGTGTCTGACGCGACGTAGGCTTGGTTACCACAGACACTGACGCGACAGCGCGACAATACTGACGCGACGTAGGCTTAGTTACCACAGACACTGACGCGACAGCGCGACAATACTGACGCGACGTAGGCTTAGTTACCACAGACACTGACGCGACATAGGCTTAGTTCCTACAGACACTGACGCGACAGCGCGACAATACTGACGCGACATAGGCTTAGTTCCTACTGATACTGACGCGACTGCGCGACTGATGTCAACGCGACGTCGCGCGGTAGTAAGCCCCATACTACTCGTGACATATATTTAGGTAAACCAATGTCGCGCCAAATGTCGCGCAGTTTCCATAGTGAATGTCCCAATGTCGTATGGTCCTATGGTCGTGCGGTGTCTGTAGTCAGCGAGCGTATTCATCTTGCAGAATGAGATGGTGGTGCGTGCTGTCGTGATCCTTATCTTTTCTTTCAGAAATGATGTTAATGCGCGCGTATGCTATTATCTCTGTTTTCGTGACTATCGTGATTCTTATTCTTTCTTTCTGAATCGTCGTTAATGCGCGTGTATGCTATTATCTCTGTTTTGGTGATGATCGTGATTCTTATTTTTCTTTGTGAATCTTTGCTAGCATACGTGCGTGTTATTATCGTCTTTCTTGATGTCGTGGTCCGACTCGTGTTCCCTCGATTTTCCTTGTCGCATCTCTTGATTGTTGCTGTCGTAGTCTTGCGTGTCGTATCGTGTCCTGCGGTATTGCATCTCATCGTATCGCTTCTGTTGTTAAGATACGAGACACCGAGACAATACGTTCCTGCTGACCGAAGCTAGTTAACCAAGCCGAGTCGGTTCTAACAAAGCCGAGACAGTCCTAACCGGGGGGGCGGTGGTTTTCCGTCCTGTCGTATTTCCTTTACTTTTGCTGTTTTGCCTTCTATCGTAGTCTGGCTGCGCGTCCGTCTAGTCTCTCCTTGATTTTGCTTATTTTTGTATCGTAGTCTGGCTGTGCGTCCTTCTGGTCTTTCCTTGACTTTGCTTGATTTTTGCTGTTTTATTTCCTATCGTAGTCTGGCCGTGCGTCCGTCTATTCTTTCCTTGACTTTGCTTGTTTATTTCCTATCGTAGTCTGGCTGTGCGTCCGTCTAGTCTTTCCCTTTCCTTGACTTTGCTTGATTTTTGCTGTTTTATTTCCTATCGTAGTCTGGCTTTGCGTCTGTCTCATATTTCCTTGATTTTGCTTGTTTTCTTGTTTTATTGCTGTCGTAGTCTCGGTCATCGTGGTCCTTCTCTGGGGCGATGCTTCGGAGTGATGCGAAATTTCATTTCTAGTAGCCTTGGATGGGTGGGCGGATCGCATCTGGTATCTTCTTGACTGAATTTAGTTTGTGCTGAAATTCCTGTTTTTTTGACATTAGCGCATGCGTATGATGATTCTCTTGTCATGACCTTTGATGAGAGATGATCTCGTTCGTAGTCTATCGGATCGTGTTGATTTTTCCTTGACGGTCGTGGTCTGGGCGTTCCCCTCGGACAGAATCTTGACTTCATTTTGCTTGATCTTCGCTGTCTCTTATTTCGTAGTCTTTGCTTGTGGTGGCGCTCGTCTGGGGTGATGCGTCGGGCGAGGACAGAGTCTCGTTTTGACTCGACTTCGCTTTGCTTTATTTTTGCTATTTCTGATGATTTTATCGCTTGACTTTCCTTGATTTCGTAGTCTCCCTTCGTGGTGTTGCGTCGGGCGAGGACAGAGTCTCGTTTTGACTCCACTTCATTTTGCTCTATCTACGTGATTTTTTGTGATCTATCCCTTGACTTTCCTTGATTTCGTAGTCTCCCTTGTGGTGTTGCGTCGGGCGAGGACAGAACCTCGTTTCGACTTGACTTCATTTTGATTGATTTTTCTTATTTTTTGTGATTTGATCCCTTGACTTCCCTCGAATATTCTGGCTGTGGTCTTGCTCTGCCGTGGCTTTGACTGATTTCGTAGTCTCCCTCCTGGTGATGCCAAGAAACGAGACACCGAGACAATACGTTCCTGCTGACCGAAGCTGGCTAACTAAACCGAGACGGTTCTAACAAAGCCGAGACGGTTCTAACCGGGGGGGCGGTGTTTTTCTGTCCTGTAGTCTTTGCTTTAGTTTTTGCCTTTTTGCTGTTTTGCTTGATCGTAGTCTGATGTCTTCTGGTATGGACCGCTGTAGTCTATTGGATCGTGTTGATTTTTCATAGATGGTCGTAGTCTGGGCGTATGGTTTCATGTTATTCGCTTCGGTTGTATTCCTTATAGTGGCGCTCGTCTGGGGTGATTCGTCGGGCGAGGACAGAGTCTCCTTTTGACTCGACTTCATTTTCCTGTATTTTTGCGATTTCTGGTCATTTTATCCCTAGACTTTCATCATCCATCTGAAACTACTCGCCTATTACCAGATGATATTCATAGGTCCTACGAAATCATATGCGCACAGAGACTCGGTGATAGTGAGCTTCAGCCAAAGAAGTTTGCGTTCATCGGAAGGACTGGAATCCAATACTAGGTGCGTGGTGATGCATCGGTGGAGGATGGAATTTTGTTTTCTCATCGCTCGACTTTCCTTGATTATTGCTGTTTTTTCATCCTGGCATCGCTCATCATTTTTCATCAATAATCGCATTAGCATGCGCGCATGCTGTTCGTAGATGACTTGGAACTAAAAATCTCGTTTCCTGTAGATGGACTATCCTCGACTCGGACCGCTTCTTTGTTTTTTTCATGGAAAATACTGTTAGCGTGCGCGTACGCTATTATCTCCCCGATAGTGACTTTTGATCATGTTCCTTCGTCATGGATGGTTCCCCTTGATGGGTCGCGACCCTCCATTTAGCTAGGAGGGGTGTCATGACTTTCGGATCGAACACTGTGCGACTGTTGCCACTGTTGTGTCTGACGCGACGTAGGCTTGGTTACCACAGACACTGACGCGACAGCGCGACAATACTGACGCGACGTAGGCTTAGTTACCACAGACACTGACGCGACAGCGCGACAATACTGACGCGACGTAGGCTTAGTTACCACAGACACTGACGCGACATAGGCTTAGTTCCTACAGACACTGACGCGACAGCGCGACAATACTGACGCGACATAGGCTTAGTTCCTACTGATACTGACGCGACTGCGCGACTGATGTCAACGCGACGTCGCGCGGTAGTAAGCCCCATACTACTCGTGACATATATTTAGGTAAACCAATGTCGCGCCAAATGTCGCGCAGTTTCCATAGTGAATGTCCCAATGTCGTATGGTCCTATGGTCGTGCGGTGTCTGTAGTCAGCGAGCGTATTCATCTTGCAGAATGAGATGGTGGTGCGTGCTGTCGTGATCCTTATCTTTTCTTTCAGAAATGATGTTAATGCGCGCGTATGCTATTATCTCTGTTTTCGTGACTATCGTGATTCTTATTCTTTCTTTCTGAATCGTCGTTAATGCGCGTGTATGCTATTATCTCTGTTTTGGTGATGATCGTGATTCTTATTTTTCTTTGTGAATCTTTGCTAGCATACGTGCGTGTTATTATCGTCTTTCTTGATGTCGTGGTCCGACTCGTGTTCCCTCGATTTTCCTTGTCGCATCTCTTGATTGTTGCTGTCGTAGTCTTGCGTGTCGTATCGTGTCCTGCGGTATTGCATCTCATCGTATCGCTTCTGTTGTTAAGATACGAGACACCGAGACAATACGTTCCTGCTGACCGAAGCTAGTTAACCAAGCCGAGTCGGTTCTAACAAAGCCGAGACAGTCCTAACCGGGGGGGCGGTGGTTTTCCGTCCTGTCGTATTTCCTTTACTTTTGCTGTTTTGCCTTCTATCGTAGTCTGGCTGCGCGTCCGTCTAGTCTCTCCTTGATTTTGCTTATTTTTGTATCGTAGTCTGGCTGTGCGTCCTTCTGGTCTTTCCTTGACTTTGCTTGATTTTTGCTGTTTTATTTCCTATCGTAGTCTGGCCGTGCGTCCGTCTATTCTTTCCTTGACTTTGCTTGTTTATTTCCTATCGTAGTCTGGCTGTGCGTCCGTCTAGTCTTTCCCTTTCCTTGACTTTGCTTGATTTTTGCTGTTTTATTTCCTATCGTAGTCTGGCTTTGCGTCTGTCTCATATTTCCTTGATTTTGCTTGTTTTCTTGTTTTATTGCTGTCGTAGTCTCGGTCATCGTGGTCCTTCTCTGGGGCGATGCTTCGGAGTGATGCGAAATTTCATTTCTAGTAGCCTTGGATGGGTGGGCGGATCGCATCTGGTATCTTCTTGACTGAATTTAGTTTGTGCTGAAATTCCTGTTTTTTTGACATTAGCGCATGCGTATGATGATTCTCTTGTCATGACCTTTGATGAGAGATGATCTCGTTCGTAGTCTATCGGATCGTGTTGATTTTTCCTTGACGGTCGTGGTCTGGGCGTTCCCCTCGGACAGAATCTTGACTTCATTTTGCTTGATCTTCGCTGTCTCTTATTTCGTAGTCTTTGCTTGTGGTGGCGCTCGTCTGGGGTGATGCGTCGGGCGAGGACAGAGTCTCGTTTTGACTCGACTTCGCTTTGCTTTATTTTTGCTATTTCTGATGATTTTATCGCTTGACTTTCCTTGATTTCGTAGTCTCCCTTCGTGGTGTTGCGTCGGGCGAGGACAGAGTCTCGTTTTGACTCCACTTCATTTTGCTCTATCTACGTGATTTTTTGTGATCTATCCCTTGACTTTCCTTGATTTCGTAGTCTCCCTTGTGGTGTTGCGTCGGGCGAGGACAGAACCTCGTTTCGACTTGACTTCATTTTGATTGATTTTTCTTATTTTTTGTGATTTGATCCCTTGACTTCCCTCGAATATTCTGGCTGTGGTCTTGCTCTGCCGTGGCTTTGACTGATTTCGTAGTCTCCCTCCTGGTGATGCCAAGAAACGAGACACCGAGACAATACGTTCCTGCTGACCGAAGCTGGCTAACTAAACCGAGACGGTTCTAACAAAGCCGAGACGGTTCTAACCGGGGGGGCGGTGTTTTTCTGTCCTGTAGTCTTTGCTTTAGTTTTTGCCTTTTTGCTGTTTTGCTTGATCGTAGTCTGATGTCTTCTGGTATGGACCGCTGTAGTCTATTGGATCGTGTTGATTTTTCATAGATGGTCGTAGTCTGGGCGTATGGTTTCATGTTATTCGCTTCGGTTGTATTCCTTATAGTGGCGCTCGTCTGGGGTGATTCGTCGGGCGAGGACAGAGTCTCCTTTTGACTCGACTTCATTTTCCTGTATTTTTGCGATTTCTGGTCATTTTATCCCTAGACTTTCATCATCCATCTGAAACTACTCGCCTATTACCAGATGATATTCATAGGTCCTACGAAATCATATGCGCACAGAGACTCGGTGATAGTGAGCTTCAGCCAAAGAAGTTTGCGTTCATCGGAAGGACTGGAATCCAATACTAGGTGCGTGGTGATGCATCGGTGGAGGATGGAATTTTGTTTTCTCATCGCTCGACTTTCCTTGATTATTGCTGTTTTTTCATCCTGGCATCGCTCATCATTTTTCATCAATAATCGCATTAGCATGCGCGCATGCTGTTCGTAGATGACTTGGAACTAAAAATCTCGTTTCCTGTAGATGGACTATCCTCGACTCGGACCGCTTCTTTGTTTTTTTCATGGAAAATACTGTTAGCGTGCGCGTACGCTATTATCTCCCCGATAGTGACTTTTGATCATGTTCCTTCGTCATGGATGGTTCCCCTTGATGGGTCGCGACCCTCCATTTAGCTAGGAGGGGTGTCATGACTTTCGGATCGAACACTGTGCGACTGTTGCCACTGTTGTGTCTGACGCGACGTAGGCTTGGTTACCACAGACACTGACGCGACAGCGCGACAATACTGACGCGACGTAGGCTTAGTTACCACAGACACTGACGCGACAGCGCGACAATACTGACGCGACGTAGGCTTAGTTACCACAGACACTGACGCGACATAGGCTTAGTTCCTACAGACACTGACGCGACAGCGCGACAATACTGACGCGACATAGGCTTAGTTCCTACTGATACTGACGCGACTGCGCGACTGATGTCAACGCGACGTCGCGCGGTAGTAAGCCCCATACTACTCGTGACATATATTTAGGTAAACCAATGTCGCGCCAAATGTCGCGCAGTTTCCATAGTGAATGTCCCAATGTCGTATGGTCCTATGGTCGTGCGGTGTCTGTAGTCAGCGAGCGTATTCATCTTGCAGAATGAGATGGTGGTGCGTGCTGTCGTGATCCTTATCTTTTCTTTCAGAAATGATGTTAATGCGCGCGTATGCTATTATCTCTGTTTTCGTGACTATCGTGATTCTTATTCTTTCTTTCTGAATCGTCGTTAATGCGCGTGTATGCTATTATCTCTGTTTTGGTGATGATCGTGATTCTTATTTTTCTTTGTGAATCTTTGCTAGCATACGTGCGTGTTATTATCGTCTTTCTTGATGTCGTGGTCCGACTCGTGTTCCCTCGATTTTCCTTGTCGCATCTCTTGATTGTTGCTGTCGTAGTCTTGCGTGTCGTATCGTGTCCTGCGGTATTGCATCTCATCGTATCGCTTCTGTTGTTAAGATACGAGACACCGAGACAATACGTTCCTGCTGACCGAAGCTAGTTAACCAAGCCGAGTCGGTTCTAACAAAGCCGAGACAGTCCTAACCGGGGGGGCGGTGGTTTTCCGTCCTGTCGTATTTCCTTTACTTTTGCTGTTTTGCCTTCTATCGTAGTCTGGCTGCGCGTCCGTCTAGTCTCTCCTTGATTTTGCTTATTTTTGTATCGTAGTCTGGCTGTGCGTCCTTCTGGTCTTTCCTTGACTTTGCTTGATTTTTGCTGTTTTATTTCCTATCGTAGTCTGGCCGTGCGTCCGTCTATTCTTTCCTTGACTTTGCTTGTTTATTTCCTATCGTAGTCTGGCTGTGCGTCCGTCTAGTCTTTCCCTTTCCTTGACTTTGCTTGATTTTTGCTGTTTTATTTCCTATCGTAGTCTGGCTTTGCGTCTGTCTCATATTTCCTTGATTTTGCTTGTTTTCTTGTTTTATTGCTGTCGTAGTCTCGGTCATCGTGGTCCTTCTCTGGGGCGATGCTTCGGAGTGATGCGAAATTTCATTTCTAGTAGCCTTGGATGGGTGGGCGGATCGCATCTGGTATCTTCTTGACTGAATTTAGTTTGTGCTGAAATTCCTGTTTTTTTGACATTAGCGCATGCGTATGATGATTCTCTTGTCATGACCTTTGATGAGAGATGATCTCGTTCGTAGTCTATCGGATCGTGTTGATTTTTCCTTGACGGTCGTGGTCTGGGCGTTCCCCTCGGACAGAATCTTGACTTCATTTTGCTTGATCTTCGCTGTCTCTTATTTCGTAGTCTTTGCTTGTGGTGGCGCTCGTCTGGGGTGATGCGTCGGGCGAGGACAGAGTCTCGTTTTGACTCGACTTCGCTTTGCTTTATTTTTGCTATTTCTGATGATTTTATCGCTTGACTTTCCTTGATTTCGTAGTCTCCCTTCGTGGTGTTGCGTCGGGCGAGGACAGAGTCTCGTTTTGACTCCACTTCATTTTGCTCTATCTACGTGATTTTTTGTGATCTATCCCTTGACTTTCCTTGATTTCGTAGTCTCCCTTGTGGTGTTGCGTCGGGCGAGGACAGAACCTCGTTTCGACTTGACTTCATTTTGATTGATTTTTCTTATTTTTTGTGATTTGATCCCTTGACTTCCCTCGAATATTCTGGCTGTGGTCTTGCTCTGCCGTGGCTTTGACTGATTTCGTAGTCTCCCTCCTGGTGATGCCAAGAAACGAGACACCGAGACAATACGTTCCTGCTGACCGAAGCTGGCTAACTAAACCGAGACGGTTCTAACAAAGCCGAGACGGTTCTAACCGGGGGGGCGGTGTTTTTCTGTCCTGTAGTCTTTGCTTTAGTTTTTGCCTTTTTGCTGTTTTGCTTGATCGTAGTCTGATGTCTTCTGGTATGGACCGCTGTAGTCTATTGGATCGTGTTGATTTTTCATAGATGGTCGTAGTCTGGGCGTATGGTTTCATGTTATTCGCTTCGGTTGTATTCCTTATAGTGGCGCTCGTCTGGGGTGATTCGTCGGGCGAGGACAGAGTCTCCTTTTGACTCGACTTCATTTTCCTGTATTTTTGCGATTTCTGGTCATTTTATCCCTAGACTTTCATCATCCATCTGAAACTACTCGCCTATTACCAGATGATATTCATAGGTCCTACGAAATCATATGCGCACAGAGACTCGGTGATAGTGAGCTTCAGCCAAAGAAGTTTGCGTTCATCGGAAGGACTGGAATCCAATACTAGGTGCGTGGTGATGCATCGGTGGAGGATGGAATTTTGTTTTCTCATCGCTCGACTTTCCTTGATTATTGCTGTTTTTTCATCCTGGCATCGCTCATCATTTTTCATCAATAATCGCATTAGCATGCGCGCATGCTGTTCGTAGATGACTTGGAACTAAAAATCTCGTTTCCTGTAGATGGACTATCCTCGACTCGGACCGCTTCTTTGTTTTTTTCATGGAAAATACTGTTAGCGTGCGCGTACGCTATTATCTCCCCGATAGTGACTTTTGATCATGTTCCTTCGTCATGGATGGTTCCCCTTGATGGGTCGCGACCCTCCATTTAGCTAGGAGGGGTGTCATGACTTTCGGATCGAACACTGTGCGACTGTTGCCACTGTTGTGTCTGACGCGACGTAGGCTTGGTTACCACAGACACTGACGCGACAGCGCGACAATACTGACGCGACGTAGGCTTAGTTACCACAGACACTGACGCGACAGCGCGACAATACTGACGCGACGTAGGCTTAGTTACCACAGACACTGACGCGACATAGGCTTAGTTCCTACAGACACTGACGCGACAGCGCGACAATACTGACGCGACATAGGCTTAGTTCCTACTGATACTGACGCGACTGCGCGACTGATGTCAACGCGACGTCGCGCGGTAGTAAGCCCCATACTACTCGTGACATATATTTAGGGTCTTTCCGAGATTGAATACAACGTGAGGTTTATGTAAGTTGCAAGGTCTCTGCGACATGCGCTGACTGATAGCTTCCTTTCCAGCTTTGTCGCAGACCGCAAAGCTCTTCCGACTGACACAAACAAGCTGATGCTGCTGGCAACGTCTATTACAACGAGAAATACACCGGTACGGTGGTGGATGGTGGTGGATCGACAACCCCTCGGAGGAGTACGAGCAAGTGAGATCAACGACAAAGCTGGGAGGATCAGCCCCTTCTACCGGTTGGTTTCGGCGAGAAGCACGAAGGAGAAACTTCATGGGGCTGGAGGACTTCCAATGCCCGCCGAACTTGATTTGAGATAATTGGCATCAGAACAACGACGCTAGGAATCGACGCTGTATCGATTGAAGAATTGCGTCGTTACAGGACGAATTTTAAAGCACCCTGAGGAACGAGGAAGAACACCAGAGCAGCAACAATCTTGCCTCATTGCGCCGTCATCGCTCTAAGCTAGTAAGCTCAGTTGTGGCGCGCACTAGATTTTTGGAACCTGGTCGTGCCATGCTTTTGCTGAAGCACGCGATTTTCAGGCGGTCATTTCAATTGAACAACTTCAAATTCACGCTTGATGCCAGACGTCGGATTGATATAGAACAAAACTGTACATTCAGTATTGCTACAATCTGAACGCAGGCAAGTAGGGCTAGAAGTATTGATTTGAAAAGGACGTTCAAGGGAGAGCTAATAAGAACTCATGCATCTTGGCACTTCGACCAGTACTCTCCATGGGCTATGCGATTCAAATGATTGGGCTGTAAGGTATATGGCTTTGGAACTTTGGTATAGTTAAACGAGTCAGTGACACAATCTCCGCTAGTACGTACTAGGACGTAGGTCTAGAATGGATATATATATAATTGTCAGGATACATACGTAGTGGATGGCAAATGATGATGCAAGTACAACAATGCGGAAGAGAAATGAAAAAAAAGTACAAAAGGGACTAGAGGATAGCAAATATCAGTCTCTTGTACCCTCTGAAGCTGCAACCCCCATGATCGCACGAAGTTGTGCAAGTTCAACCTGCATCTGCCAAATCTGGTCGGCGTCATGTCGTTGCCCCGCACGAAGTTGGTCGATCTCATTTTGTTGCTCAGCACGAAGTCGGTCAATTTCGTTTTGTCGCTCAGCACGACCCTGCTCCACTCCCTGCTGTAAAACCTGCAAGGAAAAATGACCCTCGATAAAAGAAGACCATGTTTGTTGAAAAATAGCCCACCTGTGCTAGTTCAGCTTCGTGACGCCGTTTAACCTGCTCGACCTTTATCAATACCCTTTGCCACTCTGACTCGTAAGCATTGCACACAGCCTGGACACTTAGGTCCGAGGGTCCTACTGTAAACCCGCCATAACGAGCACGTGAATTGTGGTTGTTAAGATTGCAGAATTCTTGATTTATGGGGAAAAGTGCTTTCAGACTCCTCCATACAGTGTCCGAGAACCAGAAGCATTGACTGTCAATGAGATCATACACTGGGGCCTGTTGATGTACAAGAAACAGGACAGTAGAAACTTCAAGCGCAGAAGGTGCGGAAGATGGAGAAAATCGGAGTGTGCATAGTGTTGTGTAAGGTCCGTGGCTCTGGATGAGGCGTGGCTTTGCGTCATGAGGGGAGCCAACCATGGATACAGAGTCGAGGGCGGGGCTAGGTTCGGATGATGAATGTGAGACGAGTCCAGGGAACTGTTTGGAGGAATTGTCGTCTTGCATGCGTAACTTGAAGGTGCGGTCTACGCAGATCACAGCTTCAGCAGTGGAACCATCTATCCAATGTCCGAAAAACAAAATGAGGAACTCATGTCGCGCTGCATTCGAACACTTGCAAAATTCGATGCGACGCAACGAGCATTTCAGATAAAGATTCTCTTGACCCCCATCCCAGTGATCTGCCATCAAGGACCACCATTCTGTCACAGGGGTGGCGATGTTCCCATCAGGTGGGTTGAACCGTAGTTGAGGGAGTTGAGCAGGAGGCTCTGACATGAAAGGACGAATGAGTGAAGCTAGGAAACGGCGACCAATGCTGGAGCAATTTCCTCGGCCTTGCTTTAAGTACATCGCAAGTTGATAAGGGTTTCAAACACGTTGCGTCTACTAGTAGCCTCGATGTCAGATGTACATTGATCACCGGACCGCTACTTAGTACTTAGTAAGCGCTAAGCAAGGGCAAGAATTCTAGCACAGCCACTACATCAGAGGTTCGAGGAATTTGGCCCTACCTCGAGCTTTGCACTGACTGACGGTCTGTGAGAGACTAATTTGCGTGGTATATTCAAGCAGCACATCAAGAATGTATGTGCATCTGAGGGATTCGAGGAGACAGGGAAATCCGCAGGACACTTCTTTGGCGTCATTCGCAACTAGTACGTATCCAGCAGGCCTACGACTTAGAAAACGGCGTACATATTCTTCTGGTCCGTCCTTACTCGTGCTGATCGCCGGGAGTGGGATGTATGTACTATGTAGCACGCAGCATTCTCAGTCATTTTATCCTTGGTATGTCAAAAGTAAAACGGTCAACTCTTGCTGATTTCAATCTGTTGGCCAGAATCAGAGAACTCCCGGGCCAGGGAGTTTGCACAAGGCAACGAATCCGAGTCTGACAGTGAGAAGAGTCCGCATGATGGGATAGAAGGTCACCGTATCGTCTTCTCATTCTAAGATGTTCAAGCTAGTAGAGTGCCAGACGTCTCAGAATCGAGGCGCGACTCAAACATCAACAGCAAAGACCTAGATACTAAAAGAATTGGCCAGCACGACGTTAGGAAAAAAGGAGAACGACAAGATATCAAACGAGCAAGCGACTCGGACGGCAGGCCGCAGCTTCGTCATGTCCTTGCCCATGACAAATTTAAGGGTGTGAGCATATCACGTGATGGTCAAATGAATACTCGGCGGAAAATGGGCAAGGGGTCCCCTTGCCATGACGAAGCTGCCGAGCTGCGGACTCGAATAAGCACTCCCTAGCGGAAAAAGTTGGAATGAATAGAAGCGGTTGTATGCATGCTCCAGAAGTTTCCCATGTACAGCAAGTGTGCGGTAGCAAGGAATAATAGTATGATCGCTTGGCACGGTAGGATCTTCCTTGTTTAGAACAGGTAGGTGCTTCGTAGCATGCAAGCCCACCTGTTTCGCGTTGGTTTGTGGATAAAAACCATGATAGGTTTGCACCTTTTTGCACGCCGAGGCACGCTCTTGAAATGACGTGGCAGCTTGATCGACCTCAATTCCTTCAAACTCGGGAAACGAATAATCTATTCGATGTAAATTTATGTTATTCAATACATAAGATTGCTCCGTACACTTGGGGTAGCTTTGCTCATGCAGAAATCGGGCCTGAGAAGAGGTCCGGTAGTCTCCTCGTTCCGTTCGGAATGGTTGGAGCGGCCCGTCTGAAAGGTGCTGTTCGTTGTAAGATTGTGCATACGTGCCACGTGCCCTAAAAGACAACCAATGAATATCTGCATGAAAACATAGTCCAACCCATACCTGTGTCCAAGGGTACTGTTCCCCATCGCGTTCATATCCGCTTCCCGTCCAGTATTCGGGGTAGCACCACTCCCAAAGAGCAACTTGGGGGACTCAATAACAGGATAATACCTTAAACGAAATCATACATAGTCTGCCCACATTCGAATGGTGAACTGAAGGAAACCACGTCAGTAATGCAGACGGGTAATTTGCACTTATTCACTCACGGAAAAATATTGGATCGAAACCAGCCTATGTACAGATGAGCACCAAAATCATTGCAGATGGTCAGAAGGAATTGCTCGCATGGTCTCCATTCCCACCCTAACTCATCGCTGGGGTAAGCATATGTCAAAGTTGGAACAAATGTATTCCACCCACGAGCAATGGATGAACGGTGTATTGCACACCTTCAAGCGACCCACGGTTGATGAAATTTATATCTCCCTTTGATTCCGCGGTATGATTAGAGAACTCGTCCCAGCCGTCAGCATATCAATATATATATAATACTGACAGAAACTAGGATGTACGCTATCGCGAAAATTTCGTCATCACTGAACGTAAAGAGTTGGGCGACTCTGCGTCTCAGATCATTTGCTCCGGCTTTAACGTCCTGACAAGTGCAAAATCAGCACCAGCCTCACGCAACGTGTCTCCATAGATACTCACTTTTGTAACAAGTCCATGCGGCTACCTTCAGGATCCAGTGTAGTAGAAGCGTGGCGGTATGTCCTATGCCACCTGAAGAAATACACCACTCGTCCTGTCTACAGACCACATTTCAGCAAGATCAGTGGTCCGGAAAGGAAAAGGTGATGTTACCGGGTCATTCTTCTCGTCGCTAAAGAGGGAGACCGTTCTCGGCTACATCCTTACCGGCCCAGTCCAAGTATCTATATGCAATGTAAAGGGCTATATCAGCGTCGGGATTGACTTATCGCGCACGGAAAATGCAGTTCCTTTGCAGTTTCAATCTATATTCCATTCTCATTTGGGTTATCAGCTTCAACGTCGTGAACCAATTTTTCAACGATGTTCCTAATTTATTGCTGTAATCCAATAGAACTGAATTGAATGACGCATTAGGCATGATCATCTATTGAACATACCTCAATAGCATATGGGCAGTGCCAGGTGGGAAACACAAGAGCGCCATGGCTGAAGAACGGTTTCAAATCAAAGAAGCGAGAGAAATGTATGTCAACTTACTTGCAATAACCTGTCACACAATATTGTCAGGATATGGGAAACGACGGTAGAAACGACGGCCATACCTCCAATTATAGAAGGAACAGGATTGGTATCTTTCTTGTCAGTGGCGCTACAGTCAGCTGGACGTCCTTGTTGCTGTCGCCAGCCCGTTCAACGTAGGGCTTGCCGTGAATCGACGCAATTTCCATGAAGGTAGCTGCAGGCTCTTCCACAACTTTGGGAGTATCGGAACGCTGCTGAATCGTTTTAAAAGCAAGGACGAACGATCCAAATTGGTAGGGACGGTCCTTCTCCAGCGTCTGGATAGGTAAGTGATCAAACATGCCTCCAGTGCCCTTGCGGCCGATATCACGGGATAGTAGTATTCATTATCGGAGTAGATCAGAGAGCAGCGAGAGATCAGGCGTGACCAGCTGCATTTATACGTACAACAGGCGTGCAGACAGTGCCACCTTGCGCGGAGCTGATCAGCGACTCTAACAGTTGACTGATTAACGCAGTTGATGCGAAGACCTACGTAGGCGCTGAAAGTGTATACCGACACCTGCATTCCATAAAGAATGAAGTCCAATCAATGTGGTAAGCGATGAAGAATGGAATGGGACCTACCCTTAGTGCCATTCGCCAAAATGCAGATGTGAATGACGGCAGAACCTTGCTTGTAATGAATTAACTCAAGTCACATAGTAACAAACTTGATTGAATCGAACTCCTTGACCGCATCTGCCAACGCTCGCTTCATCCCCGAATCACGGTCGGCAAGATCGCGCGCGATGGCGAAGAAATTTTTTTCATGGCAACGATCTGCTTCTCTGCGCTGATCGAAACAGAAACATGAACCAAGGCCTCCCGATTCCTTGAACCAGTTGGCGATTGTGTGCGTGATGGCTGATTTGCCCTTGCCCGCAGGGCCAGATAGCCACAGCACCCGTTTGGCAGCATCTCCGCTGCCGTTGATCCAGTCCGTGATCTGGGAAAGAATCTCCGTGCGCGTCCCCGGTAGGCACTTTTTCATCGTATCCAGTCCTACGTCCTTCGCATAAGCGATATCCCCGAGATCCAGGGTATCGCCTGAAACGGTGTGAGAGAACTTAAAGACAGAACCGTGTCAGAATCCTTACCCGTACGTTGGACGAAGACGGCCACGTCCCGATCGACTTGGTCCCGGAGTTGTTGCATGAGAGAAATGCTCAATGATATGACCCAAACCGGGCGCAGTGACTGACAGCAAATCACCAACCGGAAATTGACGGCTTACAGGCAAACAGTCTCGAGATACCCCATAATACCCAAAATACTTGCGTAAAACGCACGACGATACAACCAAATGTCCATCATTGGATAGCTCTTGATCGGACACTACGAAAGCGACAGGACGAGCGAAAGAATCTAAATGGGGATGCGACGATGAAGATGCGCAAGCCATGATGTCTATTATGTATCAGAACTGCGTACTAGGAAACGAAAGAGAGAGAGGGCGTAACAACAAACAAACATCAACAAATAATATAAAGCATCCGGATCGACACATTGCCTCCACCGAAACTAATAGTACCCTTTACAGGGTCCTAGCTAGAATTTACTAGATATTAGTATGTGCACACCAAATGGCTCATCTCCATGAGCATTTGAAGATGGACGCCCTGATTTCTACTGATTTATGTAAGGCATACGGTGATGCATGTGATGTTCTAGAAATCGTTGAACGTGCAGGGCAACAGTGAATCTTACGTCATCCAGTACTTCGCCACTGTGCTTTTACAGTACTTACCTCAAACTTGTCCTTCTTGAAGGTTCTGAAGATGCGATGGAGCGTAAGAACTGCGAGCTGAGACAACGTCAGTACTGTTGTGCAAACATGTATGAGAAACCAGTATGCAAAACATTTGTCATGAAACCCAACCCGTGCTGACCTTGCTTGACATGGCAGTCTACGCGATTTTCGCCTTCAAACTAGCCATTTTTCCTCGGACAGAAATGAGCATATTGCTCGCGCTTCTTGCGCATTCAAATTCAAGTCTATTGAATCTGGTCGCCTCCTTCGTGCAGAGATTGCATGAGCGGACCACAGCCTCGACCAGTTAACAGATAGCCTTGCCAAAGTGAGAAGAGACTGCGAGAACAATACGTGTCTCACCCTTGCTCGCATCTATTGGTCTAAGCGATCTAGAGCGCGACCGTTTCCGTCCCGTCCGAGAGACCCTTGGTCAGCGCAAACACACACTTCAAGCTGCACGCCTCCTTCCACCCCAATCACAAACGCTTACCAAGGAATCTCAGGATCTCTCTGTGTTGAGTCAAACCATTGCTAGAGCACGCTCAGGCCTTGTACAGGAGCTAGTAGAGGTATTTCACGTTGTCGAAGTTCGGGGACGACCTGCAGTGGGCGGGTGGCCAGGCGCAAGAGGAGAATGGACTGTTGGCGGACTGGTTCTTCCAGTACCGGGAGATGTTAGATGTACGTTACAATTACTCACTATGCCAAGAATGTGATCACATAGGACAAACCATGGGATATCCACCGGATCACATCAACGCCGTGATAACGCATACCATTCACTTTCTGGGATTTCTTACTTTCTACCTAAGCCTCAAACCCCCTTTTGAAGTTTCGTGGTCTTGCAGAAGGTTCGGCGTCGGTATGCCTTGAATCGAAGCAGGATGAGGGACTGCCTAGTTGGGGATCGTCCCAGCGACTTCTCAAACAGTATAAGGCCCTTGCGCATCTCAAATAGCGCCTATTTATAATTTTATACTCGTGGTTACCAATTGCATATCTGATCATCAAGAACGAGAACCGGGCGTTTAGCTATGAGTACTGGTGAGCTGTCTGGTGTTACAACGAAGGCTGCATGCGCTGTATCTGTAGCGGACGCCATGTCACAGAATAACGGCAGAAATTTGAATTTAAGGAGTGGAACGTTGCGAAGAGATTTAGAGACGGCTGCGGCAGAACTGACACAATTCTGCCAAATCAAACATCGTGCCCATGAGCACATGGAGGGTATAAAAGCTAGTTATCGACCTACAGCGTTCCCCCATCCTCGGAGATATCATTTGAGATCTCTTTCAGGAGATTCCATATCACCTATCAATTTGACCTTCCCTCGGAAGAGACTTCCGCACACCTAACCTTTTGATAGAGTATATGATCTCCCGATATGCCCTAAGATGGAATTATGTTATTACTACATGTCTGAAAATTTGGTTACCTTGTTGGGTTGGGAAAAGTCTAGAGCCACCTCCAGCCATCCAGCGTTGGACCTTTTCCCTGGGATGAGTCGCTTGGCGCCCTCTGGGCACTGAAGGATGTACCTCTTGGGAGGAAGCTTTTCCGTGCCACGACCGCGGCCACAACCCTTGTAGGAACAGACAAAAATAGACTTGTCCAAGTCACGACTGAAATTCCATTTGCTTATGCAGCCGCATTGCGGGCATTGGAGTGGAAGCGGTGATCCCCATGGACGAGCTGTAGCGTGGGACCATGCATATCGGGTGCATTGCAGCGTTGCTGCGCCGTTGGTTTCAGATCTTGTCATAAGAATTATGTCTGTGTGCATTCCCAGTCGGTATGAGTGACCGAGAATCTCGGGGAATGCTTCACGGAGGGGAAAACCTTCGATGAGGACGTGCTCAGCAAAAGCGACTACCAAATGACATGTGAATGACGGTTGGAAGTGCGGGGCTGTGAATGCAATTGCAGATGAAAGTTTGGAGTTGAGAACAGACAGACGCAGATCGCGAAATGATTCGGTATTATTGACGATGGCTCCGCAGCCCATGAAGAACATCGTCGTGTCTTTAGCGCGTGTGATTGCGTCCTGCCACGGCTCGAAGAGAACGTTCAAGAACTGACAGGGAAAATATTGAGCGTACGATTGGTTGAACAAGAGGAAGCTTACCTCAGGAACAGAAGCAGAGACGTAGCCGCTTTTGTCTCCCTTCTTACGGCCAATGAACGGATCACCGCGGTCATCGTCTGTATGGGTCGTAATCACGATACATACGGACTTGTAATAGTCCTGTTCGACGACGTCCTTGACGAGCTCCATGCATCGTTCGTTGTAACCTTTGACTTTCGAAGAAGTGCCTAGATCAAAGACTACGTCGAGCTTGCGGAGACCACCATATGGAAAATACGGCGCCAAAAATTGGTGGACGATGTCAACCGGGCTCCCAGTAGTCACGTGGTCAACCAGTTTAAAGTGGATAATAAGGATGTGCGAGGCAGATATCTCGGAACGCTTGGACGTCTCTAATTGCACACAAACAGGCAGAAAGAACGGGAGAACGGGCTGTGCATCCCTGAAAAATCCCTGAAGTATATTGAGTAAGAGACTGGGGATATGATGTAAGAATACTCGCATAGTACGGTGTCTGGTCGTTTAATTTCTTCATCAACGCTGTGTGACAAAGGACGCAGCGAAATTTGACATCCATTTTTGTCAATTCCCCGAGGTAATTTGAAGGAGCATCAATGCAACGAGTGCAAATGACGCGTGGGCACTCGTCGCAAGTGAAGATGACAAGGTTTTCACTGCCGTCTCGACAGAGGACACAGAACTGCGTAGACACGTTAGTTAGAATACGTTGAGGTCATCATAAACGTCATGTACATCATTTTTCACCTCGTGTGGTGAAGATACATCGACATGAGCGCGTAGTACTGTCTGCGCTGGTATTCTGATCTTCAGCTTTCCAGGATCCATGATTGACACGCGACCTTGAGCCTTCCCGCCATTAGATCTACGAGCCGTTTGCTTAGTCCGGGCCATGGATCGAGTTAGTGCTAACTGAAAACTTTCAGACTTCGATACAGACTCGAGACCCAGTCAGCAACAGTGTCAATGTAGGTCAATGTTTAGTACTGAGTGCTTTTGTCGAGCGTTTTACGACAGTTTTAGCGTCACGTGTGGATTACGTGACCTTCGAGATTATCACTGCGAAGGATTGCACGGTTTGTCGGTTGGTTCACTCGGCGCAGGCGGTCGAGCGGCGTCTGTAGCGAACGCTAAACGCAATCATGGCGAGTTTTCTTGGCGATGAGGCTCCCTACCTGACATTCTATGTAACCATCTAGAACCGCATTCTTTGTGCAGCTTGTTTCAAGAGCTAAAGAAACGGTGCTGTCATCAAGTTTGTATTTTTTAAATTTTCGACGGATCGTGTACTGATAGTACGCCGTCCTAGCGTAACATGGAAGGATATCACATTCATTGACGCGACGTTCCCTATTTACGTGAGCCAAAGGTATGTTTAGATCCTTAAATCTACTGGGACCAAAGTGTGAACTTAATGTTTCACGTATAATTGTGTCTCTTCCAACTTAACTTATCATAGGACGGCCCGCATCCGAGCTTCTCATCCGCCACGAGACTCGCATTGGAAACCTCCTGTTCGATCACTTTGTGGGCGTAATTAACGAGTAGGTTACCACTTTCTTCTGTCATCTATTCACCTTGTATCACCGACCCTTGCTAGTAACGGCTTTCTTTTCCTTTTCCGAAGCATTAATTAAAAATTGCCAGGTACTACGCGTCATGTGCAACAGGTAAGGAAAGGGTTATTCTGACCTGTATCCTGACACGGTTTTGTCTCCAAATTTCGTTGCCAAACCCCATTCTAACCTAATTTCATAGCGACCAACGTCGTTGTGAAGAACGTCGTTGTGCGCACACTCAGTGGTACTCCCGTTGCTGCAATATGCAATTCCTCCACGGTACGCGCTGCCTTGGAGTGAGTGGTTACGCGAGAATGCTGATCTCGGAGTGAGATTGGGTTCGTATGCTCGAACGGTATACGTCACCACGCAGGCCAGTTTGCAACACGTCACGTGCACGAGTTCTTTACACTTAGGATCCAGTTCAAATTTCAAAGACTCTTGGATTCATTAACTGAGCGGTCGGCTTCATTATTCATTTTTGTGTGAGAACCATCCTAGTCAGTTTATTAGCAGCGAGAGCCTACCAAAATTCCAGGCTTTCAGGAGCGTGCGACTATCCTTCCAGAAAAGGAAGTTTCGCCACTAACCCTCCGATTCGGCTCTTCAGTAAACGACCACCACTTACCTTCTTATACTCGGCACTGGAGCAGTTGCAGACGCACTGGCCACGGGCATCAAGCAGACGGGTGAGTGCCTGGCGTTGATTCGAGGCGCGCCCCTTCCTCCACTTTCTTGAGGATGTTTCTTTGGCACTTGTCAGAGGCTGGTTGTGAGCCTCACGCCGTGGCGACGTTGTGAAGCTCGGTACGGCCGTTTGCCCCGAAGCTGAGCGACCACCGCGCGGACCAAGGTCACGCAGCTCGGCAGTCGCGCGGGCTTGGTGCGGCCGCTTGCCCCCAAGGTGAGCGCGCTGCTTGGCCTCGAGCGCTGCGCTTGGCTGTCGCAGAAGCTCGGTACGGCCGTTCGCCCCGAAGCTACCTGCGAGGCCTTTTGCGCTTGCCCCTCGTTGTCAAATTTTATTTGGCCTATTTGAAGCCCTCCCTTACCTTGAAGCCTCTGACGAACTTAGGTGTAGTGAATTGAGATGGTCGCAGGTTTGACTGCTGAATGCGGTTCAGAGGCCACGCGTGAGTAGCCGCGCTGAGTTGTTTCTTCACTCACAACTTTCCCGATGCCAACAGGGCTTGCCGTAGAGGCCGTGGTGAGTCGCTGGTGGGTTAGGTCCTCGGCCCTGATGCCTGCAGCTCATGGATGATTGCAATCGACAGCTTCCCACCGCTTCAGGACGGCGTGGCTCCGAAGGCTGGCATACAGGGATTCTCTACTGAGGGTATGTCCCTCGAGCAGGTAGCCCTCTTGCGCCATGAGTCGAATCAAGATCAGAACCGCGACCCAGAAGTAGAGGAGCTTTTGAAGGGCGCAGTGCACGGCGGCCTCAAGTCAGAGGTGCCTCGCACATCGGATGCGTACGAAGGGACGGGGTGAGCCATCCCTGCACGCCCCTGCCTTCAAACTCACAAGGCTTCCTCAGACCAATGAAGCGATCGTTTGACAACCGATTCCCGCGGGGTGCCACCCCTGCAAAGAAGCTAAAGCTTGAGGGCGCTGCTGACCCCTCAAGTAAGGCCCTTGCCTCGGGGTCCAAGCCTGCGGACGCCCCGCGTGAGCGTACCAAGTCCCAGGCTAAGGTGAAGAGGGATGCGAGGCGTCGTGAGCTACAGCTTCAGAGCCGCGCTCGCAAGGCTGAGGAGCTCAAGTCCAAAGGCGGCCTGGATGCGCTCACCTTTCGCACCTCCAGCACTGGCTGGCAGGGCACGAACTACGGATCCACGAAGGAAGGTAAGGAGCTCATAGCCCAGTGGGAGGACTACAGCATTCTTCTACGCCTAAAGGACTTTGATCGAGTTCCCTACTGTGGGTGGGTGCTTCATCTCCTTCTTCCCTCAGCCTCTGAGCCCGCGCACTCTAGCTTGAAGACCCGCATCAGGGACTCGCGAGGGCGGCTGTGGCTGGTGCGCACCTTTGTCGGCGAGCGTATTGAGGCGCTCCTCCCGGCATTTGAAAAGCAGGCCGCAGCGTTTGTAAGCACCGTTGAAACCGACGGGGGTGGCTTTACAGAGGCTGAGATGGAGGAGAATTCAAGAGGATCTCATTGGTGTAGCATATGTGGGCACGACAGGAATTCCAAACGGGTAAGCTTCAAGACGCTTATGACCTAAGCTCTAACTCTAAGCCTTAAATAGGTGCCCACCCTCGCAGCCTGGCACTCCTCAAATGCTGAGGCTGTTGACGCACTTTGGAAGCCTGACGGCGCCATGTTTCAGATAAGGCAAGCCTTGCACTCCGTCCCACTGCCTGAGCCTCACCCCTCCTCCAGTGCCATTATGAACCGAGTGTTTCAGGCCGAGTTTCCCCTGCTAGCAAAGAGATACAGGGACTGCTCACGAGCCCTGGGCATCAGCCCTCTTTATGGTTATTTTTTTAGCTTCTGCCTTAATTCTGCAAGGGCAGGGGTTGAGAGAGTTCACTGCAGTCCCCACGTGGACTGGAAGAACATCGCAATAGGCGTTTGCGTTGTCTTTGTATACGGTAAGCTTCTACCTCAGTCAGCTCTTTAGTTCTGATTTCAGGCAACCTAGGCAAGTTCAACAGCAAAGAGCGCTCCTGGCTTGTGATATGGGAGGCCGGTTTGATCTTGGAGATGCCGGCAGGTGTTTTTGTCATGTACCCCTCCTCCCTCTTCTTTCACTTTAACGTGGACATTTGTGGTAGGCGGTTTACCCTGCTAGGTGCAGGCTTTTGCTAATACCTTTGTCATCAGACGTTAAGCTGGTGTGCACAGATGGTAGGCTTCCTACCCCAGAAAATTCTTCTTTATTAGATGGAGGGAATGGAAGAGGGTCGTGCGTTTGGTTTAACCAATCAAGCATGTTTCAGACTGCCGAGCTAGGCTTTGCAACTATTGCACAGGCTAGGGAGGCAGGAGTCCCTTGTAACTCCGATTCTTCCTCTCTTATTAGCCAAGGACTTTTTCCATTAGCTTGAAGTTATAAGGTTACCAATCCCTATCCCACGAAATTCTCGCCTGGAAGCTTTCAAATATTTCATCGCATCGCTCAAAATCGCGAGCTTCCCTATGTGTAAGCAAAGCACTATCAATTAGACCTTCGCGCGAAAGTCACTTCCGCACACCTGATAGGCTGTCTCTCCCCAGTGCCCACCCACCAACCGTCGTTGTATTCTTGCTATTTCAGGCGCACCATCATGCGGTTTTTTCTTGTATGTCACGTTAACTCTGAACGTAGGTGATTCTATAGCTAGAGACCTGCATCATGGGGCACCTAATAACGTTGGCTACGTGAGCGCTTTGTCATATCTGCCGTATCTTCATATTTACCTACATCTTTCCAGATGGTGCGTTGTAGTGACCTCGATCCCAACTAGCACACACTAAACCGCTGGAAAGTTCATTAAACCAGTGGGCGTTAGATTTTCAGGTAATGTTCTTCAGATCACCGCGTATCGTTATATGCGTTAGGGAAACTATGAACGTATCATTTAAAGCATTGCGATCGCAAAGGAGCGCGGTGCTACTCTGAGAGTTGGACTAGAGCTGGAAATTCCGTCAGTACTCGTGCACTGTGATAGCGCGTGTAATTAAGATCTCCCACAATAGTGGATACGGCTGCTACGATCATTTCCTTGAAGGTACAAACACACACATAAACATGACACTCCTGATAACCTAGCACAGGGGACACCATCCTTCATTCCTGGGAGGTACTGGCCAAGATCTCGGCCGGCGACGATGCCATGGGACTTATCTGTGATGTTGGAATGTACTGCGACCTCAGTTCAGAGCCCATGGCGGATCTGGCGCAGAGAATTTGGCGCTGCAGAACATCCATGAATTGGAATCTACATGTTCATCGATGACTGCTGTCAGGCACGGTTACGGATGCTCCTTGCTTATCTCTTCGCTCAACTACTTCCTTGGGTGCGAGGCAGCGGGGTGCACTCCTCGTCCTTGGCAGTGCGAACGTTGATGACAGGTATGTCGACTGGCTGGAATAGTGACAATTGACTGACTTAGGGTTCAGTCTCCACGGATATTTCACAAAATACGATTGTTCAGCAGGTCAGCCTATCTCGAAAGAAATGCCAACTGAACTAACGTTAATACCAGCTGATATCAATCCTATTGGGGGCATCAGTAAGACTGATCTCAACAAGTTCATTGCCTACGCTCGGGATGCGTTTGAAATTCCCATCTTGAACGAGTTAGTACAGCTGGGTTACTAGGATCGGCACTTTTTCCTGATATTCTGCAGTTTTTTGATCGCCATACCGACCGCTGAGCTAGAGCCAATTTCAGAGACATGTGTCCAAGCGGATGAGGTGAATATCCACTCGAAAATGTCTTCTCAATGGTGCTGATCACTCGATAGGTGGACATGGGCATGGCGTATGATGAACTATCAGTCTTTAGTCGCTTCCGCAAAGTGGAGAAGTGTGGACCATACGGCATGTTCACGAAGCTGGTGCACGAGTGGGGCTTATTCCTGTCTCCCGTTCAAGTATGTCATCATTCAAGGTTAAGTGCAATCCGCTGATTACGTCTTCTAGATCGTAGAGAAAGTCGAGCATTTCTTCTTTGAATATGCGCGCAACTGTCATAAGATGACAACTCTGACGCCGGCGTACCATGCAGTAGGTATATCCATCTTCACAGACTGATATAAGACTGACGTTGTCGTAGGAATCCTACAGCCCAAATAACAACAGTATGTTACGCTCAAAACTCCACATCACAAGTTGCCCAGACTAATCTGCGTCCTTTTCTCTATCCCTCAAGGTTCCCGTGACAGTTTAAGAAGATAGATGAAGTAGCTGCAGTCCTACCTGATCGCTCCAATTCGGCTGCAGATAAGACCAAGACTGACTGAATAACGTAGGGATCAAGTTCATGTACGTAGACGACATAAGGCCTTAAGGCTCTAAGCCACAATGAAACGATACTTTGTATTTCAATATGGCGGATATCATGCGAGTACAATACAGTGCGATGGACAGGGAAACCGAAAGGAAATAAATAACAATGTCACTCAGACTATGTCCGCAAGAAACATGATAGCGTGCTTTGAACCGTTATCTTCTTCACGATGGTGAATTTGACAGAAAGACTGAGGTCGGAATGCTAAGTTAAAATTGATGGTTGGAAATGTGCATAGAAAGTACCCCCTCAGAATGCACTTCTTCAACGATCGCCCATGGACGAAGTGCTTGCCTTTGCACGCTTGCTGACGCCAATGCTCTTGCCTTTGGACTTGCGGGAGGAAGAGCTCGCAAGCTTGCGCATGGTGGGATGTGTGCCGCGTGCGCGGGAGCGAGTCCTCATTGGTTCTCGCTGCTCCTCTGGCACCGAAGCGCGGGGCCGCGTGAACCAGTCTACGTAACGCTGGTGAGCGGTGGTGTTGACAGCACTCGAGATTCCCGAAGCAGCGAGGTCCCAGTAGACCGGCAGTGTGATGTTGGCGAATTCTAAATCATCGTAATTGGCATCGGCCACGAGCCCACGTGCGTACCTAACCATGGATTTCCTCATACTAGACAACCCACGTACCAACATGGCGGTGACAGCGTCCATATTCAAGGTATGGCATCAACGTCTGTGCAAAAGTGAGTGGCGTAGTAGGAGGTGGATATGAAAACTTACGCCGTAAGCCATGCGCTGAGGGTCGTGATCATCAACGTTGATAGGAGTGTCGCTGGATGGGTCTCTAGCCCATACAAAGAACTGGACAGAGTCCACTTCGCACCAGTTGTGATCGGCGACCATGACAGGCTGGCCGATCTGGTTTGGGGTGGACCGCTATCTGATGAATGATCTGAGGGAAAGTGGTGCAAGATCGGTGGTGCCGTGAGATAGGAGCGTCTTGGATGCTGTAGAAGTGTCATCTGGGCTCTTGTAGGGCGCCACTTCCTTGATTGAAGCTAGGATTGCCAAGTCAGCCTCCGGATGGGCAGTGATCTCATCTCGCATTTTTGAAAAGACGTGATTCCTATCCTCACTGAACCCCGGTAGTTCATATGGATCCTTGGACGAACAACGGCACGGTTATAAGGAAGATTTGCGATCGCTAAGGTGAAGACTTCTTTGAGATAGTCGAATGGTTCCTCGTGCAAGCTAGTGGGCATCTCGACGATGAGTAAGAGGTCGTTGTAGTCGTAAGTAAGCCTGTTGGACGATTTGAGAATGACTCAAAATTGGCAAACTCTGAGAAGCGAGAAGCTCGCCTTGGCTTCGCCGATAATCGGCCCGATTCTATAACACGTTGTATCAATTCAAAATCTTCTGCTCTCACACCGCTGAATTCCTGCGATATTCGGTAAGCAATTGTGACCCGCATCGTTGAGTGGCAGGGCGTACTCGGCAGTTTTGCTCTGGAGCTGATTGAGTTAGATACCTCATGACCACCCCCATGCCTTCAATTCGATCAGAATATGAAAAACCATCAACAACTTCCAACACGTACTGGGGCTAATAGGTTGGCCTTGGAAGGTCAAGTCGTGGCTTGGATCTGCCGCAGTACTGAGGGCAACTTCAACCAATTTTTTCTCTTGTTCATCCTCCACTACAGGAAAAGACGTTTTGAGCGATGCCTCTTGTGAAGTCATGTTGCCTGGCTGTGTATTTGGGAGCATTGTTATCTTGAGGTCGAACTTGCGCTTGGATTGGGCGAGCGCAGGCGTCGCCTGGGTGTTGATAGAGCTGCCTCTGGTTTCATGGCGTTTACATTGGGTGGAAACCAAAGGAGTGCGGCAAGGGCTGCTGTCAGCTGAAGCTACTCGAGCAGGCATGGTGATTTGTGTTTGAATGTTTAATGCTGAGCACTGGCACTGCTTGTCTATGGCACTGGGGTCAGGAGTCAGGACTGGTCAGGAAGTGAAAGACACGTGCTTGCCGTCCCTTCTGCCCTATGAGGAAAAGATTGTCATTCATTTGTAATTTTGCTTATCTTGGCGTTTTCACTCTTACTATCTGAACAGCTACACTGCACTTTAGCGCCATTCAGTACTCTTCACATTAGACGGAGTCTGGCCCAGGAGTACGCTACTAACATGCTCTACCATTACCTCATTGCAACAAGATTCCCACTGGGCAATGGCACGATCATGATTACAGGCATCATCATGCAAATCAACTCTACCATCAATTAAGTGCAGCTGACATGGATGAGTCCAAGCTAGTAGAATGTATGCTACAATTACCACCAGGGAATCGACAACTGGAGGTCAACGAACGGCAAAGCCCGTATCATTCAACCATTTCATCCAAGCTATGCCCTGTATGCTAGGGTTTTCAACTACGGAGTAGTAGCTCGGAATTCCATCGAGTAATGACTATTCTGTCTCACTTTCGCTTGCAACATAAAACCATGCTTTTGTATGCCGCAGAGCATGTCCTTTATTTTCGTCGCTGAAAGCAATATTACGACGTAAAGGCCCCGCAATCAACGTAACGCACCCTAAAGGACTCATCAGTTCTCTGATGGACACTTTGGATGCTAGAATATATCAGTGCGCATACTTGACTAATAGATTAATTCATTGAACCTTGACCGTGCCGAAAGTTTCAAAATTTTCGGTCTTACGGTGTCAAGTAGTAACAAGTCGTCCTCGTGAATTATTTGGGGACTCACTAGTATGACACGCAAGCGGCGCCAAGATACGTACCATCGTGATAGGGCTTTCAAGCGGGCTCATCTGGAGGCATCCGTCAATTCTAGCTCTGACTCGGACTCGGAGAACTTCGATGGTCCACTGGAAATCTGGTTGTCCAATGGGCAGTCCGTTGTGTGCTGCGAACCATTGCATACTCCAGTGCACTCTGAGTCAAGTGCACTCTTCTCACCCCCTACCGCCATCTGTCCCTTGTTGACTGCAGTGGGAATGTCATTTGGGCAGTATGGTTTTATCTGTGACATTACATCTGGTCTTGTGCCTGCTGCCTACCTGTCAGTTCACATGGAGCACCTCCACCACAGACAGAAGTTAAGAAATCGGACACCTTCGACAATCAAATCAGTTCTAGTTACCCACTTACTCAACAGCCACCATCTCACGTCGACGACACCCTGTCCCAGCCCCCCTAGTGATTTGTCCGAGTCCATCCAGGGTCTTCAACCAGAGTGGTCATCCCATTGTCCGCATCCGGGCTGTCGTCATTGGCACGCTGTACCTGCAGGAAAATCTTCTATCAAGGGTCAACAAGCTGGCACCAGAAAACACGTCGCTGAATCCCACCCCGAAAATGCGAAGACTTATTTGGCTGGGGTCTTTGAAATGAGATGGGTCTACCGTCCCTTTCACAAAACTGTTGATGGTGAAAACCGGCTGTTCTCCGAAGTAGTCTGGCCTTTTATCAAAGACTACGTTCCTGTGTCCTTGGCGCAAGCTGTTGTTTCAGTGAGGTCCTCTCGCATCCAATATACGGTTTCTGTCCACAGTCAATATTTGACAGACCTTGGGTGGCAGAAGTTTATTGCTAGCCTGGGCCTGCAACCAGGCGTTCTTCGTGGGTTGGTTAGGCTTAAAACAAAGAAAGAGGCACTATCCTTGGAGGGAATAGAAAAGCAGCTTGAGCTCGGTCTTATTATCATTCGGAAGCTCTACAGGTCATATATTGTGGACGTCCAAACCTATATATCTTCCAAAAATGACCCGCAGTTTCGTCAAGCAGTAACAATGAAGTGAGTTCTCTTCATCTTTGTCTGTGCATAGCTCATAGTCTATTACTCAGCACCAAGGCGCACTTCAGATCATTGAGCCAAGTTTCTTACTACACCTACTCCACACCTCTGTCTCGCTGCATCTGCATGCTCATCAGATGGATCCATGCTGAGCGCACCGGTGCTTTGGCGCCATTCGGCGCTTTTTACATCAGACGGAGTTTGGCCCAGGAGTACGCCACCGGCATGCTTTACCATTACCTCATTCAAACCAAGGTCCCCCGTCCTGCTGCGCTTCTCCAACTCCTGCATCAACTGCTTGTGACCCTCGTCAAGCAGAAATTTACGAACCTAGAAACGATGGCATGCCCAACAGACTACACCCTATGTATCGGCTCACTGGCTGACGATGGCGGCTTTCTACTTGCTACCACCACCGCCAGGATGTGTGCTGTGCTGCAGCATAACTTCTATACCATCATCATCCATTCTTCTCGGCTCGAGGACCACGGCTACCAACGTTTTAATCCATTTCATTTAGATAATTTCACCCTGGATCCTGTACCAGATGCAGGTGAGGCGCCTCAACCTATGGGGGAGCCAACCGCTGCCCCAGATGAAGGAGAAAGCGCTAATGATAGTATGTTGGCACAATTTCGGGAAGTAGAGGAAGAGTTTGTAGATGGTCATGATGATAATATAGATACAGAGGAGGGAGAGTCTGTGCTACCGCATGAAGCTGAAGGCGGATGGGACTTTGAAAAAGAGGAAACTTTTCATTCTTACTATTTAAACGGCGATACTCCAGAGAACCTAGGTGAGGCACGAATTAAGGATGGCATACAGTGCACTGATATGAGTGACATATTCAGACAAATATTATGACCCGCGGTCTTCTCTGCCGGCTCAACGATGTCCACCAAACTTTGTAGCTCAGATAGATCGCAATCCTGGGTCCTTGTCGGTCTTAAGGTAAACTATTATATACTGCTTTCACAACTGGGATTACACTTAGCTGCATGATCGATCTATAGCGTTTTGGCGAAGAATTCACACTACGTTCAGCCCTTGCTTGCCAGCCATCCCTCGTTTGCCACACCCTACAACCAAATCAAGACTGCCTGGTTCCATTCGAGGCCAACGTCATTCAAAGAGAGACGAAACTACGGTTTTTTCTTCACTGAAGACGGGACTGCCATTACCATGCGAGACGGTGACGACATCTCCCGGAGTATCCTGTTTTCAGACATTGGGGTATTAGCCAAGACCACGATATCAAATATATCAGATCAGATAGTCCAGTGCTTGCCACATGGTTGCAAAGATCTCCTTCGACAGTTTCGTGGCATCTCCAGTCAGTTAGTCGATGACCTTACTAGTCCCGACGCCATTTTCCTTCAGCCTTCCAACCGCATTCTCATACAGCCATTGTTGGATGCGATGTTAAAACATCTGTCAGACCCAAAAGAACTCGACCATCACATCATGCTTTCTCCCTCTGTGATTACTGAGGAAGCCGCCAGAAAGTGGCTGGCGTTCGACAAGCGAATTCTTGGTCAAATCATTGTTGCCTTTCTCCTAACGTGCGGGATACCTCCCCTACACTGGCAATTTCGGACTTTTCAATTCCAGTCAGATAGCACGACGGGCATCCCTCGTAATCTCTATCTTCTAGGCTCCGAGCTTGTTATAGGTCACCCGGCGGCTAGACAACCCAACCAGGTCTTGCAAGAATGGCTGTGGGCCTTTCCTCCCAGTCTCGCTCCACTTATTCTGTTCTACCTTGCAATTATACGGCCTAGCGTCGTTCACATCACAGGCCTTCTTCATTATGTCAACAACGATCACAAGACTCATATCTTTGCTCATACCTTTCCTACTACTCGCCTTGAATTTCCCCGAGTTTGGAATGGAAGCGATGTCAATAACTTGCTGCAGATTCACACATCCTCTCTTCCAGTCCTGTTATCATGCGGACTTCTGCGAAATGTGATAACCGCCGTGTACAATCAACTCTTCCCAGCTCTTTCCCATATTGGGCCCTCAGACGACTCCATGGTGGATCGCCAAGCTCAACACACAAGAACGACGGGCAACATTCATTATGGGCGGTCTGATCATGTTCCCTTCGCTTTTGGAATGACACTTGAACAGGCTCGCAAATGCATGGCCTCCAGCCAGGCATTGCATGCCTTCTATGGGTTAGGCAGTCTGGATCATCAATGGGCTGAGCGCTTACAAAACTCAGCGTTTCTGACTGACTTGAGGAACGAGAATCTGGCTCTCAAAGAAGCAAGGATTCTTGTCAGAGAGAAGTACAACTTACACCGCTGTCGCTTGCCACACCAGATAGCTGGCCTTCTGGAGACTGCACCTTACTTAACTCTCAAAGATGTAAGCGAATTATGGGTTTGAAGTTCATCGTCCTTAATGTGTTCACTAGGGGGTTATCGGAGATGAGGTGCTTCGACGGGTGATGCATGCAGTGTTGTTTGGTGGTTCCAGACCCAATATTCTTGATCGTCCTTCTGGAGGAGGATACTTGATTGCTGATGTATCAACCGCGGTGGTACAGGTGAGCAGCTTTATCGTTACTATATTTAGGAATGCTCCTAAATAACTCAAGATTGTCAAAGCTGTGGAGGAAGTAGAATGCGGAGCCCAGTTTCATTCCCCAAGACAGATGGACATCAGCACCATCATTCACTTCGACGAAGTAGCAACACAGGCCCAAAGACACCTTGCTGCACTAAAAGACAACTTTCCTACTTCGTGGATAAAACTATGCACTGACGTCCATAGGCTCTATCAGAAACCAGGGTTGTCGAGAGAGATTTCCTGGGTTGTAAGAGGAGTTCCTGGATAAAGACGTTCACATAGTACTATACACGTGTGGTGATGATTATTTAGTCTCACTCAGCCCGAGGATCGTGACATTCCGGTATTAAACAAAAGATGTTGGCATCCACACAAGGACAACTTGAACGTCCCTTCAGCGAATGAGCCAAATATTGATGTTCAAAGCCACCTATGTTCTCTGCCACCTCGAATCACACATGATGCCGATTTAGCCGCTGACCATCATGATCATGCTGAACTTAAACTGTCAACGACGAGAAATAACCGGGTGAGCGACAGTTCTACATAAGTTAGCTGAGATAATCAAGCCGATTAATTAGGAAAAAAGTTCGTACGCATGTGTAATGAAGACTTTGATACAAGCACCTGTATCCTACCCTTACCCTTATTCTTCCCTGCGCCGTCAGGCCTTCGAAGCTTCAGGAGCCGAGTCAGCCAACACCACAAGTTTGAAGCTGTGGGTTCCCTGTGATACTGTCATCATCACTGTCATTGGTATCGTCGAAGTCGGCGGCATGAGGTGGTGGCTGATGCTTGTATGGAAATATACTAGTAGTATGATGGCAACTAGTCAATAATATGTCACTAGAAGCTAGCCGGTGGGTCGACTTAGAGAGTCATTAGCAAGCAGTTTTATCCCGAACCCTACTTCCCATGCTACCAGGTTGATATAGATACTGACACTGCTCAGCGCTCATATACACAACCCTGCTGAACGTCCCTCCTTGCTACTCGTTGTGCGTTCTGTTAAACGCAGGCCATCGTCTGCTGAACATCCCTCCTTCGCTGCTCCTCGTCACTGCAGGTTCGTTAAACGCAGGCTATCGCCTGCTGAACGTCCCTCCTTGCTACTCGTTGTGTGGGTTCGTTAAACGCAGGCTATTGTCTGCTGAACATCCCTCCTTCGCTGCTACTCGTTGTGTGGGTTCGTTAAACGCAGGCTATCGTCTGCTGAACGTCCCTCCTTCGCTACTCGTTGTGCGGGTTCGTTAAACGCATGCCATCGTCTGCTGAACGTCCCTCCTTGCTACTCGTTGTGTGGGTTCGTTAAACGCAGGCTATTGTCTGCTGAACATCCCTCCTTCGCTGCTACTCGTTGTGTGGGTTCGTTAAACGCAGGCTATCGTCTGCTGAACGTCCCTCCTTCGCTACTTGTTGTGCGGGTTCGTTAAACGCATGCCATCGTCTGCTGAACGTCCCTTGCTACTCGTTGTGTGGGTTCGTTAAACGCAGGCTATCGTCTGCTGAACGCCCCTCCTTCGCTACTCGTTGTGCGGGTTCGTTAAACGCATGCCATCGTCTGCTGAACGTCCCTCCTTCGCTACTCGTTGTGTGGGTTCGTTAAACGCAGGCTATCGTCTGCTGAACGCCCCTCCTTCGCTACTCGTTGTGCGGGTTCGTTAAACGCATGCCATCGTCTGCTGAACGTCCCTCCTTCGCTGTTCGTTGTGCGGGTTCGTTAAACGCATGCCATCGTCTGCTGAACGTCCCTCCTTCGCTGTTCGTTGTGATACTAGATTCGTCAAACGTAGGCTATTGTCCATTGACCGTCTCCGTCGAAATACACATCTTTAATATTCGTGATTTAAACGCCATAAACTGCGGGCTGCTTCAAAACATGTCAACTTGACCTGCAACTTCGATAAATGCATTTTTGTAGAGTATGCAGTATCATCATGCCAGCTCTCAGTAGTGCAGTGATTCGAACACTCACACCTATCTACGTTTATTCGCACAGAGTCGGGGGAGTATTCTTCTGAGCGAAACGCATGCACTTTGCGCAAACTTTGCGTGAATTCTCCAATGTACATTTGCGCATCTGCTGCTTGCACGTGCATGTACCATGCTGAGCCTACTCTTCTGTTAGTGTTTGTCTTCCGAAGCCGTTCAATTGGTGAGTATTGCTGCAAGTTGTATTTGCAGTATAGACCCGAATCTTTACTCAGGTTTTTCGAATGTCTCGATCAAGAATACAGTCGGGGCAGATTATCGTCGAGACTCGATGATATCTTGCATTGAGCGCACATGTTGCGGGCCGTTCGGTCTGCTTTCATTCCATCGGTTTCGTGCTCTGTTTCAACTGTTTTTGTTTCATACCATTCCATGCATTGTATTCGTATTTTGTACTAGTAGCTACTACAATTTGAAGTAGTATGATATGAACCGTTCTTGCACGATATCAAACCGCTCGTAAGAAATGCAAGGGAGTGCCACATCGTGTAGAAACAACTTGAACGACTCTCGCACGACGCCGCACGATACGGACTCTTTTTGCATCGTGTATTCGTCCGGATTTCTTGTCGAGATCGTGCGAGGGCGGTTTCAGCTGGCGGTGCACGATGTGGCACGCTCTCACACGTTCCCGCACTGTCCGGTTTTCACTGGGAACTTTCACTGGGGGCCGGGAACCACGAGGATTAGGAGCTGCTGAGGTTTAGGATGTGTTTTAAGACTGTAAGTGTCGGCGCTGCGCGCCGTAATTAAGGGTTAGTACGAGCTACAAAAGCATGGTTTTATTTTGCGAGCGAAAGTGAGACAGAATAGTCATTACTCGACGGAATTCCGAGCTACCTCCTCCGTATTTGAAAGACCTAGCATACGGGGCATAGCTTGTATGAAATAGTTGAACATTCTCTCTTTATCTCCAGTAAACGAGCGGATGTCCTTTATGGCAGCTGCGTACCAGTCCTTATCTTGCTGGCTAGGGAAGCGAGTTATAGTATCCATGCCTGCAGCGTGCCTCATCTTCGAACGACATAGAGCTGCAATGAAGCAAGTAATGTTTCTGATGCATTTTTTCCACTGCACGTCTTCATGGAAGGGGATAAAGCGGGAATATTGCTGGCGCGACAACATCTCTTCCATAAAATCGACAATTGTTGGATGCGCAAATGGAATCCGGCACATTCGGGATTCACTTGCGTTCACCGGTATCTAATCAGAACCCGAACCGTTAGCGTGAGGGGCATGCGAACACAATCCACCTACCTCTAAGTGCCCATCTAGAAATGAGTTGTCCAACAGCATAGTGGTGACAACAGTGTAGCGCTGCAAGTCCATCTCTGCCTTGCTCTTGGTTATATTAAAGGTTAATTGGAACCCCGTAATAACGTTGCCAATCCGGTCCGCAAAGTCGCGGTGGAGCATTGTAACGACGGCCTTCAATTTGGTGATACGGGCTTCGCCATCCGTCGACCTCCAGTTTTTTATTCCCTCTACGTTTTTCATTGATGGGTTGTAAAATGAAGATATAGTACGGAAGACATACCGTCTGCATGACGGGCGACAACCTCGTCCAGAGCTTTCGTGGCCCTCTTTGTAAGTTCTTTTGCGGTAGGAAAAAGCCCCTCCTCAAAGGTCAAGCTTATCATCTTCCTGTGAGATTCGTCGTACACTTGTACGAGTAAAGCCTGCGATACAACGACGAATAGGTTTGGCGTCACTGCCTTGGGCTTTCTTGCACGGGGAACATCCCTAGGCGCAGCGTTGCTAGAAGTTCGTTGCTTTGAACTGGAGTGTTGGAACCTCGTACGTTGCAAAATCTGAGTCATGTCATCGTTGACAGGCAAAGGCAACGTCGAGCCAAAAGAACCTAATGATAACTGGCGCTGTGACTGGGCGTGTAGGATGCTGTGATTACCCTGACTGGGCTGTAGCTCCAGGTTCGTCACGGCACCCGGATGGTTTTGACCCGCGGACACCTGATACTGTGGTGACTGTGCAATTAAAGTATCATACCCTAGTAGATTGCGAACATGAACCGGCGAAAACAACTGAAGTTCGAAGACTTACCCCGATTACTTGGAACTGGTAGAGCCCTTGGATATGTAGGATCTATTAACGAAAATGCTGGAGGGTATACTGGTTGGGCCTGGACCCCCGATCCTGAGGGGGTAGCTTGGCCTAGGCCACTAGTTAGAGATGGAAAACGGTCTTTCGTAGCCTGAGAAGCTGGGAATGACTCGGATGGTTGTAGCAACTGGCTGCTACCTAGCACGGCCAGCTTGGGCTGTGGCCAGAACACTTCATCGTTGGTACCGAACACTGGATTGAAGAGTTGAAATAGTTCGGGTGAGTCATGAGACTTAATCTCACCTTGACTCGAATTCAGACGAATAATCGGGCCAGTGCTCGCGCTTATTCCACCAAGTTCGAATGATCCTTGCTCCTGGTACTGCGGCGGTAATTGTAGCATAGATTCTACTGGCTTGGACTCATCCATGTCAGCTGCGCTTAATTGATGGTAGAGTTGATTCGCATGATGACGCCTATAATTGTGATCCTGCCATTGCCCAGCGGGCCATGATGGGCCTGCCATACTAACTTGAACTTGATGATCGACCTGATGGAACGTGAGTACCAATACTAGTAGTAGTATCGAGGATTTAAATCCATCCGATGATATTAAAAGTAGCTGTACATACCTTTCGATGTAGACCTGCGAGGTCACTAGAGGTCGCGGCGATGATAGAGTGAGAAAAGACGTCTAAGGTTTATACTGTGATGATAATTACCGTGTACCAAATAGTCATTGATCACGATTGCAGGCTGGAGCCGGCTAAGGTCGGTAAAGACTACCATACTGAATCTTTAGTCGTTTCCTGCCTCGCGTCCGATTTCACTTACCTCACCCAACTTCCTGCCCCAATGCATCGCGGCAGCTAGAGTTGGAAAAGATTGCTTTGAAATTACCTAGAGGCGTTTTGGGGGTGACCCAAAATGGACTAGAATACGAACATGAGGCTATTGAATGGTTCCCAAATAGCGCCGCGATCAAGCTCCGAAATTGACCAGCGCTCAGCTGAAATGCCATTCCCACAACGCAGTATGTAATAGGACCATACGCCCCCCATGATAGAACCGCATGTTGTATTTCGGGGCTGGACGTAATAATTTTCTGAACAGCATCAAGGCTTTTCCAGGCAGTGTGGACGAACTTTGATGCTTACATCGAAAAACTATTTTCTGCCGTAGTCCATAGTAGCGTCATTAATAATGGAAGTCATCTGAGTTGGGTCGGCACGTAAGTAGGCGTGATGGTGTCTCGACTGCGCCCTCGTTCAAGTCCCAAAGTTAGCCGAAGTGTCAATTGCCACCGTACTCGCCGTCGGACCGACTCTGGATAAATCATGATCAGTAGAGGTTGCGCTCTCGTATTTACCCTTTTGGATATTGCGGTTTCACATCAGAGTCACGAGGCCCCTAACACGAGGGTAGCCTAGGGGCGGCACGATGCTGATAAGATGAGTCAGTAAATAATAATAATAATAATACTCTTAGCCTGACAGAGGGTGATGATTTCTGAGAAAACCGTCGGTGAAGGTAAGAAAGAGATATACAAACGAACTAAGAACGAGCTCACCAAGCGAGGCGACGGTAAAGCTAAGAAAGAGGGCAAGCTCAATCTAACACAGCGCCGCCCGCTAAGTAAGCACAGCTCCACCATAGGAGAACGGAGCCTGAAAAAGGATCAATCCTGAAGGACACGTCACTGAATTTCTCGATCCTGGAATATCCGGGACATCCGGGACATCCGACCCATGGCGGACTTAGCATCACGTGTGGTTCCCACGTACCTGACACGACAGCGACGTGTAAATGATGACCACGCTCATTGCCGAAACCTTCGTGCTCGCTGTTGCACACAGCGAGCTCAATTATTTTACCATTTTCACACATTTTTTTCGTAATCTTTCACTATATCATGTCACATGTCATTAAATATTAAATATTTCGTATTTTTGGACCTCCTAAGTGTACACAATTGAATGAATATTATAATGGGGTCCTCCACCTCATCCCTTGGGCCTCAAACCATTCTAAAAAGGCTCCTGGGAGTCAACAGTCTGCCAGGAGAGAGTTCTACCTGCAAGTGCTAGCTGGGTACTAGTAGCAGCCATGGTCACGGTGTCAGCCACGACAGGCGCGGCGCTGTGGGTCACGTGGTATGCTGTGACCGTGAGATGTCCATTATACGGGTCGGATGGGCCGGATGTCTCGGATGTCCCGGATATTCCAGGATCGAGATGTCCTCACGAACGACGCTAGATATCACGCGGCCCATTAGCTTAGTATAAATAAAATTAAACCCAAGCCCATCAGATGCATCATAGCTCACCTTGAAACCTTAGGTCCGTGCGCATGCGCTGGGCCGAAAAGCCCTACGGGCTTTTACCCAATCAACTTCCCTTACGTTCATTGATCAATCGCTATAACATTTGTACCTAGTTTCTCTGATCAATTCACTCTGCTTCGATCTCCAATAACTGCGTGTCAAAGGCATAGAATAGTAATTAGTAGGGGTTGGCGTTGTCGAGTAACGGTTTTATCACGATCCTTCAATTGTACAACTCTTGATTCGAGCATACCATACCAGCCTGACTGAGATCGACTCGATGCCATCGCAGAAAGAAAGCACAAAGCGATCAAGACCCTGATTTGGTGGGGCGTGGCTAGGTTGTGCGGTACCACTATATAGTACATTGGAGCTTTCGATGTCAACGTCTCGCTTTCGCATGGTGTATGCAAGACGCTTTATTTCGGAACGAAGATCATGATGCAGAATTCAATCAATGAGGGCTACAGACTACTACAAAGAGAGGGGGGAAACACACAATGTGAATAATGATCGACTTGAAAGCGGGTCTACGAGGAAAACGTCCAATAAAAAGTATATTGACGAACGGAGGCCATCACAATATGGTACAACCCGTGCTTTACTGCCCAACCTGTTATGCAAGATCAGTATTATAACTGACGGTGATTGATACGATAATTACATCAGGTGTTTCATCGGACTTGACGGAATCTTGCGACATTGTGCTAGTGTCCATGGACTCGGATTCACACCCGCTGCCGCATTGATCTTCCGAGTCATCTAAACTCATGAAGTCTAGTAAGCGATCTCCATCGACGCAATCATTAACAAGGGAGTGGGCCATGCCCTGGACGAGATCAAGCTGTTCGTCTCCAACGGCGAGCGACGTTATGTCAGGGTTGTATACGGCCGTGCAAAAGTGGAGGCGCTCATCGAGCTCATCCACGTTCCCTCTGGAGATCCCATGTAGTGAGATGTCCCAAGGTTCTGATGCAGCATTGACATATGCGTCGCCGTCGTCTTCAAGAACCATCTGAAGAAATCTTTTGTGTTCTTCGATGGCTTGGATTTCCCAAGCTGTTGTCAGAGCACGCATGCGCCTCCATTCAACATCAGCTTGTTTCGTGGCGACGGCTTGCGCAATTGCCTCGGGAGACAGGGATTGCAATCGACTTTCGAGTAAAACTTTGCCCTGGCATGCTGTTGGATTATCAAGAAGTTGCGGGTATGCATCGGTTAACGTACCTTCTGAGTGTCCGGTAAAGTTCTAGAGTCAGTGGGGGAAAGTTGGCTTGCAGCGTAGCGGCGCTGTAGTGTGGTAGGGTCACGCCTCTCGTAGGGCTTGGGTTGTGCTTTCGCGGAATGTACATAACGAGACAGACTCCGGATTATGGGAGGAGGAGTTACAGGTGCATTTATGTCTTCATCGGATGAATCATAGGGACCGGCGTCAGATAATGACAGTGGTCTTGCACGGCGTTTGGTTGGTGAAGTGGCAGTACGATACGTACGACGAGTCGTGCTATTGGCAATAGCCAAGGAGCGATGGAAACCTTGTTCGTGGTCGTTCAGAGGGCCATTCGCTACGCCCTTGTTTGGCCCTTCATAGTCAAGACGAGAGTGTCTGAAGATGCTCTGAGGAGGAACTTGAACAGCGGCCATACCTTGTGGACTCTGGAGACACTGAGGCTGAGTTTGAAATACTGAGGTGCTTTTTATGAACACGGTTTACAAAAATGGGTTTTGGGTTTTTCCCTGATAAGACTACGGTACTCCCGGGCCCTTGAAAAAACTATGGAAAAGGTGCTTAAGCTATACTAGTGACCTCGAATCAGAATACAGCTCATGAGAAAAACTGCATGAATAAGAGCACGAGAGTGCGGCTTGAGTTCGATCGCTAGATACCTGCCGATTTTGATGTATACTGAAATCGGAAGTTGATTGATAAGGTAACCGCCTATTGTAATGTGTATCGAAAAAGGGACATCACGTCTGAGTTGGAACTTGGCACGACCGGTGAATCAGTAGCTTCCGAGTCCCATCTTTTTGAATGAATTCCCTCCGTTGCCGAGTCTTTCGCAACTGAGATAGTTGGTCAAGTTATATTATGTAATATTATGCTTAGATCATATGTTTGTTCATATTTGGCTCTTATCGATCGTTACTAATAGTACCCGCTCTCAGGCTACATACATCTTACTGAGTACTGAGATCTGAGGGAGAAAAACTGATGTTCTGTGCTACGTAGCCTTGAATTCTCACACTACCAACATTCAATATTAATCCCAGTCAAAATCTGCTGTGACGGGAGAGGGCAGGATATGTTCAGATGTGGCCCTGAGAAGAAAAACACATACGGGTGTATCTCCCTGACTCGCCCTGTAGCCGGACGAAAAGCATTAGCCGGGGCAGTGTCTCTGGCGCTCTCACGTGTCGAAAACATATAGAGCAGTCGATGTAGTAGAAAGTGAAACGTAACAAACGATCATGGTCATCTCTATTCCGCTAAATACAGCAATTGCACGGATGCTAAAGAAGATGCAGGAGCAACAAATGAAGAACCGCGATCTTTGGGCCCATATTATGTAAAAGGTACGTCAGCCTCGTGTACGCAGAGAATTTCATCAACGATCGTCATTCATGCAGTGTCGAGCTTTATGAATATGCATTCATCCGCCACGTTCTGCACGTGCGCAATGATCTAGAGCTGAAGATGTTGAAGAAAATTGGTATCGTAACGGTACGCATTGATTTCAAGGCAAAGTAGCCCATATTCATCCTTGCGCATCCATCAGGCCCTCAATACGACGCTTTGGGGAAGCATTCCTCGTGCGTCCGCTACCTTTGACTCGTTGCTCACAACTAACAGACAGATCTCTCAGTAATCGTGACGTTTAGTTCTTTTGCTACCGCATCTGTGTTCTCGTCGCGACCACTCACAGCCGGCGTCATCTTCCCTGCGATCTCACTGTTTATGCTTCCTGCACGCTGAGGAGCTGCAGCAGAATGCCCTCTTGAAGGTGCAGAAAAGCAGTCTGGACGTCGGTGATGAGGTTGGCAATTCTCTAACTACTTATGATTATTTTCACATTTGTGATTGGTGCTTTCAATCAAAAATGGCGAATTCCAGTGGAACAGACAAGATATATCAGCTGCTCTGGAAGATATAAACTTGACGGTACACAAGGGGAACTCGTGGGTGTAATTGATAGTGTGGGCAGCGGGAAGAGTAGCTTGTTGTCAGCGATTATCGGGGACGTGCGAAAGACAGAGGGTGAGGTCACCTGGCACCGGCTTTGTTCGGCAATGTAGCTTATGCCGCTCAGACTCCTTGGTGCATCGCATATGCAGGATTTTCTAGGACGTTCACTCACAAGCGAATAAGATTCTTTCTGCGTTGGTTCAAGGTGATATACTTTTTTCGCATGAGTACGATGAGGCGTTCTATAACCTTGTTATCAAAGGTGTGTACATGATTAATTGTGTTAGGTTTGGACTGACCCTTCCCTACAGCTTGTACTTTAAAGCCCGACTTAAATCTTCTCCCACAGGGTGATCTGACGGAGGTCGGTGAAAAGGGTGTGTTTCTGACTATCCTTTTTGTGACCCAATAATGTTTATGGCGTCCGTTCTATAGCCATTACTGTAAGTACTTCGGGATAGTAATGTATCGGCCAAAGGTAAATGATCTCTCAGCTCAGCGGTGCATCCTGCAGGGTTCTCCTTGGTGCTGCCATCGATTCCTACGTTTCCTGACACGTCTTTGGTGAGTAAGAGCATCCGGTCTCAGACTTCTTTCTTTCTAATGATACTATGTGACAGATCATGGGTCCTCAAGGCTTACTCGCAACCAAAGTGCGCATTCTTGTCACTAACGACATTCCGTATCTCAAGTGTTTCGATCAACTTGTTTACCTGCGCCGCGGTATGATCTTGGAGAGTGGCTCGTACAGTGAGTTGATGTCGAATCCGGATAGTGAAGTGTGCAAGCTTGTGTGCGTGTATTTCCATTCACGATGTTCAACGCAATCTAATTGAGTTATGACAGTCACGGCCATGCCACGAGCGGTTCCAATTCTGGAACGACCACACCCGGACGGTCCAGCGGCATGACCACTCCCACTACAAGCGAGGGCCACATGCAAGCTACCCTTGTTGGATAGCTTGAATCTGTATCAGAGAGTGTATCGCGTAGAGAAAGTTTCAAAAAAGCCGTTCTCGCTACGCCGCCCAAGCTGCGCGACGCGCCTTCCGATGGCATCACTAAAGATCACAGTGAACAGGGCCGCGTCAAGATGGAAGTGTACTCGCGGTACCTCCAAGCAGCATCGAGAAAAGGGTTCCTGTTCTTTGTAATCGCTACGGCTCTGCAGCAGGTGGTATCTGTCATATCGACCGTAATACTCAGGCTGGGGCTAGCATGACCGCGAGATGGGTACCAACCCGGGATTGGCTGACCAGTATTTCCTGGGATACGGTCTGTCTAATTTGATGGCAATTTCCTTAGGCGCATCTGCTGCGCTTCTGATTTGGGTTTTCTGCTTGCTTCGGAGCTCAAAGCACCCCCATGATTCGGTTAGTGTTGCGTTCCAAGTATGGACGGAATGTGTTTCATTTGTTTTTCAGATGCTGCATTCAGTCATGCGTGCGCCCCTCGACTTTTTTGAAACAACACCGACAGGACGGTGCGTCAAATTAGTAAACTGTGAAATGATTTCTGAGTTCGAACAATCTCTTGTCGCAGTATCATTGAACTTGTTTTCTCGTGATACGTACGTTATCGATCGAATCCTGGCATTGTTCGCAACCAGTTGTGCTACCTTCCTAGTACTTCCATCAACCGATGGCTTGCAGTAAGATTGGAGTTTGTTGGAGCAGTGATTATCCTCGTCACGCCTGTTTTGGCTGTCTCTGCCGTGGTGACCAGCGACGTTTATGCAGGGTTGATCGGTCTAGTTCTGTCATACGCTTTGAACGCAACAGGTTCACTGGTGAGTGGCTTTCTCTTCGTCCCGAGGCATTGGTAACCAAGCGGCCGCAGAACCGGTTCGTCCGCTCCGCAAGTGAAGTAGAACAGAATGTCGTTAGCGTCGAGCGTATCGTCCATTACGCGAAAGACCTTGAGCCAGAAGCTCCTTATGAGATCCCTGAGAATAAGCCCACCTCTGGGTGGCCCACAGCTGGGGAAGTTGAATTCCGGTGAGTCCGTGTCGCTGTACGCACGAAATTGTATTGAACTTGTCTGATATAGGGAATACTCAGCACGGTATCGGCCCGGGCTTGATCTAGTCCTCAAGGATATTTCCATGACCGCAGTCAGTTATTTCGCCAGGTTTCTCGCATATGTATGCCGACTCGAGATGCCCCAGAAACCGAAAGAGAACGTTGGAATATGTGGCCGGACTGGGGCAGGGTAAGACATTTTGCTGGACTGTGACGATGCTTTTACAGCTTCTTCTTACCCTCTTCCGGATCATTGAGCCTGCATCTGGAGCTATTTTCATTGACGACGTAGACATTGCCAAACTTGGCCTGCATGACTGTGCGTCCTTTTTGAGTTGTCCATTTGGGGACTTGGACACCCCTTGATCTTGATCAAATCAACATAGTGCGGTCCGCGATATCCATCGTTCCTCAAAACCCAGATTTATTTGAGGGCACATTGCGAGAGAACATTGACCCCGTTGGCGAGCACCAGGATGTTGATATACGGACTGTTCTGGAGCACGTCCGTCTTTGAAATACGTTTGCGCTTCTGATGCTTACTGACGACACTTCTACAGGCCCATCTGAAGGCATATGTCGAATCACTTCCTGGGGCACTAGATGCTCCAGTCCAGGAGGCCGGATCGTCGCTTTCAGCAGGTCAGAGACAGCCCTTGCGTTTTGCGAGGGCGCTCTTGCGCAAGGTACGAGCGTCTCTTTTGGTTGATTATGAATTTTCATCACCGACACTCCCTAGACTAAAGTGCTCATCCTCGATGAAGGTCTGTATGAGCGGTATCTTGTTTCTCTGCAAGGTTAATGTGCATGATTCTCTAGCAACATCTGCAGTCGATCTAGATACCGACCGAGCGATTCAAGAGACTATTCGGGGTCCAATCTTCCGCGATGTGACCATTCTAACCATCGCGTATGCGCGGTAAGGTTTACTTGTCTAAGAGCGTGGCAAGCGGCACTGAACTTGATCTCAGACTTTGGATTTCTATTCGATGTAGATGAGTTCTTCATTTCATGACCACCGATATGCTTACTGACTTCATTCTTGTTGTCTATCTACGTCCTGGAGTAAGTCCTCATCACGATATTTTGAGCAGTTCTCTGACTATACTTTGCAGGGAGTCAAGTTTGAACCTAGTTCCTTCAAATTAACCCACGAGATGGTAGTTCTAACCACTGCAAGTTATCCTTTGCTTCTTCGAAATTCAGCGGAGTCATCATACTCATTATTAACCGTCGTGCGCCGCATCCAACGCATCGAATGCGAGGCCGAAGCAGACTGCTACCCTATGTACGGGCCTTGCACAAAGATCCAGATGAATCTGTCGACGCATCCCGTACCCTTTTCCGTGTCCGTTTCTTCGATGAAACAGATCAACCACGGGATAACTTTATCCGATCCACCAGCTTAACGTCCGACATTACCATCTTTGTCACCCGACACCCCGCTACTATACGCGCCTCCTTGGCTCCCCATATCTCCCTTCGAATCCTCTTTAACTCATTGCTCTTCATATCCACCCATACGGCGTCTATCGTCGATCAGCTCTCCGTGTCTCTAAGGAAGACGTCCACTAATCCAACTGCGGCGGTTGGTTCTGTTCCTCTCTTGACGGCTGCCCAACGTGAACGCTTGCCCAGCACAACAGTGAATTTGCATTGGGATAAATAGATTGGATGAAATTGAGGCGAGCATGCTGGAATGCAGCAGTCTCTTCTCCTCCGTATTTCGAAATAAAGAAGTGAAGTAGGTCGTTTACTGCGGCCCTTCCCAGCTCATCTCGAGATGTAGCACTTGGTACCACGTCATTAATGACACCGCACCACGATACGCGTGAGAAAAGGTCCAGTATGAATGAATACTCATTCCAGGGGCAGTTGTGGTAACCCTGTAAGGGCAGAGGTAGAGAGTCAACCCGATGCTGGTGAAGATATTTTTGAACGTCGCACGTCGTGCTAGATTCGTTAAACGTGGGTTATTGTCCACCGACCGTCTCCGTTGAAATACACATCTTTAATCTTTGTAATTCAAACGCCGTATACTGCGGGCTGCTTCAAAACACGTCAACTTAACCTGCAACTTCGACAAACGCAGTTTTGTAGAGTACGTTAGTGGCCCATCAGTGAAGTCGTTTATCTGACCGGCTTACATAATGCTGCCTGTACACTCAACCGGGACGGAATGTTGTTATTGAATTCTCTCACGAAGTTTTATGATGCGAACGAAAGTGAGACAAAATAATCACTACTCAACCGAATTCTGAGCCAGTACTCCGTAGTTCGAAACCCCTAGCATACTGGGCACAGCCCGGATGAAATAGTTGAACCCTGTCTCTTTATCTCCAGTAAACGAGTGGGTGTCCTTTATGGCAGCTGCGTACCAATCCTTATCTTGCTGGCTAGGGAAGGGAGTAACACCTATGCTCACAGCCTGCCTCATCTTCGAACGACATAGAGCTGCAATGAAGCAGATGATATTTCTAATACATGTTTGCCACTTGCCGTCTTGATGGAAGGGGATAAAGCGGGAATACTGCTGGCGCGACAACATGTGTTCCATAAAATCGATGATTGTTAGATGCGCAAATGGAACGCAGAATGTTCGGGATTCGTTTGCGTTAATCCGGATCTAATCAGAACCCGAAACATTAGCGTGAGAGGCATGCGAATACAATCCACCTACCTTTATGTGCCCATCTAGAAACGAGTCGTCCAGCAGCATGGTAGTGACAACGGCGTGGCGCCGCAGGTCCATCTCTTCCTTGCTCTCGGTTATATCAAAGGTTAATTGGAAGCCTGTAAGAGCGCTGCCAATTCGCTCCGCAAAGTCGCGGTGGAGTGTTGTGATGGTGCGCTTCAATTTGCTGATGTGGGCTGCGCCGTTCATCGACCTCCAGTCGTTAATTCCCTCTGCGTTTTTCATTCATGGGTTGTGAAATGAAGATACGGTACGGAAGGCATACCGTTTGCATGACGGGCGACGACGTCGTCCAGAGCTTTCTCGGCCCTCGCTGTAAGCTCATCTGTGGTAGGGAAAAACCCCTCCTCAAAGTTCAAGCTCGCCATCTTCGTGGCAGCTTCTTCGTTCACTTGTATGAGTAAAGACTGCGATACAATGGCGATCGAGTTCGACGTCGTTGCCTTGGACTTTCTTGCACGGGGAACGTCCCTAGGCGCAGCGTTGCTAGAAGTCCGTTGCTTGGAACTGGGGCGTTGGATCCTGGTGCGCTTAGTTGCGTCATTGTTGACAGGCAAAGGCAACGTCGAGCCAAAAGAACCTAATGATAACTGGCGCTGTGACTGGGCGTGTAGGATGCTGTGATTACCCTGACTGGGCTGTAGCTCCGGGTTCGTCATGGCATTCGAGTGGTTACCGCATGCGGACACCTGATACTGCAGTGACTGCATAATTGAAGTACCATACCCTAGATTGCGAATGTGAATCGGTGAAGACAACCAAAGTTTGAAGGCTTACCTCGACTTGGGCCGCTGTGCATTGACAAGGTATCTGAAGCACCCTGTCGTTGAAGACGAGGCCCATCTTCAGATTCCAGAAATACCGATGGCAGTGCCAGTGGCCCTGTTGGCGAACGAAAATCGCTATTTATTAACGAAAATGCTGGAGGGTATACTGGTTGGGCCTGGGCCCCCGAGCCTGAGGGGGTAGCTTGGCCTAGGTCACTAGTTACGGATGGAAAATGGTACTGTTCAGCCCGATAAGCTGTGAATGACTCCGATGGTTGTAGCAACTGGCTGCTACCTGGCCAGTACGCTTCAGCGTTGGTACCGAACGCTGGATTGAGGAGTTGAAATAGTCCGGGTGAGTCATGAGACTTAATCTTACCTTGACTCGTATTCAGACGAACGATCGGGCCAGTGCTCGCGCTTGTTCCACCAAGTTCGAATGCTCCTTGCTCCTGGTACTGCGACGGTAATCGTAGTATAGCTTCTACTAGCTTGGACTCATCAATGCGAGCTGGGCTTAATTGATGGTAGAGCTGATTTGCATGATGATGCCTATAATCGTGATCCTGCCATTGCCCAGCGGGCCACGACGGGTCTGCCATACTAACTTGAACTCAATTGTTGACCGATGGAACGTGAGTACCAATACTGGTAGTAGTAAGGATTTGAATCCATCCGATGGCGTTAAAAGTAGCTGTACATACCTTCCGATGTAGACCTGCAAGGTCACTGGAGGTCACGGCGATGACAGAGTGAAAAAAAAAAAATGTCCGAGGTTTATACTATGGTGATAATCACCGTGTGCCAAATGGTGTAGTCATTGATCACGATTGCAGGCTGGAGCCGGCTAAGGTTGGTAAAGACTACCATACTGTGCCAGACCCAATGCAGATGCTACTGAATCTTTAGTCGTTTCCTGCCTCGAGTTCAATTTCACTTACCTCACTTAACTTCCTGCCACAATGTGCCATGGCGGCAGCTAGATATGAACAGTGCTGGAAAATTTGAAATTCATGTCGCTTACCTACTAGGAGGTGTTTTGGGGGCCCAAAATGGACTAGAGTAACAACATGAGGCTATTGAATGGTTCCCAAATAGCGCCGCGATCAAGCTCCGAAATTAACCAGCGCTCTGCAATTTCATTCCCATGATGTAGTATGTGTTCTCCATGATAGAACTGCATATTATATTTTAGGGTACTGGATGTAATAATTTTTCAGAACGATGTCCTTTTCCAGGCAATGTGCAAGAACTTTGATGCTGACATGGAAAAACCTATTTTCTGCCGTAGTGGTCCATAGAAGCGACATTAATATTGGAAGTCGTCCGAGTTGAGTCAGGACGTAAGTAGGGCCTCGCCACCACCGGCGTAGTGATGTCTCGACTGCCCATCTTTCAAGTTCCAGAGTTAGCCAAAGTGTCATGAACTGCCACTGTGACTCAACTCACCGTCGGACCGATTCCGGATAAATCATGACCAATGACCTGGTGTTGAATTTCATCGGGACGACTCGAGGCCTCCCGGAAGTCTATTAGTACTACAACTAGCAGTAAAACAATGACTCTATGATACCACGGTGACTGTACTGAGATTTCTAGTTGACACAGCGGCATTGATCCACCGTGAGTGCACTCAGGCCCGTACCATCACACTGCCAACTTCAAGTTGACTCGGAATGGCACGCTGAGTGTGGCACGGCGGCTGCCAGGGCCAATATGGTATATATATTCAAGTTGAGCCAACGGCTCGGAACCTGGACTCCTCGGCGGAGAACTTGAACTTGACTCAGCCTCAGGTGCAGGCGTTCGCGTGACCACTGACAAGGACTCGGACTGGGCGCAACGTCGTGAACAGATGCAGCCGTGGGGTCCTGAGGTACTAGTATTGTTCCAGATCAGGTAACCTGCACTGGACGGCGTTGTGAGCAATTACATGTACAAGAAGAAGTTCTGAGGTTGCGCTCTCATATTTACCCTTTTGGATATTGATGCGGTTTCATATCTGAGTCAGGAGGCCCATCACACGGGCAGGGTAGGGGGCGGCACGATGCTGATAAGACGAGTCAGGTGCGACCAGTAAATTATTATAATAATATCCTTAACCTGATCAGATTGAACGACTCAGAGGGTGATAATTTCAGAGAAAACCGTATCTAGATAAAGTAAAGATGGATACGAACTTCGGCCCAGATCTGAGAAGACAACGATGACCAAATAAATCGAATGTTGTACTACATAATTCGACTTGTAAACACAAAATCATCAACGTGTTTCCCTGAAAGTCATGTGCCACAGTTTCTCTGTAAGTTGCCAATTGATGAGCTCAGCGCTCACTGTGTCCACGTCGCGTCACGCTATGGCGGGTGTACCTGCACCCTCCCATATGTAGTAACTAGTAGGGGTCGGCGTCAAGTCGGCGTTACCGAGTATACTTTGCTTTGTTCAGTATAGATTCGAGGCCGTATCAGTTTCGATCATTCGTCTGTACTACTAGTAGACGATCGTTTACGAGTTTTAACAATTTACCGTTTTATCACGATCCTTCAATTGTACAACTCTTGATTCGAGCATACCGCACCAGCCTGACTGAGATTGACTTGATGCCAACGCACAAAGCAAGCACAAAGTGATCAAGACCCTGACTTGGTGGGCGCGGCCAGGTTGTGCGGTGCCACTATATAGTACAGGGGAGTTTCCGACGTCGGTATCTGTCTCGCTTTCGCATGGTTTATGCAAGACGCTTTTTTTCGTAACGAAGATCATGCCGCGGAATTCAATCAATGGGGGCTACATACTACTACAGAGAGAGGGGGGAAGCGCACAATGTGAAGACGTCCAATAAAAAGTATGTTGACGATCAGAAGGCATCATAATATGGTACAATCCGTGCTTTACTGCCCAACCTGTTATGCAAGATCAGTATTATAACTGACGGTGATTGATACGATAATTACACCAGGTGTTTCATCGGACTTGACGGAATCTTGCGACATTCTGCTAGTGTCTATGGACTCGGATTCACACCCGCTGCCGCATTGATCTTCCGAGTCATCTAAACTCATGAAGTCTAGTAAGCGATCTCCATCGACGCAATCGTTAACAAGGGAGTGGGCCATACCCTCAACGAGATCAAGCTGTTTGTCTCCAACGGCGAGCGACGTTATGTCAGGGTTGTATACGGCCGTGCACTGGAGGCGCTCATCGAGCTCATCCACGTTCCCTCTGGAGATCCCTTGGAGTGAGATGTCCCGAGGTTCTGATGCAGCGTTGACACGTGTGTCGGCGTCATCTTCAAGAACCATCTGAAGAAATCTTTTGTGTTCTTCGATGGCTTGGATTTCCCAAGCTGTTGTCAGAGCACGCATGCGCCTCCATTCAACATCGGCTCGTTTCGTGACGACGGCTTGCGCAATTGCCTTGGGAGACAGGGATTGCAATCGACTTTCGAGTAAAACTTTGCCCTGGCATGCTGTTGGATTATCAAGAAGTTGCGGGTATGCATCGGTTAACGTACCTTCTGAGTGTCCGGTAAAGTTCTAGAGTCAGTGGGGGAAAGTTGGCTTGCAGCGTAGCGGCGCTGTAGTGTGGTAGGGTCACGCCTCTCGTAGGGCTTGGGTTGTGCTTTCGCGGAATGTACATAACGAGACAGACTCCGGATTATGGGAGGAGGAGTTACAGGTGCATTTATGTCTTCATCGGATGAATCATAGGGACCGGCGTCAGATAATGACAGTGGTCTTGCACGGCGTTTGGTTGGTGAAGTGGCAGTACGATACGTACGACGAGTCGTGCTATTGGCAATAGCCAAGGAGCGATGGAAACCTTGTTCGTGGTCGTTCAGAGGGCCATTCGCTACGCCCTTGTTTGGCCCTTCATAGTCAAGACGAGAGTGTCTGAAGATGCTCTGAGGAGGAACTTGAACAGCGGCCATACCTTGTGGACTCTGGAGACAGTGACTCAGGCTGAGTTTGAAATCCAAATTTTTAGGATTTATAAATGAACAAAATAAATCTTATCAATAATGATAAATTATTATACTGACTCAGGTGATGGTTTACAAAAATGGGTTTTGGGTTTTTCCCTGATAAGACTACGATACTCCCGGGCTGCTGGGCCCTTGAACAAACTATAGAAAAGGTGCTCGAGCTATACTAGTAACTTCGTACGGCTCACGAGGAAGAACACTTGCTTGAGAGATTTGAGTTCGATCACTGGGTACATGCCGGTTTTGATGTACAGTGAAATCGGAAGTTGATTGATAAGGTAACCGCCTGTTGTGATGTGTATCAAAAAAGGGACAGCACTGTCTGAGTTGCACCTAGTTGGCACCACCGGTGAATCAGTAGTTTCCGAGTCCTATCTTGCGGATAGTATGAAGGACCGCATTGGACTAAAATGTTGACTCAGAAATTCACAGGTCACGTTGTAACTCAACTCAACAATTTGCAACTCAACTCGGTCACGTGGCAACTCAACACAACTCAACTCGGTCATCATGCAAGTGCAATCCAACTAACTCGTCGAACTTGACTCCATGCCCTCGTGCTTCAACCATAAATCTCGCAACATCAACATTTTCCACCCCATGATCTCCTTGAACACGACTTGGGAGACCATGGACGTGAACAATCTGTCGAAAAAGATTCATGACGGTGACTGCTCTATTGTTATTGTGTGGCCGGAGTCCAGTGATATAACGAGAATATCCATCAATGAAACCATGCACGACAATCTTCCACCGGATCAGACCTATAAAATCATGATGGTCTGATGTGCATCATAATAAAAATTAACATACCATGCTGTCCATCATGGTGTGTCAAGGAGTTGTACCCTTTTACATTGTAAACTCGGCGGGTAATGCGACGCACACCAAAGGCAGCAACAGGCGGACCATGAACACGAGAGTATGATGCTTGGATGCGAGAACGAGGCACAATGACCCCCATGTGGCGTAGCTGGCCATCTATCATGCGACGTCCAAAGCGGGGATACTGAGTGAGAATCTGCAACATGATGGCATCGAGCTCATCATCGGGGAGTGAAGATTGTGCTGCAGTAGATGATGTATAATATCGAAGTGTCTCGCCTTCATCATTAATGAACTCGACATAAACTGGATTCCCAGGTTCAACAATTTCATGTTCTAGTGCCCTCCGTCGCACAGTGCGCGGTGCTACACCCAATAGAGCACCAAGCCTCGTTGGTCCTGCAAATTGAAGGGCTGTAGCTAAAACCTCTGGGTCAATCTCAATTCGAGGACGTCCACGTCGACGAGTATGAACAGTGGAGACCACTTCAATAGGTGCCATGTCAGGTTCATCAGCTGACCGGTCTTTACCTTCATCAAGGTCCGCGATCATAGCATTCAAGCTATCATTCATGGTGATGTAAGTGGCCTCAGGGACTAAATCACGATGCTGAAATATCTTAGTAGTGTACTACAAGTGTTATGGTTGCGTGACTCACCAAAGTAATGTCATTTTTCGAATGTTCGCATGCTTCGACATGCAGTTGGAGTCGGGCAGCATCTCCGAGCTGTGTGAGTAGGGCAACCCGAACATCTTCTTTGAGCTGGTTGAATGCAAGTATGATGTTTTGCAGGGGAAGGGGAAGGCGTTCGAGTTCGAATGACCGGTCCTCCATGGTGGTTGAGGGCAAGGGTGTATTAGCAGGGACCTAGATAAGGTCACACAAGGGCAACAGTGCCAGAATAGGGTCAATCAGTCAATTCATGGAAGGAACGAGTACAAATGTAACACTGTATAGTATACAAGGTAAGGCAATAACTATGCAGGGAACCTGGCAGCTGCAGAGTACATGATAGCGGCATTTATAAGCACGTGCACAATAGGCATCATAGTGCCATTCGTAACGCATTTTCTAGTGACCCTGCGTTCGATCACTCAAATATGATACACGAGTAATCCTGGAAAAATTCAGGTCGTTATGAGCTTTTGACATTGCGTTCACACGGAAGCACGCTTACCTGAACTTATTAGATTGGTTGAAAGTGTCAGAACAAATAACGCCGGGATCCATTGTGCAGTCTGATTGGTGCAGTTGTTTCCACCAGTCGCCCAGGAAGCGTAGTAGGGCACGAGTATAGCAGCCACTTCGATAAAAAATCAGCACACAATTTCCCAGACACAGTAGCGACCCAACCTGAGGAGCCGCACCACAGTAGACTTGGATCCATGTTCAAGACAAATGATATCTATGACCAAGTGCTTGAGCGAATTCAGCAGGTAGCATCAGGTGTAAGAGGCAAGGAGGCAAGGAGCTCACTGCGGTACTCGATATCAACAGCAGAATTGCCGCCAGAGCGATCGGGCGATTTGGGGTAACACGAGGACCCCATTTTATATACCTATGACGAAAAGCGACCTGTGACTTCATTTTACATGCGCATGAGTGAAGTGTAACTGCAAACAGAGAGTAAGGTTGACCAAAACACAGCGAACATTAATACATGAACGAACCATGATATATCTGATACACGGCGCGCGATATCATAGAGGTCCCAGACCGGCCAGAATCTGGACATTTGCCATTAGTAATATAGACACATGAAGACTCTGAGTCAACTCACTAACGAGTTAAAGCATTGCAAGTTGAGTTGATGCGATGAGTTGGTAGATTATGTAAGTTGCCACATGGACAAGTTGGAGTTGAGTTGAGTTGAGTTGAGTTGAGTTGAGTTGAGTTGAGTTAGAGTTGAGTTGCCACGTGAACAAGTTGAGTTGCAGGTGAGTTGAGTTGATATTTGAAGGAGTTGACAGGGTTTCGGCCGAGTTATATTTTGTCCGCCACGGTCCGTCATAGGATTCCCTCCGTGGAACAAAGGATCGAGTCTTTCAATTTTTCGCAACTGCCAGAACGAAATGAGATAGTCGGTCAGGTTATAGTACACAGGCACCTTCATCATAACATGAAGATGCATGATGCGACATGTGCGCGTAGTACTGTCTGCGCTGGTATTCTGATCTTCAGCTTTCCAGGATCCATGATTGACACGCGACCTTGAGCCTTCCCGCCATTAGATCTACGAGCCGTTTGCTTAGTCCGGGCCATGGATCGAGTTAGTGCTAACTGAAAACTTTCAGACTTCGATACAGACTCGAGACCCAGTCAGCAACAGTGTCAATGTAGGTCAATGTTTAGTACTGAGTGCTTTTGTCGAGCGTTTTACGACAGTTTTAGCGTCACGTGTGGATTACGTGACCTTCGAGATTATCACTGCGAAGGATTGCACGGTTTGTCGGTTGGTTCACTCGGCGCAGGCGGTCGAGCGGCGTCTGTAGCGAACGCTAAACGCAATCATGGCGAGTTTTCTTGGCGATGAGGCTCCCTACCTGACATTCTATGTAACCATCTAGAACCGCATTCTTTGTGCAGCTTGTTTCAAGAGCTAAAGAAACGGTGCTGTCATCAAGTTTGTATTTTTTAAATTTTCGACGGATCGTGTACTGATAGTACGCCGTCCTAGCGTAACATGGAAGGATATCACATTCATTGACGCGACGTTCCCTATTTACGTGAGCCAAAGGTATGTTTAGATCCTTAAATCTACTGGGACCAAAGTGTGAACTTAATGTTTCACGTATAATTGTGTCTCTTCCAACTTAACTTATCATAGGACGGCCCGCATCCGAGCTTCTCATCCGCCACGAGACTCGCATTGGAAACCTCCTGTTCGATCACTTTGTGGGCGTAATTAACGAGTAGGTTACCACTTTCTTCTGTCATCTATTCACCTTGTATCACCGACCCTTGCTAGTAACGGCTTTCTTTTCCTTTTCCGAAGCATTAATTAAAAATTGCCAGGTACTACGCGTCATGTGCAACAGGTAAGGAAAGGGTTATTCTGACCTGTATCCTGACACGGTTTTGTCTCCAAATTTCGTTGCCAAACCCCATTCTAACCTAATTTCATAGCGACCAACGTCGTTGTGAAGAACGTCGTTGTGCGCACACTCAGTGGTACTCCCGTTGCTGCAATATGCAATTCCTCCACGGTACGCGCTGCCTTGGAGTGAGTGGTTACGCGAGAATGCTGATCTCGGAGTGAGATTGGGTTCGTATGCTCGAACGGTATACGTCACCACGCAGGCCAGTTTGCAACACGTCACGTGCACGAGTTCTTTACACTTAGGATCCAGTTCAAATTTCAAAGACTCTTGGATTCATTAACTGAGCGGTCGGCTTCATTATTCATTTTTGTGTGAGAACCATCCTAGTCAGTTTATTAGCAGCGAGAGCCTACCAAAATTCCAGGCTTTCAGGAGCGTGCGACTATCCTTCCAGAAAAGGAAGTTTCGCCACTAACCCTCCGATTCGGCTCTTCAGTAAACGACCACCACTTACCTTCTTATACTCGGCACTGGAGCAGTTGCAGACGCACTGGCCACGGGCATCAAGCAGACGGGTGAGTGCCTGGCGTTGATTCGAGGCGCGCCCCTTCCTCCACTTTCTTGAGGATGTTTCTTTGGCACTTGTCAGAGGCTGGTTGTGAGCCTCACGCCGTGGCGACGTTGTGAAGCTCGGTACGGCCGTTTGCCCCGAAGCTGAGCGACCACCGCGCGGACCAAGGTCACGCAGCTCGGCAGTCGCGCGGGCTTGGTGCGGCCGCTTGCCCCCAAGGTGAGCGCGCTGCTTGGCCTCGAGCGCTGCGCTTGGCTGTCGCAGAAGCTCGGTACGGCCGTTCGCCCCGAAGCTACCTGCGCGGCATTCGCCGTAGGTTGTCTGTCGCTGAGGTTGGTGTTATTATCGTATGTACCACCTATGTAACTGACGACCTCCGTAGCTGTATTCTCTACAGGCGTACCTGATGTGTGTAACTGACTTCGTCTGTCGCTGAGCTGTGTCTGCTACAGCAATGGGCTCGCCCAGCTGGAACCTATGGGAGTTGTGTGGCTCAATGCATAGCCCTTGAAGTCCACGTGCTGGCCAGAGTGCTTCGAATGCTCTTTGGAGTTCTGCAAGCTGGGTACGCGGTCTCTTGAAATCTATCGTCGTCCTTACGCATTATTCGTCCAGAACCAACCTCGTAGAGGATCTTGTCAGTTCCTGCGGAAATTGAACGGTGGGTTAACCAAAATGCTTCCTGTGTGTAGACGTGAATGCTGTTTTTCCTGAATACGGCTAAGATTGTACAGAAACGCTCCAAACGAACGCGCAGCCGTACCACTGCGATCCACGACGCCGGAATGGCTTCATCGAGTCCGCAAGCCGAGGTAAGTGCTCGAACTCGCTATCCCAGTCCTTCAGCTTTCTTAGAGGCGCTCAGGGCACGTTGCATCTCCATCCTTGCAACCACAACAAGCATCCCGCCACATCTGATATTCCAAGTGACTCCGTGAACCAAGGGCTGTCCGGAGAGCCTGCTCCGGAGGTATTTCCATCAAACACTCTGATTTTCTTCCCTAATTTTGGTGGTACCGCAGGTTCAGACTGCCTCTGGCGAGGAGGGAGGATCTGATCCCCAATTAGTTGACGCCAAACTTCAGGGTGCCCGTGATGGTACACAAGACGTGCGACTTCTGTCGCATCTGCCATCGACAACGGCCCTGCGGATCTTACTGCTGCAGATGATTTTGAAACGACGTATCTCTAACCCCTCAAGATTATCGATGCTGTCCTTGAGAAGGTCGCAGACGTATGGGTCATTCTTGTTGTTTGAAAGAGAGCTAATCAAGTTGTATAGGTAGGTCCGTGCGCAAAGATGGCGCTGGGTGCGCTATCTGCTGCATTCAAGGTATGTTTGGTTTCTCGCGGAATTCAGTTTCCTGCTCAGAAGTTCTAATTCCCTGAAGATCATAATCGCGCAGGCACAGCGCGACCAATCGAACGTTAGTCTTCTCAAGAAATTGGCTGAAGTTTACTGCTTCATGGCTCAAGATGACAGTCTTGAAAAAATTGAATCGGGGCGCTGAATCGTTGAAAAGATCGTTCACCAGACTCTTGAGTGCGCCAGTTTCATCAGGGACTATTCGGAGACGAAGAGCTTTTGTCAGTCACCAAGCTATCGTAATTGTATATGAACCTTATACTACATCGTAGGGAAGAGACTCGCGAAAGACGTTATCTCGGAAACTGATAACACGATCAAACAGTACAGCGACGCTTTGGACGGCCCTATGCAGCAACTCCGGGACCAAGTCGATCGGGACGTGGCCATCTTCGTTCAACGTACGGGTAAGGATTCTGATACGCCTCTGTCTTTACATTCGCTCAGACCATTTCAGGCGAAACCCTGAACCTCGGGGATATCGCTTATGCGAAGGGCGCAGGACTAGATACCGTGAAACAGTGCTTACAAGGGACGCGCACGGATATTCTTTCCCAGATTACAGACTGGATCAATGGCAGCGGAGACGCTGCTAAACGGGCGCTGTGGCTATCTGGCCGTGCGGGCAAGGGCAAATCAGCCATTGCCCACGCGATTGCCAACTGGTTCAAGGAATCGGGAGGCCTCGGTTCATGCTTTTGTTTCGATCGGCACAGAGAAGCAGATCGTCGTCACGAAAAGATTTTCTCCACCGTCGCGCGCGATCTCGCTGACCGTGATTCGAGGATGAAGCGAGCGTCAGCGGATGCGGTCAAGGATGCGCACTCGCTGACGAATATGACGGACGTCATCCAGCGGAGGCGCGACCTCTTCATGAAACTGCTAAAGAAGTTCTCTGCACGAGGCGTAGAGCCTGTCTTAATCGTGATCGAAGCACTGAATGAGAGCGGTGGAAAGAAGATACGGCGCAACCTCCTGCGCATACTTGCCGGTAGACTTCAGGACGAAGGACTTCCCCAAATCACGGAACTTCCATCTAACTTTCGGATTCTCGTCACCTCTGGCCCACTTCACGACGTCGAAGATGCATTTCACGGCGCTCAGCATATTCTACGGTTGTCCATGGACGAGATTCCAGCAGCAGTGGCAGAGCGCGACGTCCACACGTTCGTATCCGAGGAGCTGAAGGGGCTACCAGATTTTTGCGACAAAGAGTTTACAAGTCTAGCTGCGAAAGCCGATGGATATTTCGAGTGGGCACGTCTTGCTTGCGAACACATCAAAGACGCGCCTCCAGGTGTACGCCAAATGCGTCGCTTCAATGCTCTCGTGAACTCCAGGGCCGAAAGCAGAAGAACCGGTTGTACGATATGTATCTGGTCATTTTGAAAGAGATTATAAGAAGGGATGGATATGACGACGACGAGTATGAAGAAGCACTGGCAAGGTTTCCTTCTGTGATCGGACAAATACTTTTTTTTAGACTTTGAACAAGTTCTAGCGACTGAGATAATCAAATCGATTAATTAATAGGAAACAGGTCCGTATACATGCGTTTGCAGGCACCTGATTCTAGTTTGATAAGTGTGACAATAACGCTTCCCATACTTCTAACACAGCGCTCATAACCCTGCTGAACGTCCCTCCTTCGCTACTGGTTGTGCGGGTTCGTTAAACGCAGGCTATCGTCTGCTGAACGTCCCTCCTTCGCTACTATTTGTGCGGGTTCGTTAAACGCAGGCTATCGTCTGCCGAACGTCCATCCGTCTTGTTCGTCATGATGCTAGATTCGTTAAACGTGGGCTATCGTCCACCGACCGTCTCCGTAGAAACACACATGTTTAATATTCGTGATTCAAACGCCATATACTGCGGGCTGCTTCAAAGCACGTCAACTTTAATGACGTAGGGCGTGGAACATGATGGCTGCCGCCCAGACCTGGCCGTCTTGATTCGAGCCATCAGTGTAAACACGTCAACTTAACCTGCAACTTCGTGCCCTTCAATTTGCTGATACGGGCTTTGCTGTTCGTCGACATCCAGCTGTCAATTTCCTCGTTGATGGGTTGTGAAATGAAGATGCAGTAAGGAAGACATACCGGACAACGGCGTGGCGTGCAAGTCCACCTCTGCCTTGCTCTTGGTCACATTGAAGGTTAATTGGAACCCTGTAATAACTTTGCCAATTCGCTCCGCAAAGTCGTGGTGGAGCGTTATGATGATGCCCTTCAATTTGTTAAATTGTGAATGTCCTAGTTGTACATGAAAACATCTATCCAGGAATACCCCTCAACACCCAACACCTTTCTCCACCTGTGCTTGGTGCCTTCTGATGGAGCCCATGGACTTCGAAGCATAGCTCAGTCCATGACTTAGGAAAGTCATTTTTTATTGTTGCCAGAAATGTTTGTGCTTTCTTCTCTACTTCATCGAAGTGGATGATTGCATCAATGTCTGTCTGTCGAGTCAAATCATACTCAAGCCCGTGCTCTTGCTCTTCAATAGCTTGTATGATCTTAGGAGCCACCTAAGTACTATGAAAAGATGAATAATTTCAACTCTCACCTGAACTACTGCGCGTGATACATCAGTAATCAGATACCCTCCTGGAGGAGGACGATCAAAAACAGATGGTTTCGAATCACCGAATAAAACTACATGTAATACCCGCCGAAGCACCTCATCACCGATCGTGCCCTTAAGGTCGTGTGAGAACTCAGCTGACGGTTGGGGCTCCTTGCTTACCTCTTTGACACGTATGTATGGCGCAGTATCCAAGATGCCAGCCGCCTTCCCTGACGTAGCAGACAAGTGGGCATTGTATAGGTCATATTCTTCTCGGATGCAAAGCCTCGCTTCCTTTAAAGCAAGGCTTGCATGCTTCAGGTTACCCAAAATGGCCGAATTCCCGTCCGCTAGGTGATTATTAGGATACCGTAGCCCATACAATACTTGTAATGCATGGCTGGAGGAGATGTATTTCCGAGCCTGTTCGAATGACATCCCTAGAGCAGGGGGAACGTATTCTGAAGGTCGATGGCGATTGCTACCTGCCTTTTGAACCGGTTGAGTGCCTATGGATTCAGATTGCGAGAGTGTGGGGAAGAACTGATGGTACATTGCTGTGACTGCATTTCGTAAAAGATTGCATGTCAACCGAACATCGAGGGAAGACGTGTGCGCCCACAGTGCAGCATTGACGTCGCTACCATTCCAAACATGAGGGAATTCGAGGCGGGTTGAACTGAATGTCCGAGAAAAGATATGTGTTCGGTGAGCTTGATTGACATGATGAATTAGGCCCGAGATCTGAATCACAGAAGGTCGTACTATAGCCAGGTAGAACGAGATGAGTGGGGCAAGGCTAGGAGGGAATGCCCACAGGCACTCTCGTGTAACTTGATTGATTTGCTTTGCTTCCGGATTCCCTATAACAAGCTCCGAGCCTAGTAGATAGAGATTACGAGCGCTGCCAGTGCTGCTATCTGACTGGAATAGTAGGGATCGAAATTGCCAGTGACGAGGAGGAATACCGCATGTCAGGAGAAAGGCGACGATAATTGGACTAAGAATTCGTTCATCGAAATCCAGCCACTGTCTTGCGCATTCTTCATTGATCAATGAGGAAGAACACATGATATGATGTTTAGGTTCTTCTGGATCCATCAGACGTTGTAACATCATGTCCAACAGTGGCTGTAGAAGAACGCGATTGGAAGGCTGAAGGAAAATGGCGTGGGGACTACTGAGGTCGTCCACTAACTGGCTGAAAATACCATGAAACTGCTGAAGAAGGCCCTGGCAGCGGTCTGGCAAGCACTCCATTATCTGTTCTGATACATCTGCTATTGCAGTCTCAGCTAATCTCCCAAGATCTGAAAAAAGGATACCCTGGGAGATATCACCACCGTTTCGCATGGTAATGGCAGTGCCGTCTTCAGCAAAGATAAACCCGTAGTTTCTCTGCTCTTTGAACGCTGTCAACCTTGCGGCAAACCAGACAGTTTTCATTTGATTGTACGGTGTGGCAAACGAGGGGTGACTGGCGATCAAAGGCTGAAGGTAGGGTAGGTTCTCTGCCAAAATGCTGCAGGCAAAGTAGGTAAGCGTAATAACCATTACAATCAAGCTTACTTTAAGACGGACGAGGATCCAGGAGCTTGATCGTTTCTGGATACAAATTTTGCTGAACATCGTTGAGCTGGAAGGGAAGACTGAGAGTCATAGTATGTGTCTGAATATGTCGTTCAGATTAGTGCACTGTATGCCATCCTTAATTCGTGCCTCACCTAGGTTCTCTGCAGTGTCGCCGTTCAGATAGTAAGAATGGAAAGTTTCCTCTTTTTCAAAATCCCATTCGCCTTCGGCTTCATGCGGTAGCATAAACTCTCCCTCTTCTGAGTCCATATCATCGTTATGATCATCTACAAACTCTTCCTCCACCTCCTCAAATTGCACAATCACCGCACTATCATCGGCACCTTCCCTCTCATCCGGGGGGACCGGAGCAGCGGCTGACTCCTCCATAGGCTGAGACGCCTCACCTGTATCCGGTACAGGATCCAGGGTGAAATTATCCAAACGAAAAGGAATGAAACTTTGGTGGCCGTGGTCCTCAAGCCGAGCCGAGTGGATGATGACGGTATAGAAGTTGTGCTGCAGCACCGCACAAGTCTTGGTGGCAGTGGAAGCAAGGAGAAAGCCGCCGTTGTCAGCCAGTGAGCCCATGCATAGGGCGTAATCTGTAGGGCATGCCATCATTTCTAAGTCCGTAAATTTCTGTTTGACGAGGGTCACTAGCAGTTGATGCAGAAGTTGGAGAAGTGCAGCAGGACGGGGAATCTTGGTTGTAATGAGGTAATGGTAGAGCATGTTAGCAGCGTACTCCTGAGCCAGACTCCGTCTAATGTGAAGAGTACCGAACGCCGCCAAAGTCCCGGTGCGCTCTGCGTGGATCCATCTGATGAGCATACAGATGCAGCGAGATAGAGGTCTGGAGTAGGTGTAGTAGGAAAGTCGGCTCAGTGCTCTGAAATGCGCCTTCGTGCTGAGTAGACCATGAGCTATGTATAAATGGATGAGGAGGGTACTCACTGTAATGTCACTGCTTGACGAAACTGCAAATCCCCTTTGGAAGACAGATAGGTCTGGATGTCAACTAGATATGACCTGTAGAGCTTTCGAACGGTAATGAGGCCGAGCTCAAGCTGCCTTTTTGCTCCCCTCAAGGATTGTGCTTCCTTCTTAGACATAAGCTTTATAAGCCCGCGAAGAGAGTCCGCTTGTGCACCCAAGCTGGTGATGAAGTTGGGCCACCGGAGGTCAATTGAATATTGGGGGTAGAGAGGAGTTGTTGGTATAAAATGAGAGGAGATTTGCAAGGGGGAGGGCAGTATATCTTCTACAGGAAGTACAGGAGTCCACCCTTCAGCCAAAGGCCAGACAAGTGAAACCAGTGGGTCGTTTGCATCCACAATTTTGTTGAATGGACGATAAATCCATCGAGTTTCAAAACTGTCAGCTAGATAAGTGGCTGCATGCTCGGGATGAACTGCAGTGACATGACTCCTAGTATTTATTTGCTGACTCTTGACAGAACCTCTCGATATCTGCATCAAGGACCAGAAGGAGCAGCCAGGGTGCGGACACATTGATGACCACAGTGGCTGAAGGCCTTGAATGGGGCCAGATAGGTCACCAGTAGGGCTAGGACAGGGTGTTGTTGCTACGAGTCCATGGCTCTTAAGTAGATGCTTGACTAAGCCCTCTCTATACACCGTTGTTCTGTTTGGGAGCCTACGTTTATGGTGATTATGCCCCACATGGCCACCTAGAAGGCGGGCTGGTACTAGAGCAGAACTGATCTTACAGATGAAACCATATGGCCCAAATGACATTCCTAACAGTTCAAGCACGGGACAGATGGAGGTAGGAAGGGAGAAGAGTAGTCCTGAGTGGATTGGGGTATGGGAGTGCTCACGACAGGTAGGCCCACCATTTGATGTGGGAGAGGACTGGCCAGAAGGCCCATCCAGGCGAGGGTGCTTTGGGACCTTATCACTATTATGTTGCATGCCCTTAGGCTGCCCGCGCTTTACTGTGGGCATGTAATGTACAGTGAGGGACTATATTGAACCACATCAACAAAAGAATCGCTTGCGTGTATGGCCGGTTACTGCCTTTTATGGTTTACAAACCCCGAACAGACTGGTATATGGTATGTATGAGATTGTACCGTATATGCAAGTAGTAACAGATATGTGCGAAATGTAAAGCTTGTGCCGGAAGTGTGCGAAGCTTGTACAATATTAAACAGAAGTGTTGAGGCACACATGAGATTGCAGCCTGTATACAAGTTCTAGCAGACGTGTGCCACATGTAAAGTTCGTACACGAAGTCTGCAAAGCTTACAAAGTAACTAACAGAAGTGCGGAAGTACATATGAGATTGCATGTAGCCTGTATCCAAGTCAAAACAGACATGCGCAAAGTGAAAACTCCTACAAGAAATGTGCGAAGCTTGTAAAGTACTAACAGAAGTGTGGAGGCGTGCATGGAATAGTTGCAGGTCCTATACAAGTAGTAACAGATATGTGGGGAATGTCAAGTTTGTACATGAAATGTGCATAGGTTGTATAATGATTGACAGAAGCACGGAGGTATGCATTATATCATAGGACATATGCAAGCTGTAGCAGAGATGTTTTGAATGTAAAGTGGTACACGAATATACGAAGACTGTTCAACCCATGAGATGATGCAGGCCCGACGAATATAGTACAGTTCCGAGTGACCTGCTGCTGTACACATGCAGATGATAAGAATATAACTAAGCGTAGTATCAGGTAGGGTACCTGAGTGCCTAAGGGATGCAACACGATCAGAATTCACTAAAACCCTCTAGTTCTTCATCACTGTCCTCGCCATCCTCTGCACCCAGCTCGTCATCAATCTCATCGTCCCCATCACCTTCAGTGGCATCAACGCCATCTCCATCCTCGCTGCATCTGTCTTCATCTTTGTCTTCATCCTCTTCAACCTCCTGCTGTACTCCGGAGTAGCCATAGTCGTCATAGTGGTCCAAATCAGACTTGTCACCTTCATCCAACTCCATGGCTTTGCCTCGAGCTAACCCTTCCTCGTCGTCCATCAGATCACTTTCGTCATCATTGCTGCCTTCGTCCTCACTATGGGCTACTGCAGCGCTGGCATGATGTATGTCCAGTGGGTCACGATCATTCAGAAAACTGTTCGTTGCTTCGCGAGTTGTCCGATGACCAACGCCGCCCCCACGAAACCTCATAAGCATGTCTCGATCGACAAAACTGTTAGATATCAGCGGTAACATTCACCTATGACGACGACACCCACATATTTAGATAGAAATAAGTCCAGTCTTCGTCGTTGTCACTGGGATGACGGGGACGGGTAATTGATGGTGACATATATTCTGAGGTATGGCCATGAGCAAAGGCTGGGATAAGGTGAATTCCACGAATAATATGTTTTGGATCGATGAATCCAAATGCTCCAGAATCTTCATTTGGGATGAAGCCAAGTCGGTGTAGCCGCTTCACCTTCCAGCCTGAACGATGACTGAGATCACGGCCGAACCAACGTACCCATGCGAAGTCAATATGCACAGGATCATACGATGGTGAGTTGGCGGCGGGATCACGATAATAGACAAGTGCATGGAATATGCCAATAATCCTGGCATACCAATAAGGATGGCCATGAGCCTCGTCATCCTCGTGAGACAAGACCATTATATCGGCATGAGTCCTGGAGTTGAGCGAGTCTTGTTCTCGTCGTAGATCATACGTAGTGTAGTTAATGCGGATCACCTTGTGTCGATAGATACGATCATTTACAAATATCAGTCGGCTGCGCTCAGCAGTGGAGAAGGAGACTTCATCGCCGTCATAGTCGTGCCCGAGTAATCGTGTGAGGATATGATCTTTCAATCGGGGAAGAAATGCCTAGATATTTTAAAATACTGAGCGTTGTAGGATAGAAATCAAAGTCAGAAGTGCTCACGGTGAAAGCAGGATCACCTTCATTCTTCCTCAGCCATTGAGAGAGACCCAAAAAGTGGCGTGCTCCATTAGAGACATGGTAGTGTACTTGAGGATCAGTGTATGGTAGCCGTTCCGAATCCTCAAAGCGCAAGCACTGTGGATAGTGATTCCAATCAAAATCATTGGAAAAAGTACTGATGCTGAAATTTTCATTGAAACTTCTACTGAAATGGCAGGTAGTTAATTTCATTGGAGTGCTGAATCCAATTCAGCACCAAATTTCAGCACCATTTTCCAATGAATCCAATTCAGCACCACTTTCAGCTCTATTTTCCAATGAATCCAATTCTCCAGCTTCGTCTGGCTTAGGAGGAGTCGGAGGCACAACCTGATTGTGTCAGGCTGGTCCAAGCATTAGCTTGGGGAGGGACACAAGCAGGTGGAGCCGCTGGGAGGGGGGAAACCTGCTTGTGAATTTGGTCGTGCGCTAACTCTTGTGTGGCACGAATGACGATAAGCATCATGTTTATACATTCTAACAATTATGATAACACTGAAATACGCTCAGGCTGCAGTAACAGTCCACAGAGATATATAAGAGGGAGTGCTGGGTGGGGGCAAGGAACAGGAAATAATGAACAACGAGTTTGAAGAATGAATGTCGTAGGTAGTAGATCGAAAAATGTAGGAAAAGGGTGGTATATATTACATGTTGTAGTTGAACCTATCCAAGATCCCATGGTTTAGTGGTAGTGATGCTACGTACCATGGTTAAGGTCATTTGTTCAATTCCTGCCATTGGTGAATTCTAAATGGATAATAAGTGACACAGCGTACAAATGTAATGTGTGACATCCATGTCACAGTGCTTAGCAATGTTAGTTTTGTCATTCTCGAGCAGAATTTCAGCACATTATTTCAGAGTAAAAATTCAGTGCAATATCACTGAAATTTCAGAGTAAAAATCGGAATTTTCAGCACCTCGATTTCAGCACCTTGTACTGTGAATTTCATTACATTATCACCTGATTTTACCTAATGAATTTCATTGAATTTAATATCCACAGTGCAAGCATGGCATCTCTGTTGCATCAGTAGCAACGAGATTGTGCCGCTTTATCCCATTGCGCAGTGAAGCAGTTTTCCTCTCTTTGGACTTACCTTCAGGAATACGTTCTCTCATCCTGAAGAGAATTCTTTCCCATCGTTGTTGCTTCGCAATTCCAGATATATATCGACACTTGCTCACTCGCGGGTAAAAGCGTTTGATGCGCCTGTGCTCAAGTTCGCCCTATGAAACAATATCAGTACCAAATCAATGGTTATATGGAGCGCTATTAGTACCTACCAACTGAGTTGTGAAGTTATCTGTTGTCCCAAATTGTCTGATAGTATTGACATAATCGCCCAGTGCGTGAAGCTTGTAAGTCCGTAGATTAAACTTCCTGTGCTTCGAGCATCCTTGAGGGTGTTGTTTTGCGGAGTTTCCGTGCGCTAGACTCTGGGCAGCCTCGGGCTGAGCCTTTCGGGCTTGGCGACAGCCACGCGCAGCTTCTTCGCTTGGCAGATCTCGGGTGTCAAATGTTTCTGTTTTGCTAGAAAAACACCTCAAAATCTTGCCAAGTCGAGTTGTGGAGGTATCGAGGAAGGATAGGGTAGTGTCTGTGTGCAGGCGTAACTTTGCCAATCCATGCCATGTAGCCAGTTCAAAGAGGAGGTCAAGGACAAGGGTGTTGAATGGTTCCGGAAGGAGGTCTTCAAACACAGGGATAGCGCACTTGCAAACCTTGATTAGTACGAGTGCGCTGTACTGGTACCACCATTGAAAAACATACCTGTAAAAGATCCTCAAAGTCCCGCACTGCAAGGTTCTTCATACTAGAGGTGTTTCCACTGAACTTGCAGATTGTACCCCTGCTAAATGTTGGTACTTGTCGATAACTGTTGGTGTATATTAATACAAGTAATTACAGCAGTAGTTAAGCGGGAACTCATACCGTTTATTCAGCCGTTGTATTGTGTCATGGCCATATGCATAAAGAACACGGATAAGATGTGTAAAAGTTGCCTTCCAAACTCCCAGTTCGAATTCATGAAGCAGATCAGGGACGAACATAGTGTAAAAGTTGAAACCAAAGCGTGCGAGCTGAGTTGAAAATGCATTCTAAGTAAATCAGCAGGGTAAATAGAATATAGTATGTGCAACATACCGTACTGGGAACAAGAGACTCAGGTGCAAGCATCCGCTTGACAAAGATGCTGGTGATATTGGTGCCCTTGACGTACAACCACTCCCGCACCTGTCTGATTATTGTCCATATGCGATGGCTATCTTCACGTATATTTTGCTGGCGCCATCGTCTGTCGGCCTTGCTTCCGAGATCACCTATCTTGATCTAAGGGATCAGACAGTGTGGACAAGGGCACTGGGCGAGGAATTTAATCGAAGCGAGAAGTGTTCTAATTGAATGAGATAAACTTGAACCAGCTGTAAGTGTCTTTGAAAGATCCTTACTTTTCAGGGTAATCTGCCGAGTAAGTAAAAAACCGAGGAAAGACTCTGCGGGAGACACCATCAAGGCACTCAATGACGATCCCAAACTCGTAAGCGTGCATGAAGTCGTCATCGAGCAGCAATAACCAGATTGCTTGCATCAGCTCGTGTCGACAGTGACTGAGGACCTCAGCTGTCGCAGCCTTCTTGAATGTGTGTCGGTAGAAATCTTGAAAAGTGTCTGTAAGCTGGTGGAAAAGTGTCAAACATGGACAAATTAGAATGATGAAACTCATAGTACTACCTTCGGAATGTATGTGAGATGGTGTGCTGCAAATGATGTTGGCTTACTTCGTACATATTTTGATTGATTCCCTAGGAACATATAAATGGGCCAGAGAGATGCAGTTCTGAAGCTTGCGAGATGGGTTGAGTCTGACCACAGCATCATTGCCACAACCATGGTCTCGAGAGTACAGCCACCCTCTCGGGGCTGTGAACGGATTTTCTTGTGTTCATTGATCATCGCTTGTGAATTGTAGATCTCTCCATAGATTTTCTCTGCAGGAGTATTGTCATCTGGCCGATAAAACATATTGAATGGAGTAAGATGAAAGCATTCTGCAGCTGATTCGTGGAACGCAGCTTTGATGACTTCAAGAGGCTTGCGATAGAATAGGCCAGGAACCTCGAACAGTGGAGCCACGTCTTCAGATGTATGTTGGACTCCGTCAGCAGGGACGCGGATCTTCACGCTAGTTGCTTTCCAACCGTCTAACGGCGAGAATGATGAACAGATATCTTCGAGATCGCCCTGATAGTTGTCAAGGCGATTGCTTTCCTTCAAGGCCCCAAATGCCTTGAGATTAGCCTTGTTGAAGTTTTTTGTGAGGATGACCTCGTTTACAAGACGATCTAAATCGGCCAAAGATTTCATAATGGAGCCACTGTAAAACCAACTCATGAGGCGAAACATTGTGGCATTGAGAAATGGTATGAAGTAATTAGTTGGAGAATGCATTGAGCTACCAAATCCTGACCACCACGGTTTGGCTCCAAGGCTGTCCGGAGTCTTGATAAACATTGGCGAGTCAGACAAATGTGCCATCGAGGTGAAGTTATCAGGATTGTATGATGGAAGGGAATGTGTGTATTGACGATACAGACCATAATGATCTGGTGCTGTGGTGAGAATGACGGGTTGGCTAGAAACTGGGGGGGGGGGGGGGGGTGGATCTGGTATGTTTGTGTTGTCCGAGGTTGAAGGCGGGGCTACCACTGGAATAGGTGGTAAGTCATCACAAAATCTTTTTGGTAAGCGACGGCGGTTTGGTAGACCCGAGGCCCGGTATGCAGGTGGTGACGGAGACCTTGAGCCTGGGTCCTGAACAAGTTGGATATGAAGACGACTCAGATATAATAAATGAATCAATGTACTAGTGGTAACCCTGGCTCAGTAAAGCCTTCACGTATGTCCTGGCGAGCTATTAGTGCTGCTGCCGCATCTTCCTGACGACGTATTTTCACTGATAGCTGGATTTCTCGGTTGTGTCTTCTCTTTGCTAGAGAAGTGGCGACAGCATGGGTTATTTTGCTTGAACAAAACCGCTTGTGAGTACTAAGAGCCCCACGAGAGTCAAATTCTCGATGGTAGCCCCTACATATGTGGGCCATGACGAAGAAAAACACAAAAATGTAGAGATAAGATTTCACCAGCATAGACTCAGCCTGGCAGGAAGCCTCCTTGTCAAGTCGTCAAGCGTCGTTCAAACAGTTGCATGATCACGTGACTCTTTAGTAAAAGGGTCACATGATCCATTCACTTGCATCAGGAAAACCACCGGTTGCTTATCTCACTTTTCTCCCTTAATTTTTCGTAAATGAAAATTGGAACATTGCTTTTTCGACTTAATAGACCGTCTGACAAGCAAATTAGGTCCGGACTGCTCAAAAAGAGGAAAAAGTAGTATTGAGTACAATAAGCAAAATACATGTAAAAAGGGCCACCAAACAAAATTCATTATATGCTAAGGGTGATACTAACATTTGCCACCAAACAAAATTCATTGCCGCTCCTGATGAACATCATAAATGTGCAGGTTGGTGAGCGAGAAGGTGGGATGTTTGCATGGGTGCGGCCCTGTTACACTCACCAAACTTGTTGGTGGCTCGCTGTTCACCGTGGAAACAATGTTAGGGATGGGAAAACAAGGAACTGCGTGCACTGGACCTCCACCCAGATTCACCACAGTTCAGGCAGTGGAAGAACTTCTTCAAGGGTGTTTCTGTCATGCTTCTCCACTGGCCAGGCCTGGGACATATTTGAGGGTTAGCAACCAGAAAGATGAGCATGCACTGGACCTCCACCCAGATTCACCACACTTCACGCAGTTGAAGAACTGCTTCAAGGGTGTTTCTGTCATGCTCATCCACTGGCCAAGCCTCAACAATATTCAAGGATTGGTTGAGTAGTCCCCCTTGTCAGTGGAGCAGCTTGGTGCATCGAAATTCCTCACAAGCCACTCGCATCCCCAATGTACATGGCCAGCGTACCTGCTCCTAGTCTTGTTTTACCTGAAGGAGCAGTCCAATTCCATGTTCCTGGATGTCAGCCAAAGCTGACTTCAGGATAGCTGATTCTTTCCTCCACATGCTCTGCACCCATCTGCATCCATTTGGTGGAATCACACAGGTCACAACCACCATCATGCAGTGATCTGGCTCGAAAAGAGCAAAGATCAAGACCAAATGAGCACATGTGGGACTTTTGGCTGAGCGCCACTGCAAATTTCTTGACATAAGTGAACCAGCACCATAAACAGACTTAGACGTCATGTTACTCTGAGAATCCAAAATTCAAACTTAGTTTTACCAGTCTGTCTGTCGACGGCTTGCCACATCGTGTCCCATGACCTCATAGACTAGGGGTTCACCATGCAAACATATGACCTTGCTCCGTACCAATTTTTATCAAGCCAATTTATAGTCAGGTTGACACAAACTATTTCTGTGTCCCTGGCACACATTCAGATTCCATACAAAGGTCTCGCACATCTTATGATGCTCCACATTGAACTCAAGTCTGATTGGCACGAGTTGCTCTGGGCGGTTGAGGATGGTTGGCCAGCTGAGGTGGAAGTTCCCGAACCCATGGGAAATAATCGTTCTGCCCAAACATTGTGGCTCATTCTGTCAACTTCGCCCGCACTTTCTCTTTTTACCTGGGCTGGCCAGGGCAGTCCGAAGTTGCTTCGAACCCTGAGCTGATCCCAGTGTAAATGCAGACCCGGCCAGGGCATACAGAGTTGCTTTGAACCCTGAACCGGCGAAGCAATTTAATTGCATTTTTCTTTTTGTCCTTTTCCCCATTCCTATTCATACCTTCACGCACGTGTCTCTAGCACAATTGTACTATGGCAATCAAGGACCTTGTGGAAATGACTCCAAAGTTTGGCCTCATGTATCAGAAGTATGCTCTCCTTTTCTCTCTTCACCTTCCTCACAACACCCTAGTGTTTATCAACAAACTTGCAAGCACACGGCCTCGCGTTCTCAATTTCAATGACTGGAAAACAATATTTAGAGCAAACTTATATGATTGTATGTCGCAACAATGTGTCTTACATCGAGGTTATCTTCTAAACTAATTGCACAGCTCAACCATATTGGCACTCTCACGTGTATGCTTTCTAGCATATGGAAGCCATACCTGAGTGTAGACATACATGCTGTGCCACTCTCACGACATGGTTCCCTTGCCATTGATCTGAGCAACTCTACAAAATTGTGGTCAGGAATACGTTACCTCACAGACGAGGAGCGGGACCAGGTTGACCTGCAGGCATGTGTCATTCTCAGTAGGTGCGCAGACAGAGTCAAGGAAATGGAGACACTCGAAAAGTGTGCGGTCTGTTTCTCGCCGTTGTTCTTGAAATGACCACTGACGATTAATTGTTTTCTACAGGTCATGCTGAGTTCACTGCAAGTAACGTGAATCCCTTGATTTTGAAGACAGCCAAGCAATCCCACCTTTAGATGCTAACCAAACATTGGACAGGGCCTTGGTCGAAGTCCATTTTACGGTTCTCCAGTGGCACGTTCAAGGATATGATATGTTTTTGGCGAAGGCAGGGAGGATCAACATCCTCAAATGTAGTGTCAGCATGGCTTCAAAACATCCCCTGAGTGATGATGTATTAGTTTGTAGCTTCATTCATCGTGTTTATCGTCGCTGTGTATAATGTAGCATTCACTGTTATTGCGAGACGTGTAGCTTTGTTTAGCCTGATCATTACTGTTTACATGCACAGCATGATGTTGATGTCAGGTGACTGACAGATTATGTCCCCACGAAACATTCGCAAGGTAACGGGCTCAAAAGTCACCAATCTACCTCTTGCCGCAGCCAAGTCCTTCTAACCTAAGACAATAATTTTTACACTCCAAGTCAAGCTTGTCCTCTTGCAGTGCACCAACAACCCTAAATTTAGCATTGTGCCACCCTGGACCGCCATCCGGTCATCCGATCAATCTCTGCATTCCAAACAATAACAAGGTTTTGTCTCCATTGGTCCATCAAAGTAACATGGTTACAAAGTATACACTTCTTTTCTACTTTTGGCCCGGATCTTTAAGCTTCAAGTTGCAGTACCAGTGCGGTCGACTGTGCTACTCACGAGTCTTGCATCAATCACAGACTCAATCCATCATGTCACTTGAACCATCCAACGTATCGGAAACGTCAAGCCATGTTGAAGATCTGCTCAAAGACCTGAACTCAGGTATAAAAAGTGGCCGTAAAAGAAAGATATGGTGACTTTCAAATCTTCAAATCGTCATACATTGTCTCACTACCAGACCAGTCATGGTCCAATTGAACTATACTTACGTGCAGCTCGGTGGTTTCCTCTTGCGATCAATCCGTTTACTTCACTTGAGGATGTCTTATATGAAGGCATAGAAGCCGAATTTTCTCAATTGCGGGAAGATGCCGAAGATCAATCCGAAGAAACTTCGAATAAGTCAGTCTGCACCTAAGTTATCTGACACTAATATTTTATCTGTGCAGACGTCACAAGGACTTGTGCATAAAGCACTACAAAGAATTCGTCAAGCTTGTACTGACCCTCAGTGACCTTATATCAGGATTTGAGAAATTTCCGTCGGCCATGGACAATTTCATTCATGTGGTGACACGATATTTGCACGTCATTCATATTTCTTTATCTTACAAATAACCAGCTTTCGTCTGCCACAAATGATGCACGATCTGATGATACTGGGAGCCTGATGCGAGAAGGGCTGGTATACATGCTCAAGATGCCCGAAACTGACCAGTTTAATCCCCCTCTGCTCAAGCAACACAGGAAAATTCCTCGTGGATGGAACCATCCTCAGACAGCGCGACTGCTGTGCCCGATGCGGATGCTAGACATATTTGACAATGATCCCCCATTAGTCATGCTAATGTTATTTATTCGCTGACATGTAACCAGCCATAGGTCCTTTATGAATAAGGTAAAGGAGGGCCAAATCACGATTACGGCTGCAAAATTTCCCTTATTTTTATATGATGAGTCTATGTAATACTCACAAAGGTACCAAGGCTCCGAAAGGTAGAATTTATGGCATGATATCACCACTGCCACGAGCAATTGCATACGCAGCTGTACAGGTAAGCCTTGTACAAGATTCACGCGCTTAAACTGATCATTGATGTCAGGCATATTTCCAACTTAGTTCTGCAATGCAATGGAGACAGCAAATTGAGGATCTTGATCTTGTCCTTTTCTATGATCGAGTGGTCGATATGTTCGAAGGAAATACTAATAAGCAATGGGTGGATGAAACACTTAACCATTGGAAGCTGTAAGACCGTCAATATCTTTTTGTTAGGTTATACACTAATACACATTCGGAATAGAGAGACCCCTGGACTTGTGCAGCGTGGGTGCTCGAGGGCTAGGGCAGAACTTTATACATTTGACAGCGAGGACAACATGGACGGTTTTTTTGATTCTGATGAGCGTTCTCCTAATAGCGGGGAACAGAACTCGCAAGGTGCGACTGAGAGCAATGACAATACAGTCAACATGCATGGTATTTAATTTCTCTCGCATTCAAATCATGCACACAGCTAATGCACATCCTGGTCTGGCGGTGCCAGACAATAATGAGTCGGCACGCCACACAGCTTCGAGGACAGTGGCTCAGCCGACACACGCATCACGCCAGAAAAGAAGACACCACTGACTCCAATTCAACCTTGTATTATTATGTGCACATACTTACATTTCACGTTATGATATTCATGTATTATAGCAATAACTGTAAGCCCTGATGGTGTATTAGTATTGTATGACGTCACACCAAACCAGTTTGTAATATACCCACGCCATATGAACACTGACAAACTTGACATCAACGCACACTGGCAGATTCGTCCTCTCTCCATCAGGGCAATTCTCATTGTAGGTCTGACTGGTTGGATATGTTGGTGTATTCTAATATGCCATAGTTGGCAGACTAGGCATGTCCATTTCCATTTTTATCCTTGAGTTCACCGCTGTTAACTAGTACTACTGCAATAGATTCTGATGGCACTGTTCCATGCTGATACTGGCAAATCGCCTGTTCAGTCTTCTCTATCTTCGTTGGACTGTCTACTATGCGCCAAGCTACATTCTTGGCATGAAGTGTCATGGTACGGCACGAAACACCGACCTGTTCATGGAATGCTTGACCCTCAATAGAAATGGTGTTTTAGCTAAAGTCATCTCCGCTGCCCACTGGTGCCGAGCCTCGGGTGTTTGAGTTCTATTGGAGTTCTATGCAATGTAGGAAGTTGCAAGTGCTGAACCTTCTGACCCTGACCCTGATGCTTTGATTTTTTTTTGTTTATTCAAGTTGTCCGATACCTCCTCTTGGAGTCACCGTGACGTATCATGACTACTTGGATCAGATGTGCCGGTGACTCGGACATCAATGCCGGTGAACTGTAACACAGTTGCTGTAAGGACGTTCCATTGACCTATTGTGTCACAGTCCTTCTCACATACACGTTGAAGCTTTAGTGTATGGCCCTCTTCAATGGTGTACACTACGCCCTTTCATCTTCAATACAAGCGGAACGACACAAGGAACTCTCAGCCTTGCTAGATCTCCATGGTGCAACAAGCGTACCACCACACACTCATATTATTGCGCTTGCTGGATCACACATTCAGGGTGGATACGAGGGATCTATGCATGTAGTGTCAGACATGTGGGTACAACGGTGTGTAGTCCTCGGAAAACTTCAACTGTGAGTCTCCTCTACCTTTCACTTCAGTACAAAGGCATTGATGGTCGATATGTCAGCGAGCGGTACTATTCGCCTGATCCAATCATGATTTTTTCAAGCGTTGTTGCATGCACCACTGATGTGAGTGAACTGTCTTTGATCACATTATATGATATTGATGTTGATTACAAGCTCTCCCAATGGGACCTTGAAGTTCTGTCAGCCGGCATCACCTCATTAGGAGGGCAGTGGCCAACAGCCCTTACTCGAGATGTGACCCATCTCTTCGCATTGCATAAACAGAGCAATAAGGTATTTACTCTCTCTGTTTTATTTGTTCACTGCGCTAACCCTCATGGCGTAGTACCAAACTGCAATGTATTTTGCACCATATACCGGCATGTCCATACTGAAACCACATTGGTTTGACGATTCAGTCCAACTTGGGTGTCGTGTCCCTGAGATTCCTTATTTATGGCCCGATCCTGAGGTCTTGGATCAGTGACATAGCGTACTATAGGTTACGATGGGCTATGATTGCAGAGGCAAAGGTGACACTATCCGGTAGTAACAAGTATCTGACCTTGTAGAATACCAGTAAAATATTACAGCCATGATTTTCGCTGCTTGATTGAATGATTGAAACATACCAGATTCTAGTCCTGTTCACCGTGATGTACCATCATTTACAGAAAGACGTAAGCAGCCTACCTATCCTGTACCACAGTTTCTGCATACTCATCATCTTTTGAAGCATGTTTGCGCTAAGGACGCATATGAACATGTTGTTGCCGACAACCCTTGGCATGCAAAGGTTCTACAACAATTAGGTGGTTGGTTGCTTGTATCACCAAGACGGATCTTCTTTTCATGTAATTAGGATTGGCAGTACTAGCATATGACATATGCACGGATCATCATATTATTAAATAATAATCTACCGGACTACACGCACAAGTCATTCCACATCACCCGAAACATGAACTTCATGTCAGATATTGCCACACCGCCAGCACCCTTCAGTGCTCTGATCCCTCCAAAAACTCCTGCATCGGTACTCAACAAGCTGAAGACATCTCCTGGAGGTTTTTATGCCGGAACACCTAGGCTCGCTTATCGCACCAAGTATTTCACAGGTGGGAGGGATGGTAACATCCTCATCACCAAGGGTCTAGACTACGACGAAGAGTTCATCATCCGCAGGGTATTCGAGATCAGTCGTAATAATTTCTTTTTCACACCGGATGGCGACTTCAATCCTGCAAATATCTTCCATGGCCGCTTAGCAGACTTGAAATTGAGCTGCCAACTCACCGCTGGTCGTAGCAAGGCCTTCAAGTTCTCATCAAAAGATTTCTCTACTGTCGTCAACAATCTCGGTGCTTTCGAGAACTTAGTTCCGAAAGAAAGATATTATGAGACCGTTAGTGTTATTCAGGACGCTATCGGCCATGGCAGATCAATCAAGCTGATTCATTATCTCTTTGAAGTAAGTTGGTTTTAGTGATTCATCAATCCTCTTTAATGGTACTGAATACTATCATACATAGGCTAATGACGAAGCTCAAGGTGGTACTAGTGACGAAGATGGTAACAGTTCAACCGCTGTCAGTGAGTTAGAAACGATCCTTCACTGTTGTACGAACCTAAGTATCTGATTTAGCCCACCCAGACAGCCTAAGCTCTGAATTTGACACTGTGACTTGGCCAGTTGCCGACCAATGTAAAGGCCATCTGCAGGATGTCGCATCCAAGCATAATATTTGCCCATTACCAGCATACGATCAGAATTACGTTCTTATACCACCACTCCAGTACGAAGCGAAACTTAAGGGCGCACTGGTTGAAGTTCATATGTCATTTTACCATCATCGCGTGAAGAAATCAAGGCGTGACATATTTGAAGCTGTTTTACAGGAGCTCATCGTCCTATCACCTCCTGTGCCCATGCCAAGCAGCCGCTTCAAACATCGACGCCTCAATGATGGGCCCTGCACTGAACAACGCAACAAGTGAAACAACTGACACACTTCACCTTAAATTGTAGTATGTATTTACTCTGATCATTGACTATTTGTACATTGATCACTCTCCACAGCATCATTGCGCAGCCTGTTCAAAGACATGATACAGGATCGTGTAACTGCTGGTGTGCTGGTGTATGGCATTTGTTCCATATTGATTGATAATTGTACCTCTACTAAGTTTGCCCTGTACTGTATAAATTGCCACTGTTGTGACAGAGTATATTTTACCGGCCTCACGTTTGTTCTCTGGATGAACTTCAGATAGCATCATTTTAGTTAAACTAACATGGAAACCTAATGCAATCACAGCACACGATACTGATTGTCAGCGAGAGACCTACGTAATTCTAATGTCAACTCCGAACTTCACACACCATCATGATACAGCAAACTTTATAACTTTTTATGATGCCCGTGCATCGGGAACATTACTGAAGGGTCCAACTGTATGTGGCAATGAGCGGAAGGAGCTTGACAACTTTGTTTTGTCATTAGAACGTGAAAAATGCATATCAAGATTCACCTCTGTCACAAGAGCCTAGAGAACCGCATTTCGCCATGTATGCCAGTAACCCGGACGAATGGAACCCATCCGACTTTGACGACAGTGATGAAGCTCTCCTTATCATAGCTGCTGAACCTGTTGAGGCACGTGAAGACAACACCAGTATATGTCTAAGCAGACCCGGAAGCCACACACCCAATACTCCGCATAGCCATGATTATGAGCCGTGCAATGGTGGTGGGGTGTACGGCCAAGGCGCCCCTGTGTACTCTTGCAGGTGCTACATTCGCACAAAAGTCGACCCTGGACTTGCACTCGCAGACTTGGATGTATCTGAACAATACCATGAGCCTGAGAGACTCGAACAGGTACAGTGGTCACCTAGAGATCTTCTACATTTGATCCTAATGGTTATTGTTCCAGGATATCGATAGTTGGAACACACAGGTTGGAGGCCATAGCGGTGGAATTCGTCCCCTTAAGCGTAAGAGGTCCGAGTCCAAGTCAGCACTTGACTTAGACTCCATAGGAGATATAACAGTAAGCTGGACTCATCTTTACATCGGTTGTTAATAATGACTATTGAATTTCTAGACACCACGCCGCTTTGGGCAAAACCTGACCAATGTCAAACACGCTAAATCGGTGCCAGCACTGGAAATGCCAAAGCGTAGGAAGTTGCGAAAGGCCTTCGAATTTGATGGAAGCCCGACTCGGGCTCACGAAACCTTAGTATTTGATGTTGTGAAACACCTCGAAGCTGCCATTGACAGGCAAACGTGCCAAGCAAACTTATTAATTATGACACCTTCAGTTGTAAACCTATTCTATGAATATTCAAGAGCACTGTTTGACACACGATCATGTACTAGTAGACTGACAAAATGCCATTGAAAATCATGAAGGTACTATGTGCGATGTACACCGTAACATAGACAGAAACCCGGCGGACAATTCGGCTCGAGTGAGTCATCTGGCACGGACACTCAGGATGGTCACGTCCTCGCACTCCAAGTTGGCACTAACATAAAGTTTCGAAACAATTAAGTTCCAGGGGAGACATGAACTATCCCCAATTGCTAAACAAATTGAATGGTGCTAAGTATCATTTCCATGATCGCCGTAACATTCGTAATCTGTACAATTTTTCAGTGAGTTCCGAGTCGCGTGCATTCCATCGCAAATTCTGCCTGGAGCCTTGGCTTGTCAACACATTGAAACTCCGCACTTGAACATCTTCTTTCGTCCCTCACTGAAGTTGGTTCTAAACTAGCACAACCTAACCCTGTTCAAGTTTATGTCCTTGTGGCCATGGTGCCAGTACACTCAGAACTACAGTAGTGCAGGGTTGGCATGCCACACGCGACTCTGTTTGTTCGAGCTCCACGAGGTCACTGGCGCCCCACAGTACAACTGTAAGTCTATCCACTTCGGTCATAGAAGAATCAAGACTGACCATCAGGTCATCATGGCTTATCCGCACATGGCATAATTACAACCGACCAAATTAGAGTTGCGGGTCTGATCTATAACTCTGCTCTCATGCAAAGCCTTAATGTCCGTTAGTTGCTCAAAGACTCGGACTGGCACCGAAGTTTGCGACCATTATGAACTCAATTTTTTTTTCCCAGATTCACATGTAAACCAATGGGTGTGGCATCTGAGTGGGGCCAAATGCCTGTCTTCGGTTCGGTGGGCAATATTTGCTCTTTGTGACGCCAAGTCTTCTCCCTGGAGGACTATATATAATACAGGTAAGTGAATTTTTCTCGTTTTAACTATGTCCCATGTCACAATCACCTCCGTTCAATAGCTCGTGCAATATTTTGCAACGCACACCTTGTGTGGTTCCTGCGATATTATTCCTGCCATCTGGAATGGTCGCCATTTTATTTGTGCGTTCTTGAGCCTGCATTACTTACGAAAACAGAACACTCACTGAACTACTGATACCTTCATCAAGGGAAGCACGATGGCGGCGACACCACTGCGAGGTACGGAGGAAATGACACCGGTAGCATACTGTATTGTCGAAGGTCTGAGCTCACCGAGATCTGTTATGGTATGGGCAGTTTCTCCATAAATCATACGGCTGTAACTGTATACGGTTGTGGTCAATTATTAATTAGGTTATTCAAATTCATGTATTAGTATATCGTCTGGTATTCAATCTGCTGCATGTGACAGATTTGGACCGTCTGATAGTAGTACTTGCATGCAGTACCTGTCCTACTTGCGGTGATATTAGCCAGTGACCCTTACTATATGCAGGGTCGCGAGCGGGTAGATATAGGCTAATGTTTGAACGTTAACTTTGTGTACCCCGAATGCCTGGCTCCAAGTTGAGACCAGTAGTACTATACATTTGGTATACCTGTGCCGATCCCAAAAAGGATACATTTTAGCTGATTTCAGCAATTGTACTGGTATGAAATTCGGAATATGCATAGAAGTTTATTGACATTCATTACCCACACCGGGGACCACCAGGAAGTACAAATGGTTACAAGACTTATAGTAGTATGTATGACCACCGAGTGATGCAAGCAGAACAAGACTTGGAGGAGGTTGCATAAAAGTTCATAACCCATGCGAGGGACCACCAGGAAGTACAAATGTTGCAGGATTGGTAGTAGTATATATTGAGCATGACACAAACAAGGATTTGCCAAGCGACACAAGCATAATAAGGCTTGTAGGAATATGCATCAAAGTTCATCACCCATGCAAAGGTTTACCCAGAAATACAAGCATAACAAGGCTTGTAGGAACCTGCATTGAAGTTCATTACCCATGCAAGGGACCACCAGGAGGCACAATTGTCACAACAGTTGTAGTAGCATGTATTTATCATCGCCCAAACAAGGGTCTACCAAGTAGTACAAATATAACAAGGCTGGTAAGAGTATACATAAAACCTCGCTGCATGCATGGACTTATATGCTAACTGGCAACCTCAACACAAGTCTGTTATGTGATTGTGGAGATGGTAGCAATTTCACACCTTGTACTAGCTGTTACTGGCCAGTTATATGGTATGCACGGATTTAATTCTTTTGTTGATGCAAAATAGTTGGGGCGCCCTACGCCACATGACCATCCCATTTTGTGTTTTGTACATATCTGTATTCTGCTGCTTCGTCATGATTTTTGGTAACTGCCGCTTAGATCATATGTTTGTTCATATTATTTTGGTTCTTATCGATCGTTAGTACCTACTCTCTACATTGTCTAAAGCCCATCCTTTCCATCGGTACTCACTGCATCCCGTCTGGGTGAAATAGACTTGAGGTAGGAAAAATCACAGTATAGTGGTCTTTACCAACCTTAGGTGGCTTCAGCCTGCAATTATGATCAATAACTACACCATCTGGCACACGGTGATTGTCATCATAGTATAAACCTCAGACTTTTTTTTTCCACTCTATCATCGCTGCCACCTCCAGTGACCTCGCAGGTCTACATCGAAAGGTATGTACAGCTACTTTTAATGCCATCAGATGGATTAAAATCCTTACTACTACCAGTATTGGTACTCACGTTCCATCGGTCAACAATTGAGTTCAAGTTAGTATGGCAGACCCGTCATGGCCTGCTGGGCAATGGCAGGATCATGATTATAGGCATCATCATGCAAATCAGCTCTATTTCACAACCCATCCATGAAAAATGTAGAGGGAATTAACGACTGGAGGTCGACGGACGGCAAAGTCCATACTAGCAAATTGAAGGGCATCATCACAGCGCTCCACCACGACTTTGAGGAGCGAATTGGCAGCATTATTACAGGGTTCCAATTAACCTTTAATATAACCAAGAGCAAGGCAGAGATGGACTTGCAGCGCCGCACTGTTGTCACTACCATACTGCCGGACGACTCATTTCTAGATGGGCACTTAAAGGTACGTGGATTGTATTTGCATGCCCCTCACGCTGATGTTTCGGGTTCTGATTAAATGTGGATGAACGAGAACGAGCGCCATAAAGGACGCTGACTCGTTCACTGGAGATAAAGAGAGAACGTCCAACTATCTCATCCAAACTATGCACCATATCTAGGGTTTTGAACTATGGAGTACTAGGGTCGAGCAATGACTATTTCATCTCACTTTTGCTCGCGTCATATGAAACCTAGATGCTAATCGCTTCACTGTACGCGGGGCACGCAGGCTACAAGACCAAGTGCCAGTGTTGCTACCAAAACTATCAGCTTAAGGCCAGGCGGTTGCATTGCAGCAGGAGCCCCCGCAACTGATCCAAGGCTCATTGTACCTCGTTAATGCGAACCCTGATCGCTCGTGGTCAGCGGGTACATCAAACAGTTCATTCCGAGGATTTATGGCCTTTGTTTCGACTATGGTTGCGATACCGTCTCAAGCAAGTTCTCTCAATATCTACTGTATCTCACAAATCCTGATACTAGCCCACTCTCTGCGAAGAATTCTCTAGGAGATGGGGGATTGTATTCGGCGCGGGCTGGCATCTTGAATTACTGGTTATACTGGTACTGCACAAGGGAGAACCATGTTGCAAGTACTACCAATGATACCAGGCCAGGTGATCGTCTCGGAGCAAAGTTCTCGCCTTAGAACCTGCAACCGCCGATGCAAGGATCAATGCTCATACTAGAAACCAAGAATTGAATGCAAGACCACTATTTTCATGACCTGGTACGTAACTTAAACTAGCCATGGTGAATGAGCGGTTTGAAGTTGTCCAAATTGAGCAGGGGTAAATCTTCAGGCAATTATGTCTAGATTGTTAGGTGAGTTTTGACTGATGTCAGCCGTTGATTGCTTTTTGATGGTGATCATGTAGAGAGACCAGTGTCCAGGTGAAGGGACCTAGAAAACTTCGATTTGGATGCAAATCGACGAAAGTTCCACCCGAGATACAATGTTCCGTCACCCCACGAATTGCTTTATGAACATGGCTTCTCGTACATGCGGATAGATGTGAAAATGTTGCATATCTGACGGTGGTTGATAGGTTCTCAGCATCAATTACGCTCTGTTCACTTCGGACGTCATGGTACTTTTACGTCATTGTCGAAAGTTGACAGGTGAGAGAAAAGGATCCTGACTACATCGCCTTGATGGGCGGTGAGCTGAAAGCCTCTCAGCTCACTGGACTGAACTGGCTGGCATATTTGTGGAGTAAAGGGCGAGAACGGCACCTTACTGATGAAATTTGTCTCGGAAAGGTGTATTGTATTTTTTGCCTTTCAGAATGCTAAAATGTTGTGCACAGACCGTACAGACAGTCTCTTTCCTGTCCTACCTCCTCTATGAAATGCACCATTCCCTGTAATATTTCTACACTCCATCATCACCGTCTGGCAATCGCAATTCGTGGCGTGGGCGTACGATCTGAATGTCATCACCTACATAGGAACCACCCCTGCACGTGAGGTCGTTCGGATGTGCGGATTCGGTCCCTCTAACAAACGACTGAATATGAATGTCCTGCTGACTACGTATGAGCTTACTCTCAGGGACCAAATGAGTTTGCGGACATCAAGTGGCAGGCACTTGTTATTGACGAGGTGAGGTGCAGGTGCAGAATATCTTAGAATAGTCAGCAGGAGCTGCTGAGCTTTGGACGGATTGCTGCCCTAACTGGAGCTTCAAAACTCAATCACCTGGTACTACCATACTACGTGGCAACTGATCCTAATCGATTACAATCCATCGATGGATTACAATTTGTAAGTCCATCCGATTAACGAGACCAACCAAGACTTAAGTCGATGGTCCACTTGAAATCTGGGTTTTTCGCTGTGCTGTGAACGGTTCATTTTGCAAAGTTGTCGGTAGTGAAGACCCACTGTCTTTGGTAGTCTGGCCTTTTACAAAGACTATGCTCCTGTATCCTCAGCGCAAGCTGTTGTGGTGGTGAGGTCCTCTCCCATGAGCATAGTCAATACCTGACAGACCTTGGGTGGCAGAAGTTTATTGCTAGGTTGGGCCTCTGCTCTTCGTGGGTTGGTTAAGCTTAGAATCAAGAAAGACACACGATCCTTGAAGGGAGTGGAAAGACAACTTAAGCTTGGCCTCATCACTGTTCGAAAGCTTTAAAGGTCACATCTAGTTGACATCCGGATCTATCTATCTTCCAAAGGGGATGCGTAGGTTGCATGAAGCCGAAGGCAAATGGGACTTTGAAAAAGAAGAAACCTTTCATTCTTACTATCTAAATGACGACACTGCAGAGAACCTAGGTGAGGCGCAGACTAGGGATGCCATACAGTATGCTAATATGAGTGAGATATTCAGACACATGTTATGACCCGCAGTCTTCTCTGCCAGTTCAACGACGTCCATCAAACTTTGTTGCTCAGGTAGATCGCAGTCCCGGGTCAATCTCAGTCTTAAGGTAGGCTGTTGTGCGCTGCTTTCACATCCAGGATTATACTTACCTGCATGGCCCCTCTATGAGCTGGCACACAACTGCATGATATCGCACACCAGCCTCATGTTTGACAAGATGCTCGTAAGTTTTTTCGAAACGTCGTCAAGGCGGAGTGCCTTGAAATTGTTACGATATGCGAACGGCAGACACGCACGTCTTACCTCACGAAGATTCTTTAGGACGCGCAACTATCACATAACACTCAAGGGGGTCTGTACAAAAGATGCGAAATGGCACGGTGAGCATGACATCAATATGCTTGACACAACTGCTGACTATGGAACATCGTTCGCCCCTTCCCCGAAAGTATAGTTCAAGCACAGTTCGAATTCGAATTCGTAGGTGTATTGGCATTAGCGTTAGTGGTGCTGTTGACGCCAACAAACTTGTCAACCATCGGTTCTTGGGTTCTTGGTCATGACTTACTTTTCCTGTAGCCTGAAGCACGGCAAGCTCGCTAACACACGTTGGAACTTTGACGACTTGCGCACTCGCGTGTAGCCGTCCAATCTTTCTCTCATCGCCTCAATCTCCATCATCCTTGCTTTTTCTCTCGCCGCCGCACTTTCTCTCATCATGTTGATCTCTTTAATCCTGGCTCTTTCTCTTGCAGCCGCTCTTTCTCTCGCCGCTTCCACTTCTCTCATCCTTGCTCTGTCTCTTTCCACCGCGCTAGGAAGCGCCAGTCCCCGACTACAACTTCGGAGTTCAAGAAATGACGATGGATCAGTAGCAAGCAGTTTATCGATCAACAATCGAGTATGTACAGTAATCAGACACCTCGTAAACCAGATGCAGCATTCACATTTGAGCCAGGCCAATCATATGCATCATCAGCTTCCGTCGAACGTCGTCGAGGCCCTTGTTTCCGTCAAACGTCTATAAGGCTTCCTGCACGCTGAGGAGCTGCAGCAGAATGCCCTCTTGAAGGTGCAGAAAAGCAGTCTGGACGTCGGTGATGAGGTTGGCAATTCTCTAACTACTTATGATTATTTTCACATTTGTGATTGGTGCTTTCAATCAAAAATGGTGAATTCCAGTGGAACAGACAAGATATATCAGCTGCTCTGGAAGATATAAACTTGACAGTACACAAGGGGAACTCGTGGGTGTAATTGATAGTGTGGGCAGCGGGAAGAGTAGCTTGTTGTCAGCGATTATCGGGGACGTGCGAAAGACAGAGGGTGAGGTCACCTGGCACCGGCTTTGTTCGGCAATGTAGCTTATGCCGCTCAGACTCCTTGGTGCATCGCATATGCAGGATTTTCTAGGACGTTCACTCACAAGCGAATAAGATTCTTTCTGCGTTGGTTCAAGGTGATATACTTTTTTCGCATGAGTACGATGAGGCGTTCTATAACCTTGTTATCAAAGGTGTGTACATGATTAATTGTGTTAGGTTTGGACTGACCCTTCCCTACAGCTTGTACTTTAAAGCCCGACTTAAATCTTCTCCCACAGGGTGATCTGACGGAGGTCGGTGAAAAGGGTGTGTTTCTGACTATCCTTTTTGTGACCCAATAATGTTTATGGCGTCCGTTCTATAGCCATTACTGTAAGTACTTCGGGATAGTAATGTATCGGCCAAAGGTAAATGATCTCTCAGCTCAGCGGTGCATCCTGCAGGGTTCTCCTTGGTGCTGCCATCGATTCCTACGTTTCCTGACACGTCTTTGGTGAGTAAGAGCATCCGGTCTCAGACTTCTTTCTTTCTAATGATACTATGTGACAGATCATGGGTCCTCAAGGCTTACTCGCAACCAAAGTGCGCATTCTTGTCACTAACGACATTCCGTATCTCAAGTGTTTCGATCAACTTGTTTACCTGCGCCGCGGTATGATCTTGGAGAGTGGCTCGTACAGTGAGTTGATGTCGAATCCGGATAGTGAAGTGTGCAAGCTTGTGTGCGTGTATTTCCATTCACGATGTTCAACGCAATCTAATTGAGTTATGACAGTCACGGCCATGCCACGAGCGGTTCCAATTCTGGAACGACCACACCCGGACGGTCCAGCGGCATGACCACTCCCACTACAAGCGAGGGCCACATGCAAGCTACCCTTGTTGGATAGCTTGAATCTGTATCAGAGAGTGTATCGCGTAGAGAAAGTTTCAAAAAAGCCGTTCTCGCTACGCCGCCCAAGCTGCGCGACGCGCCTTCCGATGGCATCACTAAAGATCACAGTGAACAGGGCCGCGTCAAGATGGAAGTGTACTCGCGGTACCTCCAAGCAGCATCGAGAAAAGGGTTCCTGTTCTTTGTAATCGCTACGGCTCTGCAGCAGGTGGTATCTGTCATATCGACCGTAATACTCAGGCTGGGGCTAGCATGACCGCGAGATGGGTACCAACCCGGGATTGGCTGACCAGTATTTCCTGGGATACGGTCTGTCTAATTTGATGGCAATTTCCTTAGGCGCATCTGCTGCGCTTCTGATTTGGGTTTTCTGCTTGCTTCGGAGCTCAAAGCACCCCCATGATTCGGTTAGTGTTGCGTTCCAAGTATGGACGGAATGTGTTTCATTTGTTTTTCAGATGCTGCATTCAGTCATGCGTGCGCCCCTCGACTTTTTTGAAACAACACCGACAGGACGGTGCGTCAAATTAGTAAACTGTGAAATGATTTCTGAGTTCGAACAATCTCTTGTCGCAGTATCATTGAACTTGTTTTCTCGTGATACGTACGTTATCGATCGAATCCTGGCATTGTTCGCAACCAGTTGTGCTACCTTCCTAGCCGGGGTGCGGACCGTGTGGTGCTGAACTGCCCGAACAGTTTGAGATAGGTTCGGATGCAGGTTCGGGGTAGTCAAACGAGTTTGAACCCGTTCAAGGAGAAGAAGGCTTTGAAGAATGCAGCCAAAGCAGCACGTAGGCCACCCGCGGCCATATGAACTCGCGGTAGCTGGAGGTGTCACAACCGCGCAAATTCTCCCTGGGAACGTAAATGATATCGGTTGGACTACGTGTATAAGTGATCACAAGGCTAGCCTCGATAACGAGATCTGAAACTGCATAACGATATTTTCCGGGTCGGCCGGACAGTTAAAGATAAGTAATTGATGATCAACGTTAAATGTTGGATATTTGGACAAACAATATTGTGGTTGCTGGATAAATGCTACGCTCTGTCGTACTTCCAGATTTCACAATATTAATGCATTTGTTATGATGACGGTCAATGATTAGTGTTGTTGGCAGAAGTTCCTGTACCCTAAAAGAGGGTACAGGTCTCCGACAAAAAATCTCCGTCGACTCGATCTTCACAACTCCACTCGGTCCGGTGCCTGCCTCCTTTTTTGGGACCACAAGGGTTTGTCAGCTTCAGGAGTCGTTTGTTCCCCTCTCTTCATCAGGTAACTGACCTGAAAATGATAATGTCATGGAAAGCTTTATCTGCACTAGCTTTTGCATAATATGTATCTTGTCGTGACAAAGCTTTAAATACCCGGACTAAGTGGGATAGAACCTGCCAAATTTACAATGGTGATAGTCACATTGCCAGCTCGTCGCAAAGATGGTACATATTACAACATCCACCAGCCGTGATAATGGAATATTGAGTTGCTGAGTGCCTCCATGGTCACCTATTTTAGTATCAGTGATAGTATGCTATAATTGTGCCATGTCCTGGTCATGGCATATAATCTCTGACAGGGTTTTCCTTCTCTGCAATATCTAAACGAATGTTAACATCAAGTAAAGCTTTATATCCCCGGACTATTTTGGATAAACATTACCAATGACCAAAATGTGTGGAGTGATTATAGTGCAATACCATATTGTCGCAACATGATTACCACATACAAGCTGTGCTTTATATTACAACCTTGACAAGATCTGTCTCGGTGCTGATATTAGATGTGGAGTTGTGACATTAGATTATGTTGCCCACATCTGTCAAGTACACCATGTAGGCAACAAACAGTAGCGCACTATCATCTTAGCCAATCATAACGAGATATGATTATGGCATGTAAGTTTAGCTCATGATTGTATTCTGTACATACTCTCTCTCAACGCCAGTAAAGGCTATAGTCTTCCAAGGTAAGACTGATTCAGATCGGGGCCACCTTTGGTTCAAGGTTGCCGAGCAACGATCACGCATTACCATCTACCAGCTAGCCGCCGAGATATGATTTTCACTTGCAAGGTGAGAGTGTCAATTTAATCCTGACAAGCTCTGGAAAAATGTTGGTGTTAGCTAATGGCTTCCAAGGATAGATTATTCTGAGTCGAAGCTGCATTGAGTTCAAGGTTGCGGAGTAATGGCCATGCATTACCATCCGCTAGCTGGACGTCAATGTATGATCATTACATGCAAGGTGAGAGGATCAATTTAATCTCAACAAGCTCTTAAAAATGGCAGCGTCAGCTAATGTCTTCGAAGTACAGACTGTCCTGGTCTGGACTGGCTTGTGTTCCAGGTCACGAAGTCATAACAATGTGTTACACTCCCTCAGCTGGTAGTTGAACTATGACAATTATATTCCATTTCAGTTGATGATTGCCTGAGCTTGAGAAAAACATAGACCGCAGTCTGAGTGAACCATTGGAATATCTTTAGCACGCTAGCCTGATTATATGAGTTAACGCAAAGTGGCATTAGGTTGTATTCGTATCACTACATAAGACATGTTTGTTGTCCGGAATAAAAACTATGACGAATTCGAATCTGTAGCTTGTTTGGCTGCAAGTCGTTTAAGCCAAATCTTCGATAGGACACTGTTAGCGCTGATAGGTCGCTTGGCGGCAGAGGAATTAGGGAAAACTTGGCTGGGTAGTATGCGGCAACATGAGTCCCGTCAAAATGATAAAGAGTAGGACACAATACCAATTCCACCATGTCAGCAGCTCATCGACTTCCGTAGACTCATTGGGGTCCTCGAAGAGATCAAGGAGGCTGTGGTAGAATGTCTCCAAATCTGTGGTTGTGTCGGTTCATGAAAACACTGAGGAAGAGCTTAGAGTGAATTGGACCTTCAGTATTACATTAAAAGAATTCGATCATAAAAGGCATGGCATTGACGAACCTGTGTTGCAATATAGGCCATCGATGCAATAGTGACTGAACTCATGCCATGGAGTCGAGCATTTCCGGATCACGTGGCTTTTGGCTCTTTGTTGACTGAACTTGGGGACGTGAAAATGTGCTTATAAGCCTGATAATGTACAATATATAGTAAAAGGTTGCACGAAAATACGTCCACTCACGCATACAAGTAAACGGCTCCTAAGAAGACCACACCATGGGTCATCAACGTCATAAGTATAATGGGCGTACAAAAGATGGGCCATTGATCCCCACAAACTGACATTTCACTGCTTCAGAGATTCTCTCTTGTCCTGTTGATGATGGAGCGTAAATTAATTAGTTGTCAGCTCCGCCAACGCAAGTAATTCAAATACTTACTCTGAGTCATTCCAATTCATCCCAGCGGGACAAAGCAGTGATCCTGTAAGTTCATGATTGAATCTGCGGTCAATTTTCGAGTTTCTATGTAGAGGAGGCTGGATTGCTGCTCCTTTGGGGGCAATCCAATCAAGAATTGCAGATTTTAATGTTTTCGTGTCGTCACCTCGGGCGCCTGCGGCTCCCTTACCGATCTATAAATTGTAAGCATGAACTCCGGCTACACAAAAAACGACGCACCAATTCTCCAATGTGAAGGATTTCCTCCTCAGATCTGTTTTGTAGTCGCTCTAAAAGTCCGGGATAAGAATCTAAAAGCTGCTCGAAAACATGATGTTCCCATCGCTCACTGCAAGACATGTCAGTTAAGAAGCAAGCAAACAGAGATGATATTGTTTTACTCAGCAGATAAGTCCTCTAGCGGGGTATCTTCCATTTGCTCCAATCTGAGGATACCGTTGTAACGAGACAACAATAGCTGAATACTACTCGAAGTAAGTAATCAGCAATATAATAATGTTGTGGTCTGCACATCCTAGTCTGCTATACTTGAAGACAAGTGTGTTCGACCCGAGGGGTTCGCTGTAAGGTATTAGAATGATTAGTTATACGAAAAGGAAGATAGTCCGAAGCGCGGGAAACAAAGTCCGAAGGTATAATTACGAGTCCGAAGGTAAAAACGTCGGGTCCGATGTTTTCGGGTTTCGGGTTAGCGGGTGTCGTCGGGTTACCTCGGATTAGCATCGGGAATGTAATGAATGTCGAGGATAGTGAATGGCGGGTTACTGTCAGTGTTTTCAGAGTGTATCGGATAATGAAAGGATGATATTTGCGGAATTCAGCGAAGAACTACGAATATCTAATGACCTCCTCCTACTCGGAGGTAGAAAGGTAAAATAAGTAAGTAGGAGGCATGTAAAATATATAGTGTCTATGTATAATTTCGGAGCGCTATAGGCGAAAGTAGTAGTGGTAATTTTCGGATCTGATGTCCTATGTAATAAGACATGTGGTACTGCGGACATGTAATAACACGGTCTACTGTGTTAGCGATGTGAAATCAGATAACTGCACACCTAGTGGGGATAGATACGACAGGACAGGACATAGGGAGGACAAGTGCGCGGGAAAATATCAGGTCCGATGCGCGGGAAACGTCGGACTACGTCAGATTAGCGGATAAACATCGGATTGAGCGGATAAGTGTCGGATAACATTGGGAAGTGATTCGAGTGTTTGACATGCATTGGGAATTAGCTGAATATGTGCTCAGCGCGAGCCTGAGTGCTACACTGTTCATAAGAAGAGAAGGATAATTGCACAACGCAAATACAGTTCGGCCAAAGTGCCACCCATGGGAGATAAGAGGATCAGATGTCGAACTGTAGGACAAGATGAGTCTGCAAACATGTGACCCACATTGGGGATAGCCTACGCTTTTTTGCATGGCCCCATCTGCAGGCTGACACAGTGCATTTAGTTGGAATGCTGGAAGTAGAATGCCGGATGGTCATGTGAGCTTGGCAGGAAGAAAAGGAAGTACATAATTCGTACATACTGGAACTCAGCTTTTATCCACAGCACCCAGCTACGTGAGATTCTAGGTGACTGGCGTACCTGATGGCCGCCAAATGATGGATGGCCGCCAAGCACTGGCCACCAAGCACTGGCCGCGGTGGTTGGGGGACAAGATAGCCGACTGAAATTACATTGATGGCTTACAAAAGCGCTGGCACATTGTCAAAAAGAATAAATATTGTGCAGCTTGCCATTAGACAATAACACCGCCCCCATTCAACCCAAAGATGCAACAATCTTTGAGTGAGAGTCAAACCCTCAATCTGTCTGGACATGTTATCAGCTTGAACCTCCGGTAACCCTAACAAACCACATCAAATATATTTTACTAATGGCATTTATTAGTATTGAATTAGTTGGCGATGCCAACCAAAGGGTCGAGCCTGTAGAACTTACTGGTGTAAGGTCTGTAAACCACCATCAATCATTCCCGAATCTCACTACAGAACAGAGGAGCAGATGTTGTTAAAAACCTGCCAGCAGTGGAAAACAACAAAGCTCCCCTCCTTCTCCCGAACCACGGCCTTGAAGCGGGCGAGGCAGAGTCCATAGCCAAGCTCAAGAAACAACTATAACATGCAGAATCGTCCTGCTCAAGACTGGAGGAACTATACCAAACATACAGATTACGTTGGCTAGAGGAATGTTACCGGGCCGGAATCTTGGAGAAATATGCTCCAAGTGGAATCAGTACATGCTCTCCTTGCCAAATTGAATGGAACACCCCTTCTCCCATCCAAAGTATGTCCTACACACGTTCTCTTGAAATAAACTGACTATGCACAGCCAACAGCGGTGACGACATCGAAGACTAGGGAGTCAACTCCAAAGTCGCATTGAAACAAGTAAAATCATTGTCACAGTGCAGGGAACACCCATCAGTTCTGTAGTGAAAAACCTTTGTGTATTGCAGTTACAATAGCATGCAGTAAAGTTTTGTGCCCCGAGCAGTTCACAGATCTGTCGTAGACTAATGTCGTGGAGCCTGCATGGTTGGTAGCCAATCACAAAAAAAAGAATAAGACGATTAATCACATCTATGTAAATCACTATAACTACCATTTAGGTCCTGACTTTAAGTGCGGATTGTGAGACGCAAGTATATATGCACCAATGCATTCCATTCCAAATCTGTGGTACTCGCAGAATATCCTCCGCATTGTTCCGACAAAGATATCACTGCGGCCATGCCCTAATCAGGTCTGGACCATAACTGGCAAACACCATTATAAGTAGAGAACCTACCACAACACTGATCGAAGCAAAGCATGAAATCACTAAGGGTGTGGATGGCTTAAAGTCGATCGAGACACCTGCCAAACATCCGAGGATGGAACCTGACATGCTGACAATAATTATATGAGCAATAGAAGTAGTGGAAATCACAATCTAATCACCTCAGGACACAAAAGCAAGTCGGTATGCTTGTAATGATGATGAGCATTATCACCCTCTTTCGTAATAAATATGCCTATTCAGTTGGCAATGTCAGACTCGAATTTAAGACATGTGAAAAGAATCTAACCGCGAAGTTGAAAGATCTCATTCTTTCACAAAAGTGCTGTACCATTGTACCCACGAAAATGCAACCGACACCTAAAAGGAAGGAGCAGGAGCACATCGTCTGAGCAATGGCTGTTGTGCCTAAGCCCAGAATGGCAAGGATGGCAATATCCAAGGCCATGGAGACACCTGCCTGTCAGAGTAGACTGAATGGAGGTTTTTTCATTCGCATTACAGATAAAGTACTTACTAGGATGATTTGGCTTTTGGTCTGACTGCTGAAATCATTGATAAATGTCTGTACTTCCACCCCATTGATGATACCATCGACAGAAGTACTCCTGATGCATTCGATAGTGATCAGCATACATAGCATTGTAGCTGCGATGTTGGCCATCCAAGACAGGAATTTGTACTTTCTAGGCCTCTCTCTCACTGTGTGCGTTCGAATAAGCCGAGCTTCAGGTTGATTATGTTGGTTCAGATACTGGTGGTGCCCTGTCTTGCAGGCTTGAACAATGAACGGGTGGTTTATGAGAAGGCGACATACCTAGCATATATAAAATTCTGCCGGTCATTGAAGAGATCAGTATTTGAACACTTGGTTTTGAAATGCTCACGCACAACAGAATACGATGCCGGTTTCTGGTATTAAGTCATGCTCTGCAAGCTCTTCTGTTTTTCTGTCACCGGAATGCTGTGGAGGACGAGACAAGGGCACATACCAATATTGGCCAGCTGTGTGATAATCAGACTCATGTCGTCCAAAGTCCAGAATATTGACGCGGCCGTGGATTGACTCAAAATTGTCGCTTCTGTTGTGTTGTTCAGATCATTCTGGACACCAATGGAACGGCATAGGACTTACCACCGAGATAGCAAATAACTTCTCTCCGTATGCCTCTCACTTTGGACGTTACCATTTTGAAGTGGTGGGGGAAGAACTCAAAGTGTCTCCTGCCGATCATTGAGAACCTGACGTGTTGTGAGATCCAACCGCTCACCAATATTGAGCTTCAAGTTCGAGTTCTACATAATCATAATCAAGCTCGGGTACAAGTACAAGCTATAGAGTAAAGGAAACGTACTCTTATGGCCCCATTCACTTGGCTTGATACACTCTCGAAAGAGAAGGATACCATTCAATTCTTCTAACCAGGCAATGGTGCGACAGTTGGGGACCACGTAGTAATATTGAAATCTTTGTTCTCCTAAGAACAGAGCCGGCTGAACAACCAGCACCCAGCTGTCTTCTTTCGCCGAGGCTCGTGATGCATCGACGAAATCATTGAGCATCTGTAGATATTGATAGTTCCTTAGGTTCGCCGATGTGTACACATTCTGATTTGAATGAAGTTAGTGCATGACTTCTACGAGCGATGCTCACCTTGTTATTATTGTGGTAGTATGTCCCACCTAACGGATGGACCAACTCTCACCAATCTCCAAAAATCACGGACCTGTTAATGGGGTTTAAAATGGTGACTGGCAGAAAGGGGGCAACCAACTGGGGCTCATGGATTGCTTTCCTAGGGACCGAAGTATCTTCAGGTGCATTGTTTGCACTACATGTGGAAAACATTAGTTCTCACTAAAATCCACAAAATCATCATGATTCATACTCACAGCGATACTGCTTCAGCGTACCAAGGCAGTTGTGTCAGCCAGATACCAATATCATGTTGAAACAGCCCCGCCACTGCCTGCGGTTGAGTTTTTGATATTGCCTGAAATATGGTGACAGCCTCAATACTGCAGGGCTTGAATCATGACTGAACATACTGACATAGGTTTTCTAACTTGCAAATTGCTGTGCCACAATGAGTTTCGGTGATGATGATGATGGTAGTACAAAGAGAAAATGATTACGTAATTCAATGAATCGCGCGCTGTTTGTAGTGAATGAGTATGGAGCACAAACAAGCACAAATAATTAAGATTGTGATCCTCTGAATCAAATATAGAATTCTCTCCATTCGGAATCAGTATGAAGTTCACCTGCAAGGAACCGTAAATATTGTTGCGAACTGATTAGGTAGTAATATCAAACAGAATTTAGACTACCCCTGTTCAACGCTGTACTTTGCCATACTATCATAAGTATGGCTGCACTCTACAGGGTATAGATACATCGATGCATGGTATAGTACATTTTAATAGTACTACTGTTGTATAGTTATTATGCAATTATATGTGCTATGCAAAAAAAAGATGCATAGCACTGTAACATGTGTAGTAGATCAGAGAAGTGCTATTAGTGCTACTAGTAGTAGATGATGCTTTGATGCAAGGTGGCATGGGGTATCGTAATCTGGGTGTTCCTAGTAGTGTGTAGCAAGTCTATCAATTCATCTCTAGTATACATTAGCGTTGTTTTGAGTGATCCAACGAAGCACTTACCCTTTGCATCACCAATCTCAAGCATTGGGCCATGCGAGCGAAGCCGTCAGCACACAGTTTCTTGATTTGCCCACATAGTGTTCGGCGCGGACAACTCGGTGTGGCGGCCACCTCAAGTCCTGAAGTTAGGCTCATATCAGCAATGCGGTGTAATGAGACAACAATTGCTGATCACTACACGAAGTAAGTAATCAGCAATATAAAAATGTTGTGGTCTTGCGTGGCCTAGTCTGCTATACTTGTAGACAAGTGCGTTCGACCTGAGGGGTTAGCTATCTGGTATTAGTCTGTAAATAGTGGAATGTCAAATGATCAAAAGTCCGAACGTGGGAAACAAAGTCTGAAGGTATAATCATGAGTCCGATGCCAAAGTGTCGGGTCCGATGTTTTTGGGTTAGCGGACTAGCGGGTTTCGGGTGTGGGTTCAGCGGATTATGGAGAATGGCGATAGCGAGTGTTGGGAAAGTGAGTGGTATGTGGAATATCGATAATGACTGGTGTTTTCGGATAGAAAGAGTGGTAATATTCGCAATGTCAACTAAGAACTACGAAATATCAGGTTTGACCACAAAGCATCGGGGAAATGGCTCCCTACTACTTGGATGATGAATAATGCTTGAGGTCAGTCCAATATATATGTAAGTACATAGAAATGCGGAACCCGTAGGCGAAAGTAGTGGCGGAGTATTTCGGATCTGAAGTACATGTAAATAAACATGAGGCGCTGCGGACTATGGGAAAACATGTAATAGCGCTGGCTACGATGTGAGTAATGTGCGAAATAATGAACTACGCACCTAGTGGGGCTAGCAAGACAGGACGGGACACGGATAGGACAAGTGCGCGGGAAAATATCAGGTCCGATGCGCGGGAAATGTCAGGTCCGCCAGTCAAAGCGTCAGGTCCGATGTCAAAGTGTCGGATTGAACAGGAAGTGATTATCGTGCAACGGGCATTAGACATGAATCGTGAATCAGCTGAATACGAGCCTAGCGCGAGCTCAAGTGCTACAGCGGTATTGAACACATACTGCATCTGCCTCCAACATTTGTAATTGCATCTGTTGAATGTTAGATTGTGCTATACTGCATGCATGCGATACTTACAAGTCTGTCGTCGCCGAGTTGAGGGCTGTAGATGACGCGAGACACTGTCTGGTTTAGCTAGTAGTAACGTGAATATGAAGTAGTAGATGCGGCAATCGGGAGATGTTGCCTCACCTGAGTACCAATGTTCCTTATTTGGCCTTATAGGTTGGAGTTGAGTGTGCATGCACGACGATTCAGTATCAATACCGCAAATCAAACACGGATAAATAAGTCAAGGTGATCCTTGTATTTACCACATCGACTCGCTTTGATTGAGTAATAGAATTCGTCAAGAGTACACCGAGAACCTGATCAATATTGCGTGATTTTGTAGAAACTACAGTGTCTTACAATGTTGGTGGTACAGATTGGTATAGAGAGGAAGCATATAAAGATACGTGCACTTGTTGAACATTGCGATGTGGCCTATCCAGTAGATGTATTGCCACATGAAGAAAGAGAAAACGCGCCCCAACTGTCCGGGATCTGGATTTGGACTGGGAAAAATGCAAAAAAAAACATTACCATGAGGCATTGGAATCGGAGCGGTCGTCAGTTGATTCGGCATTCATGTACTCCTTGTAGCGATGCACTTCCTCCGGTAGAAGCGGTGGGAGAGTTGGGCGTGGGGGTGAAGATAACTCTGCAATGGTGTTAGCATTTGAAGATGATGCAGTGATCAATGTAAGCCCACCACTATCAGAATAATTAGTTGCAGGGGCATTTTCAATGGCCAGTGCACAAGCTTCTGCCTCAGCTTGGGCCCAGCACAACTTTGTTGGTAAGAAGATTAGTTCCGACTAAGCATTGCAATGATGAGTATGGTAGCCATCGATGTCAAGGTATGATGCCATCAGTCTCGCCTGACTAGTTAGTTCCACTTTGCGTGCTTCATCGAAGGCCTCTTGGACACCAGTGGTGATCCATGTGCTCAGCAAACAAAAGGGAGGACCATTGAACTTCAAAGATACCGTAAGAGCAGCCAACAAGATAGGTGATAGTACTAACCTTTACAGAGAATGGTGTTCGTTGTTCTAGCGGTGTATAAGTGAATTGCTCAACAGCCGAAAGAGTAGAGCTGTTTGGGGGCGAGTTACTTTCGAAGATGGGGTCGATATTTTGTCTCCGTAATCAGGTTTCACACTTGTTTCACACAGCTGCTGAATAGGCCAATGCAGCTGGCGAATATGCCACAGCAGGTTTGACAATGCGTCTCGGAGTCACTGAGAACAAGGTGATGTTGTGCGTAACTGGGATTGGAATAGGGCACATTGCTAAATAGCAAACCATCAGACCATCAATTCGCTTGTTGATGTCAAAGTCTCTTATGCATGATCCAACGCTGCTCTAAGTGATCGATGGCCTGGCTGCACAAAGACACTTCCAGCTGACATCGGTCCCTCTTTCCCTCCATGAATTCTCGCTCTATAATCGCATGCCTCATACAACCCCCAGTAGTATTTCGCAATGACTCCTCCCTCTGCGCTTCTAACATCCGCTCCCCAACTATTTGCCAAATATTGCCAATATAAACTCAGCCTTTGAGCAAGAAGTACAGGAGATATAATTCAGTGTGGAGCTGTATAACAAACATTAGTAAGTCCAAGATGTGCAGAAAGACGCTGACTGACCTTCTCTGTTGGTATGAGTTTTATGAAGAAATCCAACCATCTAGGACTGGGTAGTACGTTGGAGAGTTCAAACATGCTGACCTGTGTAGCCGAGGAGTTGAACGGCAGAAGACACGAGGGAATCGACATCATAAATGATGGTTGAGAGTAATGAGAGTAGAATCAAAAGCATGGTTGGTCAAGACAACCTTACCAAGCTCTGAGCGCAGAGCTCCTGTGACCACCCTCGCCCAATCGCCTGCGCACAAGAACTGCATTGAAAACGCCGCCACAGTTCTCTTGAGGAAGGATTTGTCCCATCCAGATTCCAGATGCAGTCGAATGTCGTCCATGTGTGGAGAGGCAATAAGTTCTAAACGATTGCAAGGGAAGTTCTTCAGTAAGAGCCCCATGTAATAACTTTTTCCTTTAAATGTCAACCCAACTACTTTGCCATCATGGATTATGTCCAACACTTCATATTTGGAAGGCGAGATCACTCAAGCAGTGCTCGAGATCCCCGAGGCATTTCATAAGGAAAGTGCCTTACAGGAATTAATACCCCGACCATATCATTTAGTAGCTCCGTGGGGAAGACTTGGCCTATGTCACCATTATGTGGGCCATGCTTAATCTTCACCCAGGCTGGGCAGGAAAGTTTGGAGTGCGAACACTCCACCACTTCATGTTCTTCTTCTGTGATAAGAAGATAATCTTTGACGGCAGCCGTGTGGAGCCCCTTCAGTGACTTTACCCTATAGTGTAGGGCAGCCTGCCTTGACAATGCTCCCTATGTGTTAAGCCAACCCACCATGGGCCCACATTAGAATGTCAACCCAGGGTCAGGGGTGGGCCTGTGGATGTGTTGTACCCACCTGTTAGGGCTGGGCCCATACTAGGCTAGCCTCTATGCTCAGGAGTGGGCCCATGGGTGTAAGGATTAATAGTTGAGTATATTGAAGGGTGGGCCCACAGTGCAATGGAGAAGTAATGTCTCACCAATATCGGGTGGGCCCATGGTTGGATCGGGGAGTGGATGCCGGAAATTGGGTCGAGGACTGAACATTGGGAATACTTGTCGGTGATGATACATTCTTCACCAGCAAGTATCTACTAAGACACCGGTTAGACGGGTGGACATCGGGAATATGTACCGGCGACTGTTTATCAGCATCGGCGACCGTTCATTAGCATTGGCGGCTGTATCCCAAAAAAATAGGGTTGGAAAATGGGTATCGGGAATGCTTACCAGTTGTGGTACATTGGCATTGGCCAGTGTATCCTGGGATAATACAGAGTATGCTTGCCTGGGATAATCCCTCCATGGAATTCGATGGGGAGAATTCATCACCGACCATCCATGGCACCGATAATCAGGTTAATTTGGCATATGCTTCGGCAAATGTAATGCCGGTTCCGCCAGCGCAGCTGTGCAGCATCACAGTATCTTCAATTACGCCGCCGACAAGCCGAACACCATGTGCTTTCAAAACCCGAAGTCCTTATTGTAGTCTGAACGCCGAGGATGGTGAATAACAACGGCGCAATAATGCACTTCCTGGTGTGCATATAGTAGCCCCTCTGCTACTATGAACTTACAACACATCCATCACACAATGTGGACGCACAATGCTGGCACAGTATTTTAGCAGATTACCATGGGTGAGTGTTGCAGTAGGGCGGCAATATTATGACCTGGTGAGGTTGGCGTATACTATTCTGCTGCGGTGTTCATTAGCGGATATGCCGCCATTTATGCGGCGCAAGTGTGGCGCATTTGATTATCAGGCACATTCATGATAGCCAGGAACACCAATTGTTGCACTGGGTGTTGCAGTAATGCGGCAATGTTAGGACCAGGTGAGGTTATATACCATGCTGCGGCAATGTTCAATAGCGGATATGCCAGCATTGTTGCGGTGGATTTGATTATCACTGGCGGCAGAACATGCAGCAATGTTCTGAATGCCACCGCATCAATAGCTACAAGTACAAATTGTTCAACATCTACAAGTACAAATGATTTCTTAGCTACAAGTACAGTAATGGGTCCATGATGCTACCAACTATCATTCATGTGCGGTAGATGCAATTGAAGCTGAGTCTTCAAAATCGCGTTCCACAACAGCACCGGAATCTTGCAGCAGCTCCTCACCTGAGTCTCCACTATTGAGGGGCGACTCATCCTCAGGCAGAGCGGTAGCAGCGGCAGCCAGCGTCTCTGCGGCATCTGTCCTTATGACAACAGGAAGAATCTCCGCTGCCGTGGACTCAGCATCGGAGTTCAACTCGCGCTGCAGTGCGGCCACCTGGTCGGCCAGCAGCTGGGCATTGGCCTCCTGCTCAGCAAGGTGCCAGTTGACCTCCTGGAGCAGCTGCTCGCCAGTACTCACCCTGTCCACTAAAGAGGCCACCATTGTTTGCAGCACTGCCAGATCCTCCTTGAGCGCCAGAACTGTCTGGCTGTCTGGCGCAGGAACATGCGCAGTGGCAGGAGCGGCGGTGGGGGAAAGGACGGTGGTGGTGGTGGCGGCGACATCGCCTGAGGAAGCGGCTTGATCTACAAGTCAGTATAATAGTAGCATTTAACTGTATAGAGAACCTACCATCTGGGACGGTGGTGACATTGACCGTGGAAGCCTTGCAGCGTGACTTAGACCTAGTGTGATTAGCAGCAGGTCTCCTGCTTGTTGCAGGGGTGGCAGATCCTTTACCGCCACACTTGTGTTTAGTGCGGTGGCAGCGTGCGCACACCGTGAGTGGGTCATGGCTAGTGTTGTAGCCTTGGCAGCAAATCAGCTGCCGTTGCACACAGCTGCTGCAGCCAGGCGACCAGACCGGCGAGGTGGAGTTGGCGTAGTCGTCCTCTTGAAGTCCACTGACTGGATTGGCAGCCTTGCCGCAATCCTTTGGGGCAGGCTGTATAAAATTAAATGCCGATAATAATGAGAAACAAAAAGACTTACTGGGATCTCAACATATGGCGCCCCCATCTTTGGCGCTGGACCAACAATCAATTGCTCCTCATCCAGCTCATCAATCTCCACATAGCTGGGTTCTGTGGCAGAGACAGGGTTGGAACAGATTCCCTTGTCCGCTTGAGGACACCTTTGATAGGCTGGTGGGAGGTCAGAAAAGTTCAATAAAAGAAAAAAACAACTCACCTTGACTGGTGCCGGTGCTGGCTCAGGCGCCGCCACTGCCGCATCGTCCAATTCCATGTCATCATTGCTGGTGATGATGGCCTTGGATTTGGCGCCTTGGCGCTTAGCCTTTGGAGTGCTGCTTTGGCTCCTTGTGCTCATGGCACGGGGTCGAGCACGTTTGCCGCGCTCCAGTTGGCGGCCACGGTCATCTTCAGAATCCTCTTCCGGCACCGCTTTCTTGCCGACATGGCAAACATCTTTGAGTTCGCCGCATCCCGATTGCTGGCCATACGGATGACGCTTAACACAAGCAACCTTGTCACATCGTCCAAAGTCCGATACATCGTGACTAGGTATCTGATGTGGGAAGGAGATGTATGTTCTTTCTCTGGACACTGATATAATATTATACTGATCACTGACCACACAGGTGTTTATTTCACCTTGGGTCAACTATTGTGAAGGCATGGGCATCAGCCCGCCGCTTTCCAGAAACCTTCAGTTCTTTGTCGGCATGCTCGGCATGAGCCAGACGGAGCTCCTGAACTACCAGGAGTTCTATGATGCATTCATGAAGCTGCCGGCGGTGCATTCCGGCGCTTGGGTAACCGGCCGCACCGTCAGAACATATCCAATGGCATGGTGGAACAAAGCCTTCGACACCGCCGACTACAAGACTTTCACCACCACCCTCCCCAACTTCGATGACATCAAGGCAATGGTGAATTCCCACTTTGAACAATTGGTGAGTTTTGTTTCTCCTCATCATCACATAATCTGACATTTCAATGCAGCCAGAGAGCCGCTTGCTTGTGATGCCGGCGACATTGGTAGACTCATGGTCAACACTGGTTGCACAGCAGTTGGCTAACATCCACGCTGGCATCAAGCAAAAAGGAGACCAAATTATTACATTGTTGGAGAACAAGGTTGTTGAAGTGTGGCTAGTTGCGGCGTCATTGTTGAGGATGGAGACTGCATTGGGTCAGGATGTGCGCGCCGCCATCGCCGCAACAGAGTGGTTGGTGAAGTACTTGAAGAAGGAGGGAGAGTAAGCCATGTATAGTTAGTATGCAGTTGTAATGGGACTACTAAGCGCCCCCAATAATTATTTAAGTGAAATCCGTCTTTATGATGGAATTTAACAACACAGGCTGGCGACAGTCCTACATTGCAGCGGTGGCAAGAGTGTGGCGGTGACAAGAGTGCGGTTGTAACAGGAGTGCGGCGGTGGCTAGAGTGCGGCGGTGGACATACAGCGCAGCATTACAACGCACAATCATTTAGAATCATACACACACAGTAGCAGTTATTCTACCTCTGGAAAGATCGCCCTTCTGTTGGCAGGATCCCTTGCTTTGTTAAATGCATTCATGGCATCCTAACATAAACATTGATACATTTTGCACTGCTGCGCCGCATAGGCAAGGTGTCCAACCTTGTTCTTGGTGAGGTCGCCCAACCGTATCCACTCCTCTGCTTTATGCATAAAGAAATCGCATGTCCAATTCATCTCATGCTGCACTAGGAGGTGCTCTTCTTCCCACTGGTCTTTTAATGCCTTGGCACGAAGCCAGTGCACACGGTAAACTGTTGATAATGTTGGCGCCGCGCATCCAATGAGCAGAATTAACTCACATTCATTGAGCCAATCACTGTTACGAGAGTCCCCCTCCACATCCATTGACCAGAACCAGGCCAGTGTGTTGTTTCTCTGTCCTCGTGCATTTGGGTCAGCTATGGCCGTGCTAACCTTGAGATGCTCCTTGACCAGCGGGCAATATCTCTCCAGTAATTGATCGTCGGCGCCGAGGTTAGCCAGCTGTGTGCGGCACTTTGAGTAAATGCTTGCATTGATACTCACCGCCCGGTCCACCAAATGAACTTGAGCCCATGCTCTGGTAGACATGGCTTGAGACTTTGCTGTTCTGACAGTGGTCCTAAAAATGACGGCCTTGTCTGCCAAGTGCACTCTGATATTGTGCAGGGCATCATTGGCCTGTCCCTCCCGAAGTGCCAGTTCATGTTGAATCAGCTCTGCGGCGCCAAGTTCAGCGCACCTTTCTGGCCCAAGGATGGATGGCATAGGCAAGACCAACTTTTCAGGCTCGAATAGTCTGAATTCGTCTGCCGTCTCATCGATTTGGTCTTCATCAAGCATGAGCAGCTTGTTCTCTACCACCTGGATGTCGCTGTCTCCTATCCCATCGCCGACGAACCTGAGTCCCTGTGCCAACCACCGATCAATGTCTCCCTGGAGGTCTCTCTCTTCAGCGAGCAATATCCAACCGCTGGCTTTTGGTTGGATGCCGCCCCAATCTCCTGAGATCCATTAGAAGTGTCAGCTGTACCTCCTCAATTGACAGGCCCTCTGCCAGCCATGTCGCCGCTCCTCGCTGCCGCGCCGGACCAGGACACCGACCATTGGCCTCCAACAACTGCAGTTCCTGCTCCTTTTGTGTCGGCGCTAGCTGACAGTCAGTATATATCTCCATTTAAATATTGTCAAATACCTCTGCGAAGTTGGACCTCATATATGTCCATGGCCTTTGGATTAACGGTGCGGTGTTCCTGTGCAACTCTGTCCTGTTCTTCCCACTCTATCACTTTTGCTGCATTGGCGCTTTCATTTAGCTTCTGGAACGCGGCGGCGCTCTCAGCGACTCCTTTCACAGCTTGCCTGAATTTTCGGCAAAGGGCCTTGCCTGCAGCAGTGTGTGGGTGAGTGCATTAAAATCATGTCAGATATAAGACACCCACTCATCCTAATCATCTTCATGAAATTGCAGTTGTTCATTTGATAGTCCAAGCACTCTTTCCGGTGCGGTGTCCCCATTCCCCTCACCAAAGGAGAGATGATATTCAACGGCACCCACAATGTCTCCATGATCTCGCCGTCAATTCGTGCAGCGCCAGTGATGAAATTAGAGGCATATCGTACATAGCAGCTGTCTTGGTGGCCATACACATGCCAGAGACCTATTCCCAGCATGATCTCCAGTGCCTGGTCAAGCTCTAAGAATGGGCTCTCTGATACCCGATCCCTGAGATATTTGTGATACTGGCAATTAATATCATAGAATGTCAGTGCACGCCGAATGCCGTTGGCGTTGTGTTTCAATGCCTCGCACAAAGCATAGTCCATGTGTATCTGCCTGGTCTTTGTTGGGGAGTGTCTCAACGATGAGGTAAATGTGCATACCTTTCTCCCTTCTGAAAATCGACCATTGCATGTGGAACGAAGCAACCATGCCTTGCACAAGCACACCCGCCGATGCCGGTTGCTTCTAGCCTGTGCCAGGTTGCATTTGCTTGATTCACGGCACAATGATTGTTGCATTCGGACCGTTGAACGGCATCATTTGCCTGTGCGAGATGTGCCTTGTAGGCGCCATCGCCGACCATCCATCAGGGAGACTTCATCCATGGGATTCGCCGCATACAGGTGCTCTGCTTTGAAGTTGCCATCCATGACCAGGGATCTGGAATACAGCCAACTGGGCTTTGGCAGTTCAGATTCGGAGTTGGTTTCCTCTTGCTCATCTTCAGGGGGCAATGTCACATTGATGCCTGGCTGCGGACATGCTGGACAGAAGAGAGCAAGATCTCCAGGTTTCCTATCTTTGGACTTATGGCCGAAGCCATTCCATTTTAACAGCTGGAGCTGCTGCCACTGCCTAGCCACCCTCATTAGCTCGTGGTAACGGTCCTGCCGATAAATTAACATGCCGCCACCTCACAAAGAATGGGCTCACCGGCACAAGATGAGGAAAGACAGATGTGGTCATCCTCCTCAGCTTATTATAATAATTCATTGCTGACGTCCCACACTCCAAGTTGTCCAGCAAAAAGTTGTCAAGGACCTGAAATGTGAAGGCAGTCTTAGCTATATCCGGAAATATGAACCATGATATATCATTCATCCTGCTTTGATTAGCCCTCAAACCCCTCAGTTTCAATAGGATTATGTCAGGCCTATATCTCAGTCATATGTACTTGTAGAACAAGCAGCCAGTGTTGCACAAGGAGAAGCAATACAGGTCTATATGCAGGTGGATCATGTAGCTAGATGTACATAATATGAACATCCAAAGGCACCGAAGGAGCCGAGGAGGGATCTGGAACCGACAATTTTCAACTCTCCGACCATCCATTTCATCTACTGTATAGTAACATGTCCAGGAGTGCATCCCCTGCCATCATGCCCCAGCAGACCAAGCTTCCCTTGATCAAGGCAGAAATTGCAGTCCTCCAGGCCCACCTAGAGGACTGGAGGTCTGTCAAAGGTAAAGATCGGCACCAGGTTTTGAAGGCTGTACACAAGGAAGCTTGCCTTCAAGCTCCCACTCGGGACAAAGCCTTATTGAAAGCTCGAAAAAAGGTATGAACCAATGTATGATATATCTGTTTGCTGGCTATTTATTTATTACAACAGACTTACAAGGAGTGGTTGTACAACCAATGTTGTAGGAAAGCCCCCAAGCCTCTCATCAAATATGGCAAGAAATGGACAGCTCACCGTGTGTTAATTGAGCAGAACAAGGCTCGTATTCAGGAGGAGACTGGAGAGATGCCTGGGAGTGAGGCTATGATTGTCAAGTGGCCAGAGGCCACCAAGACTGTCCTCGCCGGTCTTTCAGCTGAAGAGAAGGAAGAGGCAAATGTTCTTGCAGATAAGTGGAACAATAAAGCTGCTCTGGCTGAAGTCCAGGCCAATGTTGCTGAAACAAAAGGTGCTGATATCATACAGCATTTCACCACTGAAATATTCAAACAGGCCGGGATGAGGGTCTTTGTGATGTCGGCATGGTGGGACAGCAGAGGCAAATTGATGTTAGGAGCATGAGTGTTGTCACCGGCTCTTGTTGATCAGAGGTCTAATATCTGATCAGACATGACCACAATGATCAATTTGGGGGAGCGGAAAGCTTCATAAAGACAAGGAATTGGGATGAGATATTCATGCTGGAATGGAGGCAATATGCTGCAGAACAATTCGGTGAGATGCCCTGCTTTCGGTCCTCATCATTGTCCTAACAATTAGCAATGATTAGATGTCCAGGATGATGATGTTCCACAGGTCGTCACCTCAAAGAAATGAATGCCTAGAAAGCTCCTTGACCTAGAGGAAGATGATGATGGGTTGCCTATGCTCCCAGATACCATGGGTTTGAAACGAGGCGAACAGCAGCATATCATTCGGTTGTTCTTGACCAGGCACTACAGTTGGTGGATGTCTCATTCACAGCATTGACCGGTCTGAAGGTTTAACAGGGATGTGCATGGGAACCAACAAAGTCAAGGCGGCGCTGCCTTGGGGTGAATTGATTAAGAATCAATCAAATTTCTTCAATGGCACTTACTGGCCAGCGGACTTACAGGTGGTGGAACCATCTAAGATAGACAAATCTAGTGCTACTGCTCTGTTGGATTTCTGGTATGATTGGCAGAAAAAGAAGCTCCGTCCCACCTTCTGTTTCAAAGCTTGGAGAGACACTGATGGTAATATGGAGCTGGTGGCGAAGTCTTATCAAAAAGTCATCCGCCAGGTGAGCCGCCGCCACAACAAGGCCAATGATGTCCCCAGTGAGGAAAGCTTGGATGAAAGGGAGGACCATCAGTCAGTCTTTAATAATGGAGAGGAAGCATCAATGTCCAACAATGCCAGGGAACAAACACCGCCGGGATCGGTATGTGCTTCCCGAAATCTGTAATGGAATGCTGACACGCTGCTGCCTTGTTACCGGTCAGATAATACATTCCTCCACCAACTCAGCAGGGGCAAGGCATACAAAGGCCCTTGTTACTGTGGATAAGCTGCCTGCTTTAAGGGCTGCAAAGGCCACAAAGGCCGGAAAGGAATGTCTATCATTTGTGCCTACCACACGTTCAGGAAAGCGGCACGCCGCCACGCCGATCAGTGACACACCGGCCGAGAGAACCCAGAGCAAGGTGGCTATAGTTGAAGCTCCAAAGCCAAGAAGGGGCAGGAAATGATCCTGAGCATCAGTAATATAGTAATAACTGTAGTGTATGACAACTGTCCACTACTGCTGTATATGATGATTCTATCATATCACCAGTGCTGCAGTGACATAGCAAGATGGCGCCGCCGCCGCTGCCTACCATTCATGTATGGAAGGATATATCCATGTCCAATTGGCGGAGCAACCACAAACAAACTCATTGCTATTGTACATGAAAACTGGTATAGCCAAACCTGACATCTAACTACTGCCCGGTTCCTACACCTGACACCGTCCACTCATATCTATATATTGCCAGGTTCATTGCCTACACCTGACGGCGCCCCACCCTTGGTGTTGCCGTGTGTGCGGGTGCTGCCAGCGATGGTGCTAACAGATGGGCCGGCAGATGGACCATCCAACATGGAGCCACTGGAGATGTTGCCAACCGATGATGGCAGGTTAGAATACAAGCCTTCCATGGCCTGCATTTGACCCATGCTGACAGGAACCATGCTTTGACCGCCGCCATACATTGGGTTGGCAAGATACAAGGAGTTTGTGAAAGGGGATGATGAATTCGGTGGACCGGTAAGACGTTGACGGATGGCGTTGTAGGCATCCTGAAGGACGGCGGTGGTACGTTCTTGTTGCCCTAACCGGTGGTGAGCACATTGAAGGTGCTGATCTCTGGTGGCTGATTTCTCTTGCAATGTCTTGACTTGATCTTGTAACGCTGTTACCTCTGCCTGAAGGCGGTGCAAGTCAAGGAGGGCGGCATCCTGAGCGGTGATCCTGACCTGCAGTGCATTCAACTGCTCTGTTGCGGTGGTATTCTCGGCCGTAAGCTGAGCAATGTTAGTCCGGAGGGTGTCGGCAATCTCCTGAAGTGTCGCATTCCTGGCACTCAAATTTGCCAAGTCTTGCATCACCTCCAATGTCATTCCCTCCAACACTTTCGTGAGCCCATCGTGAGAATCGTCCACGTCCATCTGAGGATGCTGTATCAAGGGCGCCGATTGAGCAGCAGGCGGTGGTGCCTCACCCTCTGGGGACAAGGTTGTGATTGGCGGCACAGAGGTGGCCGGCAATGGCAATGCGGCGGCTGTGACGGAGGCGGCATCATCATCAGACACCAGCATATCTGAGGCAAGTCAGCGAAATGGTAACATCAACATTGTAAAATCACCTTCTGCCATCCGCCGGCGGCTTGAGCGGGATCATGTTTGGCCTTGTTCACCAAGGTCGGCTTTGGCATGAGAACATTTAAGTTTCTGCCGGGAGCAACGGCCACAAGCTCGAAGTTTGGCGCCTGTGGTGCCATATCCTTCACGGCAAATGAAGTGCCTAGTGACATGAGATAAATAGATCACATTGGAAATGACATGAATCACGTACGATTTCATGCAACCATCACATGGTGGAACCAGCTCAGGACATTCAGTGTCCTGCTGGATGTTAGCAAATCTTTAATTATATGCCGACGGACTCACTGTGGTGATATCGTCCTTCGGTGCATTGTCCTTCAGCGACACTGACTCTTGAGTGACTTTGGGCCGTTTTGATGTCTTGGTCTATAAGGCAAAAATGAATATACACTATGAATTCATAAGCGCAAGTACTTTACCTGCATTGCAGTCGAGTCGGCAAGATGGTGTTGTGGTGTGCCGCCTGGAATAGGCGGCGAACTGGTATTTGACCCTTTCCTTCTCTTCTGAACTCGAGTTGGCCGACCTCGATTGACCTCAACAGCTTCTTCCTCATTCCCTGGAGCAACTAAAGCCTTCCCTTTACCTTTCTGGGAGGAGGTATATGCCAGCGGTGAATTCCCTTGGGTAGGGCCTGTGTCACTTCCCTTCAACTCCTTCGACTCATGCACCGCTTTCTTCGGCATTGGCTTCGGCTTCGGCTTCACCTTGACCGGCGCCGGTGCGCTGGAAATGCCGGCGGATGTTTTCGCCGCCGCCGCCGGCCTGGCAACGGTGATGCTGTGGGCCTTCTCCTTCAATGGATGTTGCTGGATTCGGGGATTGTCAGTTCGGATCCTAGCCCATACAGGAGCACTGGCAAAAGATTGCTGCGCCACATCCAGGTGCTCCAGCATCTCCATGGCTGCTGAAAGCAGGATCAGTGGGATGGTTGTCGCCGACATACCATGGCTCTTGAATACCAGGGACTACTTGCAGTCAACACATCACCCTGCCCTACTATTGAAAGACTACTCACCATCAGATCTCCAATTTCCACAGCCAATTTCAGGTGATCGGGATGACCATCCCTCAACTTTGCCACCTTCTGTACAATTTTCATAAGCTGCTCAGCAGCATCGCCCATGGCAGTGTTGGAAAATTCAGTGTTGGGCATGGTGTGGAAAATATCTGCAAGATGGGAGATGAGGGCACTGATTCTGTATCTATACGAAGCAATGAAAATTTGAAGTCAGTCACTTCTCAGCACCGAACACGCGGCAAGGAATTGTTTGAGAATCACATGTTCCAGGTTTCGCCGGCAAGACGATCCATTGTTCCATTGCCACACTTTTGCCACAATTTCAACTTCCGCGATCCACAACCAGATCTAATATATAATCAGTTGAATAGAACCGTCCAATTCTCCATCATTCTCAAACATCACATGTCCCATCCTTTCAATCGCCCTTACCCAGGCAAAGTCCGATTTGAAACACCAATGGAAACCGACGAATCTGCCTACAGCAGTGAAGCTGGAACACCTCCGGTCAATGTCAGTGGCCCTCGTGAGTTGATCTTTCCAACTTCGGTGATAGACCATCCTAACTCCCAATCAGGTTTCAATTTAGGAATGTCTCTCCCTGCGACACAGCCACCACTGGCGCTGAGGTTTAACTTTGGCATGGATCTCGACATGCCCGCAGTGCGATCTGCCACACCTCCCACGCCGAGGTTCAACATTGGCATGAACTTGAGCATTCCTGGCGCCGTACCGCCTTCATCACCGCCGCCGCCCACCCAGCAACCATTCAACCTGGGGTTCACCCTTCCTCAGCCCGCACAGCAGCCAGCCCCCAGGCTGTTCAACCTGGGCTTCAATCTTGCAGTCCCTTCCAAGGCTACGCCACCGCCAACCACATCTTCCCAGCTATTCAACTTTGGCTTCAATCTCCCTCATGCCACCCCTCTGGCAACAAGCTCTGGACAGGTGCCGGCCCAGGAAGATACCTTGAGGCATACCCTGCCTCAGCCCACACAGCAGCCAGCCCCAAAGCTGTTCAACCTGGGCTTCAATCTTTCGGTCCAGTCAAAGGGTACACTGCCACCGACCACATCTTCCCAGCCTTTCAACTTTGGCTTCAACCTCCCCCATGCCACCCCACCGCCAACAAACTCTGAACCGGTGCCGGACCAGGCAGAAACCTTAAGGCATGTGGGTTATGACATCAACAATAGATGTAAGTGACATAATCTCCTCCTAGTCAGTATTGACCATTCTTTACAGCATTCCAGTTCAGATGTGAGCCTCCCTCCCTGATTGGGGAGTGGCAACCAGAGCTCATTAAAGTACCGCAACCTACCCCTCCTGTTGCTTCCTCGCCGCCTGCTATCGCAGATGTGGGACCAGGACCATCCATGCCTCATGGATCCTCGCCGCCTGCTATCGAAGATGCTGCACCAGGGCCATCCATGCCTCGTGCATTGCCCCTCACTGGCAAGCATCTGGAACGGCCCACTGTGGGATCTTTGGTAGGTGATGCTGAACGTGCGGCAATCAATAATCTGAGGCGCCTTGGAGGAGAAGAATGTAAGTATTCTATTGAGACAGCACGGCACATGCTGACATGTCACTTAGTTGATCATCTGGCACAGATGATGGTCGGCGCCGCCTTGGGTCCGGGGGATGATGTCCGGGATCCCAACCCTGATGAAGTCTTGCAGAGCAATAAAGTGATGCTCTTGGCATTCTTTGAAACCAGAGACCGGCTAACTAGGATCTTCAAAGATCTGATTAGCCTGCATCACCTTGCAAAGGTGCATGAACGGGTTCTTCCTGTGAATCCTTGTTACATGAAGTTGACTGGGCAGAGGCTGAGTCCGGCGAAGAATTGTAGTTAATACTTGTAATGTCCACCTCCCTTTGAATGTACAATACCATGCTTGATTAAACACCTGCTACTCTGCTTTGGCTTCCGCAGACGCCTTTTCTTTTGAATATAGGCTCTGAAAATATACTGTTGGGCTCAACTGTTGTCTGCAGTGTAGATGTGTATCGGCGGCGGATGATTCAGGGTGACCAGCCACACCATATACACTCATTGCGGCGGTGCTTGCACCGACACCTTTCTTCCGGTGACCACTGGCTCGGTAAAACTGCGGCGCAGGCATCCACTACTCATATTAGGTCTCTCCCGGCGACAGATGTGCATTGATTTCAGTGGTGCCTGCACTGACCGCCTCTGCCCATATAGTCAGCCTGGTGTACAGATTTAAATACAACTGCTATTCTTATTGAGCATCAGTGACTAGTGACCTGTACTTAGAATAGTCCGCTCGTGGGATATCCACAAACTCATGAACATCATCTCTCATGTACAAGACCCAGGCTGTTCGGTCGCCGTCTGCCATATCCAATCCATGTCTCATAATTCGTCCTGATCCGGCGACCATAGAACCTGCCGGGTAGACACTTTCAATGCCTAAATTTGGCATCTTCATCCTTGCTACTCCATAATTGCCGAAGGTGGTCATGACATCAAACCATTGGGGACGTGACAGCGGATCATGGTGCATTGGCGAACGCCGGTTGCACACGATAGCGAGTGCGGTGAATACGGATGCCCACTCTCTGAGATAATCTCCCATTTCATCCAATTTATTGTCAGCTGCCCAAAGACCCAAGGCTAGCTTCATTGCCAATGATGACCAATAGAGGTTAGGATGCATGACTCTCAATGCAGCGGTGATAAGTGCTGCTGGTCTCTGCATTGCCTGACAGAAAGACCATCCATCAAACAGTTTAAGAGTTGCTGAGACATGCAGATGAAATTTTGGTGCCTATGAGAGTAAAAATGGATGCCACTAATTATGAGGTGTGACTCACCGGGTGACCTTGCAAAAACCATGCTGGGGACAGATTGATACATCCCGGAGTACCGCCGCATTGACTGGGATAAAAGTTTGAAGAATGGGTCCTCCATTGATTATTCGTGGCGGCACCACTTGTCACACTTCTAGCCAGTGGAACCGACATTATTGCAGTAGCCGCCGCCATGTCATCCTAACACGGTCAATATAAAGATTTGGCAATGAAGGACAGCTTACTTGTATCGCCAGATCAATTGCGCCCGGAAGATACCAGAGGACGATGATACCGAACTTGTCACACACAACTGTCGGCCAATCAAGATGGATCTGGCTGTCAGGTGGATACCGGGAAAGAAGGCTGTCTTCGCGAGCAGGATTGATGCCTTTTTCCATCATCTGCAGAACATCTGCATACCTGGCTACATCGAAGTTGATAGTAACTAATATTGATGGGATTAAAGATCACATAAGGCGCCGCCAAAAGAATCATACCAGGGTTCCGATAGGCATCGGCGAGGGTACTAGCCAGTTTTGAGCATGCCGCGAGCATGACAAAATCTAGTTCGAGTGGAGGTATAGCATTGGGCCGTCCGCCAATCAGTGCAAGAAACTGGCGAGAGACATATTCACTAGCAATATGGGTTGTGGCCAAGGCCCAGTCAGGAGGAATATGAATCATGGCTTCCAGATAACGCACTAGGCATTGTAATTATATATGTCTGGCGGCACACCGGTTACATAAAATACACGAAGAGTGACTGCCATATCGACTAACAACATTGATAACATGAGGATCGACGTAAGGAGGCATGCATACTGCACATTGTGTTGACCTAATTCCCCATATGTAATGAAATTGGCGAAATGTGAAGGGGACCGGTGGTCATCCTGTAGATGCATGCACCGCATGTTTGCCGAGCCAGTGTTCGACAAGGTCACGGCGCAAGCACCGCCGCAATTAGTGTCCGGTGTCACCGGCAACTTTATATTTGTAAATTTGCAGAGCCGGTATTGAACAAAAAAACAGTGTCTGCGGCCAAAGCAGAGTAGCAGCTGTTTAACACCATTTCCTTAACATACCTCACCAGGTGATTCCTCGCCACATATTCATGCATGGGTCAGCCGCCGCCGGTGACAATGCATACCCTCCAGTATTATGTTCAGCGGTGCCACAGGCCTTGTACTATGTCACCGGCATGCATGCATAGTGAGGTATTCTATGGAAGCATGGGGCAATCACCCTGCAACATTAGTTTCGGCAGTGCCGCAGCTGCGGCCCCTGTGGATCCCGAAATATGCAAAACTGTCGGCAAGTGTATATGGGCCCACCCCTCACCATCGAGTAGAACCTACCAGACATAGCCTATGCATCATAATACCACTATCCTATATATTTTTGTATTCCATAATGTATATACAGTAGGCCCACCCTTGAGCCTCAGTTATTTTTAGCCTCTGGCCCACCCGCCATACTGGGGTACAATCCCATATGTGGGCCCATCCCTTAGGTCAGGCTTACATTGTAATGTGGGCCCATGGTGGGTTGGCCCGAGGTTTAGGGAGCATTGTCAACATGGGCTGTCCTATAGGTAGGGAGATATGTCACTGCATTATGTGATTACATCTTATCAGACCGAGCGGTGCTACGATCACATGAGACTCTTCAACACATTCAAGGCATGCCCACACGAGTCGACAACAGATCCAATCGACATTAAGCGGGTGGTCCCCAACTATCGCCACGCTTGGTGGAAGTACCGGTTTGACCTTGTGTCATTTGACATGCCTCTTCGCATGTCAGTTGCGCAAGTGAAGGAGCTGGTGGCCGAGCACTTTATTCAGCGGGTGAGTGATTGTTTGTAGAGTATGACGACATTGGTATTCTGATCACATACATTCATCAGCCTAAAATGGCCAGTATGGTGTCGAGACCGATTATTCACACCCACTGTGATGACCTGCTCTTGCAACAGCTGATGGTCCTCTGGACCCAAGTCGCCCGACTTGGTATGGAATTGAGCCGAGTCCTTGTTGCTAAGCTGGATGCCACGGATGAGGCGGTGGCTGCATTGAATCGTCTAGAGGATCCTGTGGATGAGCTTCGTGAGGCGATGGCGGCCTCCCACGTGGCAGTTGCGGTGTTGCAAGCAGATTACAAGAAAGGCCGGCTAGGAGCATCTCCATCCGTCGAACCATTTCCCCATCTGGAACCACTTCCGTGTTGATGTTATGTACAGTCGTCGAGGAAGGGCTTCTCTATTCGTACATTTAGTGTAGCGTCTCTCATTCATATGTAAATAATCTGCCAACCATGATCCCATCGGGTTATATGAGAAACATATGGTTTCAATCAATTACGTTCATAAAGTTGCATTTCGGCCCACTTTCTTATGCAATGAAGATGGCCGCCGGATGGCCAATTGCATTTAAGATGCACGTTGTCTTGAACATGGCCTGTGACTTTCTCTTTGCATCATGGTATCACATGAGTACTGGGAATCCTACCATGAACAGCTTGGTGCCCTTGACCTCGACTGGCATCCAACATCATTTATCCCCCGGGATTGGGCTCTAAATGTATCCGACATAGCAAGCGAATGGGTTGAGCAACAATTTGCAGCTCATATCGCGGGAAGACCGCTAGTGCCTGCGCCGCCCGAACTTGACCTGGAAACCATGGTTGTTTGCGGACAGTTGGCCTTGGTGCTGGCAGAGGCATATCAACATCCTAGTAAGTTGAACCATGCATGTTTGGTGTTAACTGATGGTAATGTTTGCAGTAAAACTGGACATTGATGTTATCCGGTACAACGAGGCATTGGCCAAATGGGAGTCGGGACTAAATGATTCACACGAGGAAGCTTTACTGGCGAAGTTCCCCCCCGCTAAGCGCCTGGTATTGGATCGCCCGTCTGTTGTGATCAATTCTGGTTACTGGATAATTCTCTGGTACCTCCCGGGTGCGCTACACTGGTCTTTGCAGGTCGGTACAGGATTACGTTGGAACTGTACGATACTGATCAGGAGGAGGCAGCGTGACATGTACAACGCCACCATCAGAATGGGTAACCTATTGAAGCAGAGCATCACCACTGGGAAGACATCTACGGGACAGTCAAGTAAATGGAGGACTCACTCATCCAATTTCTATGCTGCCCAAGAGCCACAGTTAAATCCCGGGTGCATCAATATATCGCCGTGCTGGTTTCAGCAGGGGCATGAGGTCAGTTTGAATTTTGTGTACTGAGAACTCATCTAACATTAAACAGTGTCATGGGCCCCCACCTGTGAACCCGGGAATTGGTTTTATGCCGGAAGTCTCTGCTACCTTGAAGGGCGACAGGAGCCTCTCGGTCATCAGAAACATGCAATGTCCGGGCCTCGTGTCATCGGCCGCCCTTCACGTAATGCACCCGCAGTTATATCGTGCATCGCTATCCACCCATGTAGAGCTTGGGCATTGGGCAGCTACGCAAGCACCGGATGACATGTACAGGTGTCTTCAGCACTGGACATCCGTCTATACGGGCGTGGCAATAATGTGTAATAGGAAGTCACCGAGCCATTGAGATCCGAAATGCCCCCCGGAAGGCTTTGATATCCTGACTTGCATAGGAGGGTATGGCCATGGCGTGATGGACTTAACCAACTTGGGCATCGAGCTGGCTTATGATCCGGGAGTTATGGTTAGCTATTCCGGCCGGCTCATTAGGCACAGTGTACAGGTTGCCGATGGTGACAGGATGGTTTGGGCTTGGTTTATGCGCGACAGTGTGCATAATTATGCTCGGACCCCGCGTACAGAATATGTGAAATACAATCAGGCAGATTTCGTTCGGTACCGCACGTTGTAGTTCATTTTCTGTTGATATTACCTTTTAACAAATGGACGGTGCGGCTCATGTGACATTGTATGTCGCATCACATTTCCGAGCTCCATGCTGAAACTCTGTTGTGTTTCTCACACATCAAATGTCGCCTGTGTTTGCTTGATCTTAGTCAGAAGTTGCTGCCAATGCGCGAGGGAGTCCCCTAATCGATTGGAGGCATATTCCGCCTCCAGATCCCACAGTGACTGGAATTGTAACCACTTGGCGACATAGTCTTTGAGCTTTTGAACTTTGAGTTCTATGAGAGAAAATGGTTGCTCTAAAGCATGGTTGGAGAATTGTGTGAGCTCCTAAGAATGTAGTAGCCTCACCATATTGCGGGAGATACGTACCAGAGAAGTATATGTTGTTTCTGACACTTGTGCGGCCTGCATCTGCAACCCAATCTCATATCAAAATGTATTTTCTTCGTGAACTTTGCTTGGTTGAGCATGTTACATCTACCGGGCCAGAGTTCTATGGTCAGCTATAAGATTAGCTCCATCACTTTAATAACATCAAGGTACCAGGCAGAAGTTCACAGTCAGATTGGTAGCATCACCAAATTATTTTACCAAGATTTGTGCTGCCAGGTGGAAGTCCGAATGGTGATATGACTACTGAGAAGAATGTTGGCTCATTAGGGGGTAATCTGCATTGTTGGGCCCCAGAGTGCTAGACCATCATGGTGGATACACCAAGATTTTTTTGGTGCTATGGAGAGTTTGCGAATTGATATAAATGTTCCTGGATAGCGCACTGTCAGGCACTCTGAATCGCATTTGTGCTATGAGTGAGTGAAACATATTGCACTCTTACAGCTGCTTCTGCAGGTCCCGGTGGGATGCAGCGAACAATGGGAGAAACATCCGGGTTCCCCGCAAAAGAGTGGGATTGCACCTGTGTCCGTGGATGATTATTTGACAAGCGCACAGTCTCCGGAAGATGGCTGAATGCAAGTCCATAGTTATACACAATATGGGACACGGATAGGCCCAGTTAGTAAGCTCGGTAGTTCCAATTCTCAGAGATAATATTATCGAACGCCAGGCGTCCTGCATCTTCGTGGCGACATTACGCGCCAATATCACAACTGCACGGTGACACCTTTCCGGAAAACGGGCATAATAGCTGGCTATCACCTATATGCATGTACATCTTATGTACCGCCTTTATATCCTGCCGGTACATTAGTCCATAAATTCACTTCCGGATGCACTCTCCATGCATGATGTGACATGGTACCGGATATCAGGAGATTTCATCCAGCCAATATCATGATCATTCGTACAACCACCAGCGTATTCTCATTAAAGGTGTGGTATCCAACACTATTTGATTGTGGTGTTCGCGGCTCACGCCTTAGTTGACTGGAGCTCCGATGCACTGGCCAGAAGAACCTTATGTGAATCCAATTTAGGCATGCTCAGATACCAACTTTTAGTAACCATGAAGCAGTAGCATTATACGGTAAGATTTGACAAAGATTTCCATGTGAGAAGGATGCCCTGTACGGATGGAGACCTGCCTCCCGATCTGTGTCAATGCAGACCATCATCAGGCGCATTTGTCAAACCCGCGACATTCAAAAATATATTTCCGCCGACAGTTCAATATATATAATATTACAAATTCTCCAGAGCATCTACAGTCCATGCCGGAGTGTTCTTATCACATACAGTCTATGTAGTTACTGAGTCTCTAACGTCATCATCAAAAATCATATCTATCCGAGGGATGCCATCGATTTCCACCGGGCATCAGATGCGTCAAGCTGTTGCTCTAACTCGACCAACCGCTTCCGCAGGTTGGTCTCCACAGAACCCACTTTTACCTCCAACGCGTCCACCTGCTCATTGGGGGCCAGGAGATCCAATCTCCTGCTGATATCCTGGATACCCTATAGGATCTGCCTTGCTGTGGGCTCGGATGTGAGCAGGTTGGCAGGCCCAGGCGACTGCCCGTGTTCCGACTGCATTTGAGCACCTGCCGGCAGGACCTCATTGAACCTTCTCTCTGCATCTGCCGAATCTATATGAGCTCCAGCAGTTATGAGCAAAGGGGAAAATGTACCTTTGCATTGGACGATGCTCTATTCAGAGTGGGAAGGATGTCTGACAAGTGTTTTTGAGACAACTCGGGACTTGGATGTCTTGGGATGATTGGCAGGGTCGGAGGATTGTTTCACCACTCTCGCTTGCAACCGCTGCCGGACACCAACGCCGTCGATTGCGCAAGTGATTTTCATGTTATCGCAATTTGTGCAGGCGAGGCGCAAGTATCCGAATTTCTTGTCGGGGAGGACAAGGCAGGGTATGTTTAATTTAGTGCATTTGTCGCACTGCCGGGCGTGGTGATGAACGGAATGCTTCAAATTTGTTAGCTTGTCTTTGTAATGATGCACAACACAACTTACCTGCCGTGGAGTAGCGATATGAGCATCCAAGCCCCATTCTGCAGCCTTGGAAATGGGTCAGCATCAATGCTAAGCTGAAGTGAGAATCACATACCCGAGTTTCTGCATCCTGGAAACCCTTGTCTGTGGCTGGCGGAACATCTTTGTCATCAGTGACAGGCTGTAATGCCCGGAGCGGTAAGCTATTTGACAGATAAACTAATATTAATGGATGTACCTTTGGTTCGTCATACAATACTCCGGTGGGCCCTTTGTCGACATTTGACTTGGACTTCCTGCTCTTTTTGGCAACCACCCCATCAGCGTCTTCATCGTCCGCCTTTCTCTTCTTGTGCGCTCGCAACTGCAGAGATCCTGTCTGTTTCGCTACTGACTGAGTGACAAGATCCAAGTCCATGTGGGATGGCATGGGCGGTGAAGCTGAGGGCGTCAATAGTGGGATGATGGGAGCTGTTGTTGCGGGTGCGACAGTGGGAATTGTGCTTGATGTCGCGATTGCAGGAACATCAAGCGCAGAGGGTGGACGGTAGTCCACGGTCTTCTCGAACCACGGGTGGTTCTTGATCCATGGGTCGTCGTCGGTAACAGTGGTCCAGTCAGGGACACTCTCAAAGGCGCCGCCCCTTGAGTGCTGTCTCACAACGGCAGCAAAAGAGAGCAGACGCGGGGAAAATGACGTGGCACTCCCACCATATAATTTTAAGTCTTTTGCCGGTGTCAGATGTGTTAGTTTATCCGAGAGAATTTCAAGGGGACTATAGCAACAAATACTCACCACACGCCTGGCAATATCATCTGATAACCTGAAGGCCTCAGGATCGCCCTCCTTCACCTTGATGCATTGCTTCATCAGCGATTGCACGACCTCCAGGGTGACGTTCAATGTGTCGTTAGCTGCTTGTGTGGGTACGGTCATGATGTCTTTGTATAGACGGTAGTGCAGAGGGAAATGAATGCTGTAGATATAAAACTTGACTTTAGGAAATTTTGACAAGTCTGGATTTCTATAGATCCGGTTGTGGGTATTGCTGGGGACTTGTGGCTTGTGGATGGAAAAAATGTGGATCAGGAGTAGCAGTATTGTATACAGGAGTGGGTCGACAAGAGTCCTATGCATTCGTGTGTAATGATCCATCCACAAATGCCCGAGATAATGATAGTATGTGGACGGCGAATAACATTACTGTATGCATGAGTGGTTCGGTAGTTGTCCTATGCAATGGTATGTAATAATCAATAACCAGTCCCTCCATCAACGCCCAGATGAATTTCAATATACTACCGATGGATCAATGGCGTCCAATGTCGTTTTCATCCAGCACTCGAGAAATTATTGATGATTTGGCTCCTGCTGGAAAGTATTCATTGTGACTACATATGTTGTGTTAATTAGGAGTAACTACCAAACTTCTACACTATATGACCCAAGACTGTAAGTAATAAGGGGTGTCCAGCATGAGGATTTATTCATCGGATGCAGCTGAGAGCTTGCTAGACAGCTGTGAACATATCCGGGTGAAGATCAATAAACGGAAAGAATCTCAGAGAAGACCTACTAGGGAAAGAAATATTACGTGCCTCTGTGCATTCTTCTACCGTACTTCCCGCCCCTTCCGCAACCCTATCTCTACTATAACTTAGCAATCCATCTAATCGCCGTTCCGTCACAACACATTCATCCTTTCTGTACTGACGCCCGCACACATTTTTGCAATATACTTTAGTTCTTGCATGATTGTAATTGTCACTTCATATCAATACCACTAGCACCCGAATACCCAGCTCCCAACGTGGCTTCATGATGCTGGTGTTGATGAAGACCTGGGTATCTCAACCAGTACGCAGTGGGCATGACCATGGAATATGTTGGCTTTGACGGGTGTGGAAGTTGAAATCAGTACTCTGCACTGGCTGCTCAGAGCGCGGACACTCCGGCCACTCCTGTTCGGCGGCCCAATTCAATCGCATCTTATCTGCCATATCGGACAAATTGATTTTAGTCGTGTCCGAATGATACCGGATCTCTTTTGTGGTATACCTTCGGTAGCTGAACCAACCGACTGTGCATGCAAGTCCAATACAAAGCCATGTTGTGCAGGCCAGAGTGCCATAACTCGCATTTATGAGCCTACCTATCATTAACAGAGGACGTGCCCGTCAGCCAGTCTCAGATACAAAGGCCCACCCATCATAGGTGAGGACCCTTGAGGATTGTCAGGTCCACATCTGGGCCCATCCGCCAGTACGCCATTGCCGGGTACAACAGCCTGCCCATCCGCCTGTCTCGGGTATGACGGCCTAACCATCATAGACGAGGACCTAGATATTGGTCAGGCCCACATCCGCCGGTCTCAGGTACGACGGCCCAAATCATAGATGAGGACCTGGGTATTGATTGGGTCCACATCTGGGCCCATCCACCAGTACCCAGTGCAACAGCCTTCCCATCCGCCAGTCTCGGATACGACTGCCCCACCATCATGGATGAGGACCTAGGTATTAGTCGGGTCTACATCTGGGCCCATCCACCAGTACCCAGTACAACAGCCTGCCCAACGAGGTTAAGTTCTGGGCCCATCCGCCTGTCTCGGATACGACAGCCCAACCATCATAGATGAGGACCTAGGTATTAGTCAGGTCCACATCTGGGCCCATCTGCCAGTACCCGGTACAACAGCCTGCCCGATGAGGTTAAGTTCTGGGCCCATCCGCCAGTCTCGGATATGACAGCCCAACCATCATAGATGGGGACCTAGGAATGGTTGGGTCCATATCTGGGCCCATCCGCCTGTACCGGGTATGACGGACTGTCATTCCCTATCCAAGATTACTTTTGGGCCCAGCCGGTGCCCCAGCAGCACACATCCTGGCCCAATGTATTAACACATGCTTCCCGGTCCTTCCATAGCTGGCCCACTGGTCTATTGACTATTACCCCAGCCTACAAATAATTCATAATTACTATATGATGTTGGCCCACCCGTCACCACTGAAGATTGCCTTCATGGCTGGCCCACCCACCCTATCTGCATATGGGCCCACCTAGGATGGCCCGTCTAACTGGGGAGATTCTCAACCTTTGGCTGTCCGTCTAAGTCGGAAATAAAGTACTGAATTATGTGCCTGAGCTCACTGTGATCCCATTGCCATCAAACCTTTGGGTAGATTGATGCAGACACTTTATGGCAGAGGATCTCATTCCGCTGGAGATGTCACTTCATGAAGGGCAGGCAAATGATGCCCTTTACAACCTCCGAATTCACTTGTGCAACAAGGTGATCCTGTTCCGAACAACAGTTAGGCAAGCCAAATCTCAAGCCCTGAAAACTCGAGCTTGGTCCCAGGTGACGTCAGTGCAGCAGGCGGTATCCCTTCATGCCAGTATATATACCAAGACCCAGAAGCAAATGATAAAACTTGAGCCTGGGCAAGACCAGCTTCAGAAATACAAACCCCTGCTGTGTGATCAGCTGAAAATCAGCACTGCCATCGGAGATCCAAATGCCCGAGGTCAGCAAAATGAGTCCCTTGCTTGGTTCTGGTCTGTCAAAGTGGAGTTGGAGGGTCCTGATCAATCGTGGAATGAGGAATGTGAGTTCGAGCATGCTCGACACACGTGACATTGAGCTGACCGCACCCATCTCAAGTTTACCAAGTTCATTGGCTTCGGGCAAAGGCACTATAGGACCGATGGAAGGAAGAAATGATATTGGTCCAATTGGAGATGGATTGGACATGCGACTTTTTTATGTGGAAAGCAACGCAGTGGGGTGACAAAATGCAGGAATCATTAGTGAAACACCTTCCGGGTCATGCATCTTACTCGGGAAGGCAATCCAGAATGTATTCATTACTGGCGCAGGATGCCCAGGCAGCATTTCAAGACCTGCAGACCGTGTTGATAGATGCTTTAGATGAATGAATTTTTGTGTTCCGATGATATGAAACACCTATTTTGACCCACAAATGTAGTCTCAGGAATTGGCCAGGTCAGCCCATGTCGGAGTTTGAAAAATTTATCCATCCATCAGTGGCTGATATCTTCACATCTGAACCAACTCTCATTGTGCTTGCCAGTATCATACTCTTGCATAAGCCATGCCTGAATTACATCCTGCTCCTGCATCCACATCTGACACTAAAGCCATGGTGGTAGTTTGTATTGCACTCTGTGCAAAATGTGTCATGATGATAAGAAAAAGAAAGCTTGTTAGATATGTACCAACACAATAGAGATAAACAGAATATGTCACAATAGGCCCATCATCTAGCGTGTAGAGAACAACTTGTCGTTGTTGTGCTTTCTTGAGGACAGAGCCTTCACATGTGCAGGACAGTCAAGTGTCTGACATGTGTGATGAGGCGGAAAAGGAACGCGTGGTGCTGTCACCCATAGGCTGTCCATGTCAGTAGTCTTCATACAAAGTAATACCACTCACCTATACCATGCTGCCATCTGTGATGCGTAAAGAGTGACATGTCTATGCTTGATGCACCCCCATCACCATGCCATACGACATTCCTAAGAACATTCCAATATGTATCCACATTACTCTCCGAAATATCGCAGCTGCCAGCCAGGAAGAGTTGGATCGCAGGAGAGAGAACTAGAGGAGCACTATCAGGATGGTGAGAGGCGGCTTGCACGAGTAAGATGTTGTCCTTGAGTCCTGATGCAAGTGTAATGAAGCGGAATATTGTGCTGAATGTTGGAGGTGAGCCAGTAGGGAGCTGATGATGCAGCAATTGCAGCATCTCAAGGGCTAATGGTATTGGCATAGTAGTCATTGAGTGCGGTGCAGGGAGGTAAGCATGTAGCGGCACTGATAAGTAGTGGCTTGGTCAAATGTAGTAATATCCCTGATGTTGTGCGCAAGGTGGCTGACAGCGAGGACGTGTGGGAAACAGTGAGCTTAGTATATGATTATATTTTATTGAATGTAGTATATTATGTATGCATGGGAATAATGATTATTATGCTGGCACGGATGCGGGCGGATGGTTGGATGAGGTCGGACGGTCGGATATCCCAGGATCGAGATGTCCTCCAAATATCTAGCATTCAATATTGTCCCAAGTATCGAGTTCCAAATATCGAGTCCCGATTACTGAGTTCCAAATATCGAGTTCATATAGAGTTCCAAAAATTGAGTGCTGAGTTCCGGATGTTGAGTCCCAATTATCGAGTTCTGGATATCGAGTTCCAAGTTCCGAGTGTTGAGTCCTAAATACCTAATATCAAGTCTTTCAAATATCGTTCCAAGTGCCGAATATCGAGTCCTGATTACCGAGTTCTGAATATCGAGTGTATATCAAGTTCACAATATGGATTGCTGAGTCCCAATTCCGAGGTCTGGATATTGAGTTCTGAGTTCCGAGTATTGGATCCCATATCCCTAATATCAAGTTTCAGAAATGTTGGTCTTTGATGCTTCATTGTTGGCAATCAATTATTGGTACTTGGTATTCCAGAGTAGGTACTAACACTGGTAACTACACTTTCTACTTGTTTGATCTTTCATAGGGTGGTCAGGGTGGGCAATCCACCCTAGCCCATCCACATGAGGGAACCCCGGCACAAATATGAACAGAATCCCTCATATACCATGCCCATGCAACCTGATCCCCTTCCACTTCATGAACCCCATGTCTAACAATCCTTCCGGAAAAAAATGCAACCATACAGCCAGGATTGTATCTGAACTCCAGCTGAAGGCTTGGCATACTAATGTGAGCATTGGAATAATTCCCCACAGTGGTGAGAATATCGAAGCATTCCGGAATGGATAAATGGTCTCGATGATTTGGGGTTTGCCAATTGGAAATGATGGAGAGGGAGTTAAACACGGATGCCCAGTACTGGAGGGTCTCAGACATCTGTGGCAGTTCCTTGCTTTCTGCCTTTTCTCCAAGGCCTGCAAAGGCTCGTAACCCTGCCCAGTACTGCTCCGGATGCATCACCCTGAATGCCGCTGATGTGATGGCTGTTGGCCTCGCAATGGCTTTGAGGATTTTCTCACTGAATGGTCCCTTCAATGATGCAGATACCTCTGGATCTGACAGATTCTATGGGATTGGTGAGTTTAACTACCGAAATTGCCATCTCATCAGATCCTACCTCGTGCCCCTGTTGAAACCACGCTGGAGATAATTTCATGCACCCGGGAGTTAAGCCAACATCTTCAGAGCTGTGTTTGAACCACTCCGAATTAGTTCGCTAATTGCCATCAACCTTTACACTTTTTCCAGATCTGGAGTGAGCAGATCGGTGGCTGCCCAAATTTTCCTCTGTGGGTACCATTTGATATTCAATATCCATTGAGTAACAATGTATATTACACACCTGGGTTGCAGCTGTCAGGGTGTCTGGGAGGTACCATGTGATGATGGTACCGGATACATTGAGAATTGTGGTGGGTATGTCGACCAACTTTGTCCCCTCATGGCCAGGAGGACATCTCTCAAGCAACTTCTCCTCTTTCTCTTCATTATTTGAATGATCAAATGACTGTTCAGAATCTGCAGGAAGACACACTGGGATTTTTATATCCCTTTATGAGGCAATCTACCAGATATCAGATATTCATTTGCCGAGACCCGGGTCTCAGAACTTGGTATACTTCACTCGAATTTCAGTAGTCAGAACTTCATGTCTCTCAGGGCAACACAAGTTTTGCACACCGGTTTCACATTCTGCAAGACAACTCAAGCACCATTAAAGTCCATGTCAAGAGAGCACCTGCTGCTGGCACTCGGTAAGCTTCACTCAAATTTTGGTAGTTGGTAGCCGGTACTACATGTTTGCATCTGTACTGGGTGCTCGATTTTCTGGCACTTATGACCTTTATCATTAGATGACTTTGAATGATTATCTCCTCTGATTTGGATGATATACAACTACCTCAGCTCCGTCATGTCTACAATTATCATTCACCTGGGCCCACCCGTCTATATTATATACCACACTCAGCCCACCCGTCTAATATAATATATGATATAACACCCTCACACTGCAGGCATTTTCCCATTTTCCTCCACCAAACATCCAAAAAACATTGATTGAGAAGATAGAAATTTCCCCTCATTTTTCCTGTCAAAACATTGAAAAAAGTGACTTATGTTTCAATGATGTTCTGTGTATGGAACATGATGCAAAAATTGGTCATGTTCCTTCAAGGATAATGCTGTATTTTCCATCTATTGTCTTTGAAATAACAGCTTAAAATAATGTTAATTTTCTTCTCTGTTTTTCAAATATACTATGTTTTTCAAATGTTCTGTGTATATTCAAAAAACACAGAAGAAAATTAACATTATTTTAAGCTGTTATTTCAAAGACAATAGATGGAAAATACAGCATTATCCTTGAAGGAACATGACCAATTTTTGCATCATGTTCCATACACAGAACATCATTGAAACATAAATCACTTTTTTTCAATGTTTTGATAGGAAAAATGAGGGGAAATTTCTATCTTCTCAATCAATGTTTTTTGGATGTTTGGTGGAGTAAAATGGGAAAATGCCTGCAGTGTCAGCCCACCTGTGTAATATAATATATGATATAACAACCTCGGCCCACCCATCTAATATAATATATATCTGGGCCCACCCGTGTATGTGATAACAAGTACCCTCGGCATACCCGTCTATCTGATACCCACCTACCTTGGTACACCCATCTACATAATATCCAACTACCTTGGCCCATCCGTCTATATAATATCCATGTCCATCAGCCCACTCATCTACTCTACATATTCCCCACATGGACCCACCCACCTCCATCGAGAATAATATCCCTCCCGGCCCATCTGTCATAGTCGAGGATATTTTTACCATCGGCCCATGGTCCATTGGCCTGTATCATACGGGATATTATGTACGTCCGTTCACTTGTATAATACGGAGATTTGTCACTGTAGTATGTGTAGCAAGTACTGGGCATGCAGCACACATCCTGGCCCAATGTATTAATGTATACTTCTTCTGTATCCCTCTGGGCCACCAGTCCCTTCTATTGACTATTACCCCAGCCTACAAATAATTCATTATTATAGTATAGTACTATATGATGTTGGCCTGCCCGCCCACCTGGGAAAATTGACTTGATCCATAAACTAATGGCCTGCCCGTCACTACTGGGGATTGCCTTCATGGCTGGCCGGCCCTATCTGCATATGGGCCCACCGGTCCCCTTCTATTGACTACTACCCCAGCCTACAAACAATTCATTATTATATACTATATGATGTTGGCCCATCCGCCCACCTGGGAAAATTGACTTGATCCATGAACAAATCGGATGGCCCGACTAACTGGGCAGATTCTCAACCTTTGGCTGTCTGTCTAAGTCGGAAATAAAGTACTGAATTATGTGGATGGCAATTCTTAGTGTCTCCCGGTCCATACAGAGATGTCATAATATGTACAGAGTTGCGATGTAGCAGCTCACAAGCCAGAGCTGCAGCTCAAGCTGCCACATGTGGAGCCAGCTTTTCCCAGGCTTGGCTTTGTTAGGCTTGGCTGTAGCTGGTTACAGTCTTTGGCCAGAAACCGGCAAAAGCTGGAGCTGTGGCAACACTACCTCCGGTAGTCATGAAGATCATATCTGCGGTTGTCGGTGCATTAAGAATGATATGGAGGACACTATCTTGTTTTTTTTGGATTTGGCCATTGTGATAATGCGATCTTTTGCCTTATATATGTGAAACCGACCTATCTGTGGTGCGAGAGCTGGGTGTGTGGCATCTGAGATGGGTGTAAATCCTAACATGTCTTGTAACATTGAGTGTAAGAGGATGAATCCTCTGTGTGATACCACAATATTGAGATCATGGGTGATGTGATCATGCACACCTGTCATCATACTTTTTGCACAAGACCCGGTAATCACGCCATGTTGTTCTCGCAAGGACCACATAAAAGGTCCCTGCATGTCTCCAATGAACGGGCCAAGAATATGGGCTAAGCGCCTTCGCACGACATCTTGCACGAGTCTACGCAACATACGACAAGTTCAGATTACGTTTTGTAGGTAAAAAATCATGAGAGCTTCTAAAATAGTGGCAGCGATGTCATAGTTGGCAGTTATTGGTGTTGTTAGTTTGGGCAAAATGAGAATTTCCAGACAATTAATATACAGTCAGCCAAGATAAAGGGAACCAGAATCAAATTGAGTAATTGAACTTTGTCATAGTCTCTCGTGCCAGCTCTTTGATTCGCAAATCTTCTTCTCTCAAAAACTCAGAGGGATGCCGGGTGAAAAGGCTATCTTCAAAGTCTCTCAACAAACGAATACTGTTTCGCCCCCAACTTCGAGACAGTGCCATGTATGCATTTAAAAGGTGACAGACTGAAGCTTGTGTCCACTAGTATATGATCGATAGTCTGTCCTGCCCTTTGTAATCTGTGAATGCATATAATTTGGTGGTGTTCTGTTCTGATGTTACTTTGTTGACCTTAGGAATGACGCGAGCCACGTATTTAGGGTTTTAAGGAAGTTCCCACAGGGTAGCTCATGTGAGAACTATTTTTCACAGTCACCTGACATGCGTGGGATTTAATCTGAGTCATTGTTGTGGATGACCAAGCAAAATTCATCGCAGAATTAAATATACAAAAATATTCATCCTATCTGAGTCGTGTGGAGAAATAAAACGAAAATATTGTCTAAACTGCATTCTGACTTCTGAGTAGAGGGAGATGGTTTTCATAATGGTTTCGTCATCCATGCACCGGACCAGTTTGGTGCAGGTCAGCGGATAAGTGTGTGGTAGATCACATGCTAGACTCTAATGTTAGCATACCGATGTGCAATCTCATCGCTGTGTCCACTGACATCTGGAAGGTGTTCAAAGACATGACAATGACGAAGCGTGTCACTGTTGGTGCGCTTTTGGTCAATGAATTGTAAAGTACGCCGAAGGTGGAGGATATCCTGTGGCGTTACGACGGATGTCTGCGAAGGAGCGACAAAGGCCGCATAGTTGCAGAACATATTGAATCGCTATGTTGCGTCAAAGCGGTGACCCACCAAGGCCAGGTTCTTACCTGTGTGCTTGACCAAGGCGCGGAATGCATTGTAATGCTGCGATCAGTTTGGCAGTCGCTTGGCAGAATTCCGCTCCGGCCTGATCACAAGTTGGTGATGGAATCCGTAAATACCTCGCACGATGAAACACTAGGCATGATCGAGAACCTGCCGCTAGATTTTGGCACAGGCGAGATGTTATTTCAGGTACAAGTGGTCTAACTTTGAAATTCTACTAGGAAGACCGTTCTTTACGTTGACAATACTATGCCTTGTTGTGCCAGTACACAGATACTCCTTCAAGTTGCTTCGGCTTTCCTCTGGGGTGATCCCAAGCAAGTACAATACCGCTTCCGTGTCTTTTCCCTTTTGTACGTCCCTTCTCAGTTAGCCCCTATTTCCGGTCATCTGGTTGTACCTATAACCGACTATACTTAATTTCCGTGATAGACTAGTGTTAGGTGTTCCACATGCGCCGTCCATAGCCTCGCACTGCGCTGACTGATTCTCTGTTGTGTCCTCTGTGGTATGTGAAGCCAAGCCCTTTGGATACGACCCTTGAGCATGTTCTTAACATCTGGACACACACATTCCACAAATTCCTGGAGTTCTTGCTGTGTGCCTCATGCAGGCATGAAGATCTAGTCCCATGGTCTATTAATAGGCCACCACTGCCGACAAAGGCTGAAACGAGTGCCCCCCGGACTGGCTGAAGATTCTCACGGGCAAAAGCGACAAATGTCTCGCCTAAAGGACTGAATCAGCCTTGGCTCGTGCATTTTCAGATATGTCGCAGCATATATACCATTTTGAGCCAAGACAAGCAAAGTCGTCATGGTTGAGCGGTGAAGATGGGTTGTCGCGTCGAAGTTTGTGAGATCTCGAGTTAGATTCCTGCCATTTGCTTTTTTGGATTTTTGGATTTTGATTTTTGGATTTCACATTTTCGAGTGTTACGACCGCACGCAGCCTGGAATGCGACGAGAGGATGCCATGAGACCATGGAAGGACTCAGCGGGACGAGGGGCACGACATCGATTTCCGGCCAAAAGTTCCCACGGTCCGATGCCAAACGCGTCCATGATTTTCGAGCGTTTGGGCCGGGATCTCGACCGGAGGACGTCGCGAGACCACGGACGGAAAGACGAGGACGAGCGGCAGGGCTTTGGACCGGGACGAAAAGCGACCCCCCCCGCGACCCCCCCACGCTCCCCGAAACGGAGGGGACGACTGCGGGCCCCCAGCCGGGGAGTCCCCTCCCGATAGCCGGTGATGTGTGCCACTCGCTGTTGACTTTGCTCCACTTGCACCTGAACTCGCGGTCGCGCCTGATGGCGTCAGCTGCCCGATGTACAGCGACGTACTTGCATATGACACACAGTTCGAGCTCGGAGCAGGTGTAAGGTGTAAGGTACGGTGGTGATTGGACCAAGAGATTCGGGGGGTTGGAAATAGGTCGAGGTAGCGCCGTTGGTAGTGTAGACACCGACGGGGAACATGTCGTCACCATCGCAGACCTCGAAAACACTCTTCTGTGCGTTGTATGCGCACCCAAGATGGTCATAGATGTTTTGGCAGAGGGCCTGTTGGTTCTGGCCGGCGGGATCGCAGACTTTTATACAGAAGCCGGTGCCACCCATGAAGCTGAAAGGGAGATGAGACACCTGGACAAGAAGCTGGGAAAAACACACTTTGTCCAGTCAATAACCTGGTGGTACGAGTCATTGTTATCGTCGTTGCTGGGGAACGCGTTGGAGTACGTGAGACCGCCAAGAGGGTTACCGCGCAGATCAGCACCGTAGGGGTCCAACTCGCCTCCGTAGTCATTAGCAGCAATGTTGACTTGGGTCTGGTCAATGAAACCGGCAATTTGGATGTAGTTGGGGGTCTTGATGAGCTGGACGCCTTGGAGAGCACCAGCGGGGATGAGACGAGTACCGTGTCCTGGCTTTGTACACCAAGCAACTTCCTGACCCTCGGTGTCACCGATGGTGGAGTTGGGCTATGGGGGAGCCCAGAGGCAGAAGTCGTCTATGTGGTTCACGAACGAAGTTTGACACATGGAATTCTGGTTCTCAGTTGTGGAGTTGCAAATATTGTAACCGACTTGGGGACCGCGAAGAGCAGCAGTATGATAGTCGACTTGGTAAGGGGGGTCAGCAGGATCAGGCTGAGCATGGACAATGGTTATGGCCGCAACAGCGAGGAGGGCAGATGAAAGAGTGGACGGAGACATGATCTCTGACAGGGCCGGTTATGATCAAGGACTAATTTAGATGATGAGAAACCTTACACTGTTCACTGAACATGAAAAAAAAAACTTAATTAGGGCTCAGCTTCTCGAACCCTCACCTGGAACCCAATAGCACATTGCTCCGACACTCGGGTTGATGATTTTGATGCAACGATTGTACCAGACGAGATTGCAGATGTCTTCACAACAAGAGTGAGCTCCGAGCGCTGTATATAGATATCGACATAAGACATCATACAAGAAAAATATACTGCGAATAAGAAATACGGTAGAACTTACGAGATGCAACGGTCCGCGACAAAGACTCAATGGGGTTCCAGCGTCTCTGGCAGTGTCAGAAGCTTACAGAAAATTTCCACTGCACCCACTACCGAAATGCTCTGCGAGTCCTTTGGCACCCCGAAGCATCTTCTACCTCTGTTGATCATCCATAGGCCGTCCACCTAGAGACATATCATTCCCAGGAAGCGGATGGTTCACACTCTGCTTGCGCTTCTTTTCCTCCTTTTCTCGTTCTAGATGTGACTCTACAGGGGCTGAACCACGAGCCTTGCACTAGCAAATAACGCGTCAAGTTCCATTTAAAATTGACGAACAGTCAATGGACACGTACTGTGCTTCTCAACTCCTCTGCAAATATTTTTATCCCGTCGCCGTCGCTTTGCTGTGTCACGCAAGTCCTCCTCTCGCGGTGTATTCGCTGCACGTCATTTCCGTCCAGCAACTTCGTAGCAAGACGTTGCTGTCTTTACGCTGGCGTCTCGGTCCAAAGGGAAGTGTCGCGCAATGGCGGAGCGCTACGTGCGAACTGACGAGGTCTGGCTTTCGTCGGGTCAAGTGCAATATGACTTTGATAAGTACACAAGTTAGAGGACCGCATGTTGAATGAAACGTACATGTCAATAAGTCGCCACTTTTTGGAAATACAAGCATCCACTCTTCCCGCTGGAGCTTTTTCAGCCTGTTCGCTTGTTCCTGAAGTTTCCTTCTCCTTTCCTCCCTCTCCAAGAACTCTTCCACGCCTGACTTTCCTTCTATTTGTGAAGCGTAAGCTGTAGGAAGTGGTTGAGGCTCAACATCTCAATCTGAGTTATCATCGTAAGGAGCTTGTGAGAAAGGTAATGATGGTCCTACGTAGTGTCGTTTTGGAGGCAGTGTATAAGTATTCGATTCGCTCTTTGAAGGCAACGAAGGCCCAGCTGCGTGGGAGGCAGTAAGGTCGGATGGCAGAGCTGGTGTGTAATCGTCGTCTCCGTCAGAATCTCCGGCTAATGCAATAGTTAGAAGGAGGTGTGCTAGAATTTGTAGGCCTATGGAAAACATTTGAGAGTAACGCTGTGAATTCGGTGAATTCAGTTGTAGCTCCTAGCTTAGATAATCGTAATTCAAACGTCAACATAAAATTAGCTGCCAGTGACAGTACGATACACCTCTTATTTGTTAGGTGGAACAATCTAGTCGGGGATCGTCCCGCAGACTTCTCGAACACCATAAGAGGTCCTTGCGCGTCTCGAATAGCAGACGTGTACAATTTTATACTCATGGTTACGGATTGCATGTCTGATCATCAAGAAGAACTGGGTGTTTAGCTATGAGTACTAGTGAGCTGTCTGGTGTTCCGCAGGAACAATGAAGGCTGCATGCGCTGTATCCGTAGCGGACGCCAGGTCACAGAATAAAATAGTCCGGTGGAAATTTGAATTTTTGCAAAGAGTGGGGCCTTGCGAAGAGATTTAGAGAGAACCAACACAATTCTACCAAATCGAAAATCGTGCCCATGAATATATAAACGCTAGTTGTCATCCTGCAGTGTTCCCCCATTCTCAGCTGAGTTATCATTCGAGATCTCTTTCAGAAGATTTCATATCACCTCACAGAAAATGCGTCTCTCCCTCCTTGCTGTTATTGTTGCTTTGACAGCATCTATGTTTGTCAGCGCATGCAGGAACCAAAATGAACCTTGCAAAACAGATTATGATTGCTGCGAGCCCTGGTATTGTGTGGATGTTAGGGTGAGTATGAGCAGGTTGCTGTGCAACCACGATTCAACCACATGACACACCTGCTCACCTTAGCCTCAGGATGGATATTTGACTAAGCTCTGTGAGGCAGGACTGGCAGAGTGAAAATTGAACCGAAAGCCCGGGCGGCATATCGCGTCGGTGGGTCATACTTCTGCTTTCGCTTTGGTATCATGCTTGATGGTGCAATACCTAATTCGCAGTGGCATAGTCGATTATTTTTGGACGAATTTTTCTGCTGCTCGAGCAATGTAGACGTCTGAAAATTATCTAAAGATGATTGACCCTGCCTAGTCTTGCTCGTCCCCCACTAAGCCTAACTTTAAGAGGCTGTCGAAACTAGCGATCCAAGTCATTGCTGTTGATGATCAATATTGAGAGGCCATAAGAAGATGAAACGCACCGTGAAGCGCAAGGTCATATGGGAATGTGCGTTGTGATGAAAGTGAAAAAAGGAGGTGACAAAGTTAAAGACACAGAGGATTCGTACTACTGCCTGCGCGGTACTTTCAATCAAAGAGTAGTGTGGGAACTCAGGAGTGATCCTCTTCGTCGAGCCAATGTTGGATGAGGTGCAAGGGACACGGACACGGTGGAAGAGGAACTTTGAAGAACGTTGGTACCTTTATAGTAGCTTGTTAAACACTGTTCCTGGTCTCCGAGAGGCGAGGGAGTACAAGGTCGTCTGGGTATGCCATAGATGCAACTCAATCGATATCGTTGTGAATGTCAGATAGAGACTAAAAATTTAAAGGAAGCTGCGGTGGCAGATGACCACGACAAGTACTAGGGATTTTGACCACGTACTGTTACACAAGAATGAGTATTATTTCCGTTATCCCTGCGCAGCACTTGCATGCGGGTCATGGCGAACTGAAGATGGAGAGAAATCGCCTATTTCTACAGCGCGGGTCACGTTTGGTGCGCACGGCCTCGTGACACACTGCTTGCTCCTTCCAGGACCTTGTTGGAGATATTGTTATCCAAATATTTCTCCTCACCGTTGACCGCAGTGGACTGCAACACTCCCTCATCATCAAGCACGACCCAATCGATCATACGTTGTTGTATCTTTAACTGATGGTCCACCGTCCTCCAGACTCTCGTCTCCTGTCCAACCTCATAGCACACGAAAAGGAGTATACGAAACATCTATCCGCTCTTTTCCCAATATCACATGCTGCTCTAGCATCTCTTTCTGCATTCGCAGCTGCCTCACCTTCAGCTATACCTAGTAGTTCTTCGGTCTCTCTGGCACAAACCATTGCCACCATCGTTGATATCCTCTCCGGCGCGGACGATGCTCTTCAGCTTTACAATAAGGCGGTTGAGAACTGGCGCGATCAACTTGCCCACTTGATAAAACTCGAGCAAGACATAGCAGCTATTCTCCGTGACAGGGAAATTCTGTCTGTCCCAACTCTTTCTCTGCTAGCTCTCCGTTAACCTTCATTTCAGGGTAACTCGGCTAATCAAAGTTTCCAAATCATCCAAGACCACACGGGACCCTCGCTCATCACTGAATCTACCGTCTGGTTCTACCTCATTCATATCTCTCCCTTCTACCAACTCTATGTTACACGGCTCTTCGAATACCAAACTTCTGCAAACTCAAGAGGAGCTACGCGCATGTGAGGCTCATTTGGCTACTAAAGAGCTGGAGCTAGAGGCACTTCGGGTCAGTATAGCTAGAGAAGGTCTCGGTGCTCGCTGTCGGGCTCTTGTTGATTGTGGGTGGACTTGGGGCGAAATGGGCAAGGAAGGTCTCCGGGCCTTACAGACTCTTAATGCTTCAAGTTCAGATGCTCAAGGTGTGTTTCTATATTGTTTTGTTGTCTCAGATCATTTATTCACAGGCGTGATGCACGCGTATCCAGAACCACAACCGCTTTTGGCGTCATTTCCATCGAATTCGCATCCACCCTCCACGTTCATTACTCCCAAACAAAAGCCTCTCACGCTGCCTTCTCATGTCACACAGGGCCCAATATCCTACTCCTCCGACATTTCCTCCCTCACACCTTCTCAAAGTGCTTCGCAACAACACGACGGGCCCTCTCGTGGAGCTAGCCAAGAAGGCGCAATTCCTGATCATCCTAGCTCCAATGGCCATGAAGACGTGACAATCAGTATTCCTCCTGCACATGCCATCTCAGAACTTACTATGCCTACTGGTGTCCGTTCTCCGTCCCCTCTCAGGGGCCCTTTACCTGGGAGTTCAACAGACCTCCAGACCCGCCCCGTCCTACTTAGCAGTAGTGCACGCCGTCCACTATCCAGGCGCATAACCGAGATAGACGAAAATGAGTACAGGGAGGGGCCTGCTGTCGTATCAAACTCCTACTTCCCATCCCCTGACAGCGCTCGCGGTGCGGACGATAGCAGTGAAGAAGAGGAGACTCAAGGTCCCTTAGAGGTTGTCGAGAACGATCCATTCAGTCAATCCAAACACTTCTCTCTGCATCACGAAGTATCTCCAGATGCTGTTGAGCACACACCCAAGCGTAACGGTAAACAGCGGGAGCGTATGCCATCCATGAGTTTCTTCGGCTCTCTGCGCGGTTTATTCAAGATCTCGCACAAGGATCAAACTCGGGTGGAGTGGAGTGGTGCTACAGAGTCCCCGGATGCGAGTACAAGCAACAAAGGGAAGAAGGGCTGGTCTACGCGAACAGATGCAAACCTGAAGGCTTCCAGATCTCAAGACAGCTCAGAGTCTGAGCCTGAGACAATTCGCAAGCCCCCTCTGCCTTCAAGAGGTGCGAAGTTGCGCAAGGGCCGGTCACAGACGACAGCTCTCGCATCATCTAGTGGATGGCAGACTGACGGACCCCCTTCTGCAAGTTCACGCACAAGCGTCAGGCGGAAAAAGAAGAAGTCAGTTGCGGAGCTAAAGGGCAGGGACGGCGGGTATACCGACGGCGAGCTTGACGCAAACAATTCAACTCCTGCAGGCCTCCCATCTCGGAGTCAGTCGGAGGTTGTTAACCGAGGTCCATCTGTAAAGCGGCAGATAACCCCAACCTCCAGTCCTCAGGCTCAACCACTCGATCTTTCACGTGCATCCTCACTCTCAATGCGAAGTAGCGTAAGGTCGGCCCCAAATCAGGTAGCAGTCAAGCCACAACATCGCAGAGCAAGTACAGACCTCTCCGGGAATCTTGACAGTGGCAATGGGGAAGCGTCTCGTGAAGGTTATCCACGACGGTCAGCCTCTCTCACATATGGTGCCGCACCTCAACACCCGGGGGATTCTCCTGGAACTGCGAGATCAAGATCCAAGCGCACACCCAAAGCAGGAACCATACATCCTCTTCCAGCGAAAGGGAGCACCAGTGTGAGCCTTATGAGCATCGTTGAAGATGTCGCACGACAGAATCGCAACAGCCGGGGTGCTACAGCTACAGGCTCATCGAGTCCATCTCCAAATACTACTAAACTTGAGGTCCCGCGTGCCCCTATGCCAGGTGTGCCTACCAACGCAACGTGGTCCTCCAAACTTTCCCATGATCGGCTTCCTGTCCGCTCAGGATCATTGGACATTCCCCGTGCACCGGGGTCAGTTTTTTCTGCATCTCAGTCCTTCCCGGTTGTTCCGGGCGCACAAGGAACAGCGAGACCCAAACACGAAACCCCACCTCGTCGCCCGTCTATAGGAAAGGGGAGTCACAAGTCCGCTGCAGTTCCTGGGAGCGAATCCAGAAAGACCTCCCGACCAGCTGTGTCACCTCTTCGTTCAGCTCTTCGAAATTCCAGCCGTACACCATCACCCAGCCCAGCTCTATTATCAGAGATACGAAAACGAGGAGCTGATGTAAGCGCTGAGGATAGTAAACCTCGTGGACGGACACCAGAGCGGGATGCACCCGAGGAGCGCACTCCAAGACCAGCCCGGCCCGGGCAGGCTAATGAACTGAATGATGTCTCGATAAGAGATTCAGTTTCGATGATATCAATATCATCATATAGAACGGCGGAGGAAAGTCCTATCGAGGGGGGGTCAACTCCCCCGGCTGCGCAACATGACACTGAGTCATCTTCCACCGAAACACCGACAAGACGAAAGAGTGTTCGAGTATCTCTTCAGCCGACATTTTCTCCTACTCCGCCTGCTCTGGAAGATGACGAAGCTCGTGGCCGTTACCCCTGGAGCTCGACGAAGGACGTCACCAATCATGATGAATCCAGCGAACCTGTCATATGGCAAGACTCGAGCGACGAAGATGAGGAGTACAGTCGTGCACGGAAGCTGCTTAGCAGAGCCGGTAAGAAAGATAAAGGGAAGAAGAAGGATGTATAGCCTGTTGCCGAGTTAAGTCATTCCGAGTTCAAACAGGGATCACACTTGTTACATCCCTTTTGGCCCTTGATCAACATTTGTTCTTCAAACTCATTATGATCGTCAGCATTTCATTCGCAGTCCTCGGTTAATTGTTACATACCTTCACATATAATTTTTTACATCGATTTGGTTTACAGTTGAACGTTGAACCTTTTAAAGCTTTATACATATTCCGAATACATAGGCTGGATTGCTTTCACACTTACCGCGGGGAGTTGAGGATCTGTGCGGATTAGGTAAAAGAAGCAGTACAAACACCGACAATCTCTGCTCGCCGTCCCGTCCATACAAGTTCCTCCTTGTCTTCGTCACTTCCTCACCGAGTTTATCTATCCGCGTTTCCTGATCTTTATTCACGTTATTTGTACAATCTTTACTCGCTACCATGGCTGAAGAGCTGCAGCAAATGTCTCAAGGACAAGACAACCTTAAGCTTGAGGAGAACACGCCAATTAATGTCAAGGTACGAAAATCGATGGCATCGCATCTATTGACGCGACTTCCCATCTTGCAACGGATCGCAAGTCTGATCTTCTCCCCCAGGTTGTAAGCTCAACTGGGGACGAGGTTTTCTTCAAAATCAAGAGCAACACCAAGTTGAGCAAGCTTCAAGGCGCTTATGCTACTAAAGTCGGTAAGGATGTGGGCAGCATTCGGTGAGTAAAATTTCCACTTATTGGGCAGGTGGATTGTTATGGGTGGCACAAACTGTGTTGGTTCCCAATTTGCTGAACAACCCTTCATCAGATTTTTGTACGACGGATCGAGAATCAACGACGATGATACACCTGCAAGCCTCGAAATGGAGGACAATGGTGAGCCTTTTTCCTCTGTCGTATATTTGTTTGTTTCTGAAATTACTCCTATCTAGATACGATCGATGTGATGGTAGAACGTGCGCACTCTTCCAGTTTCTTCGTTGCTTTCCTAATTTTTGATCTCATTATCCTCTTTTTGGATATGCAGAGGTTGGCGGTTCATCTCCTGCATATTTGTACAGTCGTCGCCCATAATTGTAACACTACGGTTTATTTGCTTCCTTGTCAATCTGACGAATATTCATAATATTGCATCGACCAATATCTTTTGGATGTAGTATCGCTAGCGCTTAGCTCTGGCGGGGAAATTGCCACTTCTCTCGAGAATAAGTTTCCTCGTCGCCCGCTCAGCGCCTTGTTGAGTACAATGATACACGTCTGCAGGCACGGCAGAATCTTTTCAATTCGAACGTTAATTATGCTTATCTGACTAACGCGCTTATTAACGTTGATTCCGTTCACCACGGGATCATCCCCTCGACACGGATCACAACCCTGGATATCAGCATGTCATTGATATGAGGTATGTCTACTTTGACCTACCTTGTGCTGCTCGTGAAGCTTAAAACATCCTGCACAACAGTCCTCAAAAACACTTTTTCTGACTTCGATGTCATATCTACCCGAGCTTTTGGGGGTGTTGGTGTGAACTCTGGGGCTACGTACTTGACATGCAGCACTGTTAGGGCGCTGAGCGCCCAGCTCCAAAAACCGAAATACATTGTCATCAAGTGCGCTCTTCATTTAGTTCCGCAGAATATGTATTCCGCCTGAAGTCAAACAGTCATAACAGGCTTGTGGATGGAAAAGTTCGAATCCATGAGGATGTCATTGAGCTAGGTAGAACAGGAGTATCAACGGTAGAAGAATTATGTAAACGGTCTCGCGCGGGAATAAGTGTGAAATGTAACTCCAGTGTTGAATATTGAATTATGGAATGAAGAATTGTCAAGTTACGTGTCATGATGTGGAAGAATGTGAATAGATGATGTCAAATAAGTAACATGCAAAAAATCTGAGAAAACGAGGAATGCTCATGCAGGTCTCCACTCAGTGCCTGGTCTGTCAACCATGTGCGACACTTCTTGCCAACTTGCTGGGGGTTCACTAGACGCTGAGGTGCCTTCTAATGTAGCAGCCGCTGTTATGAACGACTGAGCTGCGGTACTGATGTCGGGTCGGCTATCATCACTTTGTCCCCCATACGGCCGCCCGGGAATATCTAATCGCTCGACCACTCGCTCACGGGAAGTAGGGCGAGCAGTGAGACGAGAGGTAGTCGCCTCTGAAGGTGCAGAAATAGAGGGGGTATAGATGGAGGGGTTCGAGGAAGTCTCTCTCAGACGTGACCCAGAGCGTTGCCATAGGTGGCCTCACTCCGAAAGTATAATTCTCGTTGCTGCTGTGAACTCCCTCCGACCCGCTACGTGAGCGAGAGTCGGATGAATACGTCGTATCCTCCTCAAGACGAGCCATAGACGAATTTGCACGAGAGCGTATGGACTGGACAAGATCCAACGATGATCGTGAGGCGGCTCCGATACTGTGTATGAGTGACTGCGTCCGCGAACGAACAGCTGAACCAGCACGAGAACTCGACGAACCCGATTGAGAGGCAGATCGAGAATTAGATCGAGAACGTCCAGATTGTGAACGCCCAGAATCTGAGCGATGACCACGACGGCGACGGCTGCTGACCATCGATGATTTCGGGCTGCGAGGACCAACTCCGAGGAGACCGACACTATCCTCGCCTTCCGCAGCTTCATGGGGACCTTCAGGCACAGGCTGTTCCATCATCTGAGGCTCATCATACTGGTCTTCTGTCTGGTCCTCCTCCTCCCCATCCTCCTCTGCCTCATCGTCATCGTCAGCCTCCTCACTAAGGAAGGATTCATAACCGCCGCTACCAAAAGTCTCGGTATTGGCACTATCGACACGAATTCTGGTGGGAGCAGCGTACACGATCGGAGAGGGAGGCGACAACGCTGGAACAGTTCCTGCACGAGCGCGACCACGGCCTGGTTGGGGATGACGAGGCGGCATAGGTATCGGGCTACCATATCCAGAACTAGGACTGGACAACCCCGAGCTCATGCCATGCGAATGGGGAGATTCAGATGAGGTATCACGATTGCCAGTGGATTGTGTAGAAGTTGACGTTCGCGACACCGTTGAACGAGTATTCGTTGATGGATGTGTCTTAGGAGTCGAGTGTGTACCAGTCGTTGAAGAAACTGAACCTCCACGGCCAGGACGACGAATTTGGAATGGGTAACGAGATGATACCGGCTGTCCAAGACTGGACATTGAACCCGAGGTACGTGGCGGAGCTTCGCTGTTATTTTCGACCTCGATCTCGACCTCGGCCTCTTCGTCTGATTCCTCTTCTTCATCGTCATCTTCGTCGTCGTCATCATCATCCTCTTCTTCTTCATCCTCTTCATCATCTTGTGCTGGACGTTCTGAGCCGCTGGTGGGTGGTGATCTGCGCTTTTCCTTCGTGGAAGCAGGGGAAGGCGGGAAAGGAATTTGATCTTTAGATGACACTTGAGCACCATACCCGGTGAACGGATACGGAAGCTTGAGGAGAGGTGCCGAAGGACCGGACATCTCCTTATCCTTCGATGATCTCTTTACAACTTTGGGGATAATCTCGGACAGCTCCGGTGGAGGTGCTGGCGCCTCACCAGACACCTCTCTCGGAAGAGCGAAAAGATCCTCTGAAAGCGCACCGCGCCTTGCTAGTGGTGGCACGGAAGACAAACCGACAGCCGCAAGCACCTGGTCAACTTCAAACGGTGGGGAGGTTTCCACTCCTAGCAGTCCCGGTTCATCCTTCTTTGCGGTACCAGACCACCGTGCAGGAGGCTTCACCGTCAAGCAGAAATCATAGGCTTCTTGGATACGTAGACGCGTGCAAATTTTCCAGTGCCACGGGAGAGCATCCGCTTCAGAGGCACCGTCACCGTTGTAGTTGGACAGAGACTTCTCGCGATCTTCTTCCTCCCATCTGAAGCGCGGCCCACAGAGTCCGGCGCACGCCTGGCCACTGAGAATCCACAGTCCAATCCTGTTCATATATTTTTTAAAATCAGAAGAAAACGAAATATATTAGCCTGTGATTGCTCACCAGCTGAAGAGTAACACAAGAACACGCCACGCCGTCCAAGCAGCATTGGCTATAAGAACGCCACGGGCGTAAGCCGTTAGTGTGCCATCAGACGCACTGAAGTAAGTTCCATCACGGCGAATAAAGCCAGCTTCGAGCATAGCAACATAATCAGGAGAAGCGGATGTAAATGCGAGTAGCAAAGCTAGGGAGAGTCCCGCTCTAGGTAGTAGAAGCGCGACAGTGGGCAGGTTCTGCGAGTAAAACCAGAACGTTTCCGCAATGCCATCGCGAAGACTACCATTTTCGCCGAAGAAAGCCGAGAAGCGGATGTATTGCATGAAGCAGAAGTTCGTGTATGATGTCATGGAAGCAAGGTTGAAAGCAGCCGAAGAAAGATATAATGGCGTGATGAGCGGTCGCTCTATATCGTTATTCAGTCTCGAATATAATTTGTTGAGCAATAGTACTCACTGACACGCCATCGGCGCCAGAAGGAGTAGACAAGTTCATATAGAACAAGAACCATAGTAATCCAAGCCAGCCAACAAGCTATGTACGCTGCAGCACCGAGGGCCCAATTCTTGCCCGAACCTGGCACACCTGGTGCGGAAGGATTAGGAGACCTGGCGATCCTGCGGAATGATAAAATGAGACTGCGCCTATTGATCCTTGAACAAGATATAAACATACTGCAGCATTATAAATATAGCATTGAAGTCGAAGAATGTTTGCAGAGGAATGTGGTAGAAAGTCATAAGAGGAAGCGAGTAAAAGTAAAGACGAGTTAGGGCAGAAGGGTTCCGAAGCAGTTCCGGGTGAAGACCAGTTGACCGAAACTTTGGTGGCTGAGAGTGCTCCTGTGTTTTGACTGCTGGTAACACTACAGTTTCGCTCAAGGCAGTAGTCGTAGCACGTGACCAGACTCGAGGACGTAGAGGATTACTCTGCGAAGTCTGGTCTGTGATATCCCGGCGATTATACGGATTAGCGCTAGCCTGCGCATTTTCCTGGAGGCTCACAACACGCACAGAACGTGGTGTAGCCTTTCGACCGCCCGAGAACGTCTCGGGTGGGGGAGGCTCGAACATTCCGACGGAGGAGTGGAAAGTTGATGCTGGTGCAGGCGGCGGAGGCCTCCTTGGAAGCCATGAGGGATAACCTTCTGAACCTTCTGATATTCTCGGATGAGTAGAAGAAGAGGGGCGTTCAGAGACGTAGCCTCTGTTTGGGGAATCCCCAGGCGCAGATGCGCTTAAAGGAGATTCTGAAGACATGCTGGGCTGCAGTCGTGACATATCGTTAATAAAATGAAAATATCATGCAAAAGATGAAATAATAAGCGAGTTCGTGAAAACGTAGCCGAATATAAGTTGGTGTCGCGTTAGATGTTTTTTTTCGGGTTGGTTGAATATTAGAAAATGGAATGTCCAGTGAGAGGATGCGAATAAGATGAAGAGCAAGATGCAGAGCGGGAGGTTAAGATAAAAGTCCCCAAGGTCGATATACCGAAGAGATCTAAAAGGAACAGGCAAGCCTCGTGTTCCAAGTCCACGATTAAGAGCCTCGTGTCTTTGCCTTTCGTATAGGTGAACCAAAAGGTGGGAAGAAGGCGCGCACAAAACGAACACGCTCTGCCCTGAAAAACTAAATATCTTGCCCCTCCCAAAAAGGAAACCGAACAAAAATGCTTCCGCTTACCAGATCTTTACGGAATCAAATCGGACCTTAGTGATGGCCAGCGGCTGCAACCTTCGAACCGAATGAAAGAGTGACGTTGGAGAACGAAAGGAGGCACAAAGCTTTTGCTAGAAATACTGACAACTTCCTGCGCTGCAGGAAGCTAATGACTGCAACAAACCAAGCTGGTGACAGTGATGGTGGTACGGGAGAGAGTTGTGTATCTGTGTTTTCCAATGTCACCTAAGTGTCACCGTCGTTGCTAGGCGGGAGACATGAAGAACAACAGAAACAATGATAACGTAGCTCGTACTTCACTACAGGTGTTTAATCTAATCAGTAAATAACTTTAACACCGATGTTGGTTGTCTCATGACTCCCTCGGAGTGAAATGCAAGACGTCGGAACCCTCTCCATACGCCTCTTCCCAGTCGAAATCGCTCTGTTGGTTCTCCTTACCAAACGCTTCCAAGAGTTTCGCAGCTTCCTCCCCGCCGCTCATAATTGCGTGACCCGCGTCACAGAACTTTCCCCTGGCCCCCTGGCCGTATATACGTGATTCATCTCCGGAAAGAAATGTGCCGATACGACGGAACGTGAGACTGATGCGCTCTCCATTCATGAATTGTTCCTCTGCGGACTTTAAATGTATCGGACGTCTGTCATGGTTAATTGCGTGCAACCATTTCGCATTCGTGTCGAGACCAAGGACAAACATTGAATTATGAGGCAGCGGAATTTTCTGTGATGGCCGTGGGGTCACGGCACTGTCACCCGTTTGTTGCGCCCCATCTCGTTTCAGACGAAGTGTCATCACTCGCTGAGCGCCTAGGCTGACATTGACTATCTTCGATCCACGCACGACATCGATCGTCTTGTCAGAGTGCTCTGAGATGTAGTCCGCACCACTGCGGTAGTGTTGAATTAAGACATGGTTCACGGGGTGATTAAGAACGTTCTCCACGTGCTCGCGGATGGTAGCTACCGTTGGGGAAAATCGTCGAAGCGGAGGGGACTCATCTGCAGGATGTCGGTAAATTGGGAAGCTGAAGTTGAACGGGATCAGCTCATCGAAAATGCGGGGGGAGAGAAAGTACCTTCCATCATTTGATATCTCCCCCTCGACTGCCACGCGCCTCGGTACCTCACCACCTGAACGCCCAACCATGTCAGAGCCCGAGCAACACGAGGTGATGGAAGGGGCATACCACGGTGATACATAACATTCCAATCAACCTCGTCTATAATCTGCTTGAACGCTGTGTCGCATAATTCAGGGGGAAGCACGTTAAGCATGAGGCTAGAGTCCCCATCTCCGATCTTGTCACCCACACCAAGACTCGATGGCGGTGTCTGCTTCCTGATACATAGAATGACTGAATTTCCTCGATTCTTATTGTGTGAACACGCACATCTCGATTGTGATCTCGGAGTGCTGAGGTCAAAGTGCTGGTAACGGTCTGATTGGGGGAGATGAATGTTCGATCGGGTTACCCTATGCGCTGATCTGTAAGAGGTAGTTTGGTTAGCGATAATAAAGGATGTGTGGGCGTACGTGGACTCGGACTCTGGCCTTACTCAGGACTCGGAGTCACTATAGTAGTAAGTACCGTGTAGTTGATACAAAGTACAAATACTTTTGCATTATGTAAGACTCACATGCAATTCGACGCATATCGTGCGCTAATTTCACTGCCCCTCCGAGTATTTGTTCATTGCCTGCTCGGAGTAAGCTCAAAAGATGAGCGCGCAACGCGAACAGTACTCAATACCATGGATGATCATCGCATTACAACACAGCCGCACAATAAGCAATATGTGATCAAGTGGGAGAGGGAAATAGCGGCTAAAGAGAATGCAACGGTTGTATCTTTCAGATTCAAAATGCGCGCAAACACCCGCGCCCTGCCATACAAAGACGTGAAACGTAACAGTAACACGGCATGTGATTGAAACAAAACGTACACAAAAGTTGGGACGCGAACACAACGGCGAACGCAGACTGGAGCCAGGAGCAGAAAGAGGTCACAGTTCGGTAGATATGTGGACGCAATTCGGGATAGTAAACATGATCATATTTGGTTCAACAGCATGGTCAACCGTCAAGAGGATGTCATTAAACCTCATCGAGCGCGCAGAACCCAAGAGACGCTGGCTAGAGGCATAAGTGTGATGCGAGTAATCGCAGGCCAACAATTGAGTATTATATGAATGGCAGAAAAGTATCGACAAAACTCGAGGTGGGAGAACCAATAAACGAAAGGAACATGATCAAAGCTAATACGAAGTTTTATGTAACTACAGCCTGAGCTCAATATGAAGGGAACATAGCCGCCGTCAGCAGGCTTCCCACGACATTGTCTTTAGAAACGCGACGTCAATCTCTCCGTTCAGCAATTTCGATTATGATCTATATCATTATGATCGGTGATCGACGTCGCTATCACGTGTCTATCTGATTATTTTCACGGAAGAGTTTGGAAAGTGAATAGAACAAAAAAAAACATTACAAGGAATATTACAAGGAACACGGAGTACGGCTAACTTGATAGCAATGCTACAATCTCCGGAGATACCTCATCCCAAGCAAGTAAAAAGGTAATACAGTCACAACATTACTTTACGACGCGTATTGGCAATTATTGTCAAAGAAAGGCAAACGACAGGAGTGGCACAGTGAGAATCGCCGCGGGCAATCCATCGCAACGTAGCATAAATTACGACGATACGCGCTGAAGCGTACGGGTAGAAGTTGGTTGAAAGGAGGACGATGGCTTCTGCATATCTGCAGGATTGCCGGCTGGGTATTGTTGGGGTGGCCGACCATTGATTAAAACAGGTGGCTGGCTCAGCATTGGTGCCAAAGACGCTGCGTCTTTCTGCTCCAAACGTCGCTTTTTGGTCCGCGGAGAAACGTCCCCATCTTGCACATCTTGGTCAGCAGTGGCACTACGCTTTTTCTCTATGTTTCCGCCAAACTCAGAAGGCGCCCTGAATCTAGAGAAGGGTCTGGAGATCGTCGCCAGCATTTGTTCAGCGGTAATCTCTTGAAACCTCATTCTCCACGTCTTAGCAAGCACCTCCCGCTTGGGTTTGGGAAGGTTGTACGCGCGCCATGGGTAATGCGGTCGTTTGTCGTAGGCCTCAAGTGCTTCCCTGTCTTTATTACTCCATCGCTCCTCTTCATCTTCTTTCTTAAGCCAGCCAATATCAAGCAGGCGACGTGTGATTTTCCCCGGAAGACATGGCCGCATCATAGTGGGGTGCGAAATTACGGTCTCGTACGTGTTCCACGCCTGTAATGGATCAAAGAGCTCGACAGCGCGCTGCGGAATTGGAACGGCCTCATGGGCAAAATCGCGAACTTTTATTCCCGTTTTCTGGATTTCTTCTACGATTTCCTCTTGAGTGAGGTCCAAGGGGATGATTTCCGTGGGAGCGGGGGACGGAGCTGATGAGCGAGAAGGCTACACGCAGGTAATCAAAATTTGCAATTTCTACAATTGATGGGTATGACTCACTGGTTCCTGGGGCTCGAATGAGGGTTCTCTCGACAACACCTGTGTTGGGATGTCGAGTGTGGTCTCACTTTGGGTTTGTTCGCCAAAGGTTGGGTCCTGATTAGACTCTCCTGTATGCTGAGAGCCTGTACGTGGGAGCGTGTCCTCTAATGTAGGAGCAACGTACTGAACCGGATTACTGGCGGGTATACCTGTTCGTAGGCCGAGGTCGAGTTCGAAGGGGTCGTGTGCTTGGGAAGACGACATCGCAGAGGATACAAAACCAAGCGAATTTAATGTCCAAAAAGCGTAGACACTTTATACATTCACAGAACTCAGCTTGTGATGAATTCAATTGTGTTGCTGTCAGTGTCAATGATAGAATTTGTGGCAATTGCCAAACGGCAATTCCCGGCAGCTTTAGAGGTCCGTACGAACAAACAATGACATTGTGTCTGTACATGTCTTTTAGAGAGTCATGTCAAGTTCTGTCAGAAGCCTGAACGATTACAATAGAGCTTGGTCTCAGGTTTGTTTTATTGAGCGGAAATGGAGCAATTGGAGTAAGATTTTGGTACCCCTAAATAACTCGACGCGACGCGACGCGTCGCGTCAACAATCCCCAGGGCCTCTAAGAAATTCTAACAGATCCTGCAGCGGTTGTATGGACCAGTGCAAAGGAGGCTTCAGAGTATTTTGTGCCAGTCTACTAACCAGTACAAGCTCGGTGATGTCTGCTTGCTCGATGGACAATCGTAGTACCTCGCTACTTGTACCGAAGCGTCGATTTTGAAGGACATATAGCGGGAGTGGGCAATAGGCATAAGCGCTTTTCCATCTGGGAGCGCATTCACACATTCCAACACCAATGACAATGATGCATGCGCAAGGAACTGATAGACGTATGCCTTTTCTGCCGACGCAGCCCGCATGATTCAGCATTCGACTCAAAAGTCACAGCGAGCAGCTTGTCACGTAAAAATATACAAAACCTGGCCGATTAAACTGCCCATATGCTAGAAGGCCTGTATTGCACATGGTAGACACGGACCGTTAGATCCTTGCCAAATGAATTATCTCCCGCACATCTTCATTCGTCTCCGGGGGGAAGAAGAGTCGTAAACCAAATTAATACCGCGCTGGAGCCGGTCGCCTCCCTCCAAGTAGACCACGGCCTCGATGCTGGAAGAAGATTCACAATTAAAAATTTAACGCAAGTACGGACTTACTTGTAGTCTCCCGCGGTGAGATCTACAGACCTTGCATAGGTCCTTGATAGAACGAAGATACGTTCAACCGAGTTTCAAGGTTCGTTTAGATGGTTTGACATGTGACAAGGCACGTGAACGGACAGCCACATAAGATGGTACGCGACGCGTTGCAATGTTGGTCCGGTCATCGTCGCACAGAAGAGTTTGAACATTTAAAAGTTGCAGTATCAGTCTGATAATGTACGGATCTTAGAGCAAACGACAAGCGGACCTAGATCAAGCTAACACGAAAGTCAATAACAGGAATATATCATTGTTTCTGTAGAATAGACATTTCATTGTGTTCGCTCCATCAGACAACACACAAAATCCGAAAGATTATAATGCATGACAGCGTGCTCACAATCTGAATGAAAACCATCAGGCTGTCTACTGCTTTTTGGCCTCTCTCTCCTGCTTCCTGAGTGCCCTTCTCCTGATATCCTTATGCAGCGAATGGGTATAAGTAATAAACTGGGACTTCCATCCGATAACGTGCATCGCGTAATCGAGGATTGCGTGGCTCCAGAACGCTGTAAGCGTGCCTGGGCGCTCAGTGAGTGCTGCACCGCAGGAGAAGCCAATTTTGGAAAGGCATGCGCGCACGTAGGATGCGGGACTGGGGATTAGCGCAGATGTGCGTCGGATATTGGACATCTTGGAAACCTGGAAAAACAAGAAGGGGGAACATGGTAAGAAGTAATGGCTCAGAGACAGAATGAATGTCACGCACGACAAAGTAAGTATTGAGATGTTGGACGACGACCCCATGGGACCGAACTTCCTCTGCGAGGGCGCTGGTGAAGGTTTCAAGGAATGCCTTGGTACCACTGTATGTCGCTAGCATTGGAGAAGGTATGAGACCTGCGAAGGAGCCGAGGTTGAGGATCAAGCCACGTTTCCTAAGTGCATTTGCATTGAATGCCATAGAGGTGAGATACAGGTTGAATAACTCACAGCTTAATCATAACAGGGAGAACTGCATGCGTGACGCGGATTGTCGCATTCACGTTGATGGCAACGATGTCAGCATTTTCTTGTTCCACAGTTTCAGCAAAATAAGTGGGCATGGCGTGGGATTTTCCGACGTTGTTCACTACGCTGTGTCAAAAACAGAAGTTTAAGAGTGCTACTGAGCACGCACCAAGGACACCAACATCGAGAGTATGAACGAGAGCTTTCAGGCCATCATATTTAAGGTCGTCGTTTTGGGCAAAGTCGATAAGGTAGATTTTAGTTTCAACTGCAGATTTTGTTTTCGTAGCTAGAAGAGATGTGAAGCTTTGAAAAACACCAATATGAAGAACTCATACCAATCTCGACTGCCACGTCGTTCAACATCTTGGCATTCCGTGCGACGAGCAAGACGTTGAACCCCGCTGAACCCAGCTGGATCGCAAATTCCCTCCCAATGCCATCTGAAGCACCCGTGACAACTGGAATGAATGAGTGAGATTTGCACGTTAGCAGAAGTCGCCTTACTGACCTGCCCATGCTCCCTTCTTAGCACCAAACTTTTTGAGCTGCAGTAAGGCAAGTCAGGTTCATCGGAAGACTGAAGACATGTGTTCTATGATCCACATACATCTGTCCCAGAAAGAATGAAGGTCTGAAAGAATACGACAAGAGTTTTGAACGTAAAACGTGCAAATGTTAGAGCACCGAGAGATAGTAGAAGTGTATACTGCCAGGGACAGCTATTAACTATTGCGGGAGGTGAGAAGGCGTTTATTATATCACAGAAAATATACTGACTTTGATCAAGAAGCCAAACTTTGAGTGCAGTAGTGTCCATTGTCGCGTACTTAGCTGGCAAAGTGACGAAATGCCTGTTACTTACTACTTAGTAAGCAGTTTTTCCCACAATCCATATTGTGGCACAGGCGCACGAATCTCTTGATCTCGAATTTCCGTCTCTTTGCCGTCTCTTCCTTACAAGTCCCTGCAGCTGTGTCCTTCATCTAAAGCCAACATTATTTTGTTAAAATCATGCCAGTAATTACGTGATTTCTCACTGGCCATGCGTAACTTAAAGTCGATCGTTTACCTGTGCGGTGACAACAGTCCCTTATCTTATTCATATTAATGCGTCCAGTGCACTCCAGGGAATTGGCCTTGACAGCTCCTACAATCATCTTACAACACTGTGTTTGTCACCTGTTGCTCCCTGCGATAACCCTTGGCCTTGATGCCGTCAAATCCAGTCCTGGAATCTTCCATGTCGTTCAAATCGACGTAATGAACGAAGGCAGTATCAAGACTCGGCGTTAAAAAGTTCTCGAGCTTCTCAACGGCACTGGGTTTCGGACTATATCATTAATAATGCTGCGATCGTGCGTTTTCCTGTGCTAGCTTTTACAGGTTGTATGGTGATTCTGGCACTGCAGAATCCCGGTAGAGACTTCTATTTAGCTTCGATCCAGCTGTGCTTGCAGAGACAATCAAATACAATGTCACAGGTCTAGCACTGGTTACAACGCTTCCTTCTCGCAGCCATCGAGAACAGTGGCCGCAAAGTTATTATCAACATGAGATTCTCTCTTACCAGTATCCACAAAGATATCGGGTCCGCTAGTTATGCTATCAGCAATTGACATGCTTGTAGGTGATCTCCTCATTAATTACCTTTCGCTAGATTGCTAACTGTTATCTTTTGTTTTCACGAATGAATTCTTTCGCGCTGTTTTTGATCTATACTTTCTCTTACCATTGCTACTGATCGGCTATGCAACAGACATACAAACAACATTAACGCGTGAGCATCCCCACTCTATCCCCATCCTCCCGATTGGGTAAAGACATGGGCAGCAAGGGTGCGGTGATCGAGCTAAGCCACATGTCTCTGACAAACATTCTGAACATCGTGACGAAACTCTGATGCGGGCAAGTTTTACAATTATTTTGGGAAGCGGAATCCGTGGTGATAGGGTATTCTTTGCGAAGTTGTATAGCCATCGATATTATGCTGTGAGTGGTAATGCAGGAAGTATGGGCTCGTTAGGGCTTTGGCGCATTCCTCATCCGCATTCGTTATAGCTCCTGCCTTCGTACCAAAGGGTCTGCTAGCTTCGATCACACTTTTCAATCTGATATGCAAAACTGTGACTCTTAGACTTTTGCGATCCGAATCAAATCGAAGAAGAGGCTCCGCGAGGGTCGCAGCACGTTATCGTATCACCGCCGTCCTAATATACCCTTGGTCCATCCAGTAGCAACGTAAAAGCCTCCGCACCAAACCCGCACGTCATTTACTTTTGTCATCTAATCGAACATGCAGTTACATTACCCGCCTCACCGATCACACGTGTCGATGGTTCTTCCGAATCTCTCACAGAGCCTCGACATCAAGACTGTCATATCTCGAAATACAACGATATGACCTAGACCTAGACATGATGGCGTACGCTCTATGAATTACATGTCTGATTCCGTGCTGGTTTACAGGATCGACAGACTTGGAGTGCGTCCCAAAGCTCGCAGAATGATCAGGCACGTGGTTGACGCACGGCGGCCTTAATCTACGTGACGTGGCTATCACATCGCCAGCATGCGTTTGGTGCGTGTTTGTCTTGTATTGACCCATCCATCAATTTTCCTCCCGCAGCCCCCCGATATGCTGTTGTTGATCTCTTCAAATGACCTATTAGCCCTGGAAAAGACTAGTCGGCAGTCTGAGATGGATAGAAGCAGTATCATCCAGGGGCTCTCATGAGATGTTCTTCCATTTCATGCATGTGCGCCTCTTGTTCTATGGTCCGCACGCTTCAACTGGATGCAATATTGTGTCAAACAAATAGCCGCGTGTCGCCTATTAATTCGGTTCGGTAGATCTGAATGGCCGTGTGTATTGAGGAGGTTTAAAGCGACCTGGGGGAGATCGGCCCAAACCGAACCTCTACATCTAATTCCCTCTCTCCTCCCAGGTAATTTACCAACCACACTAACGACTTGCAATGCCTGATGTTCATGGTGTCCTCATTATCGCCCGCAATGGTGACCGCACGGAGTTTTACCAAGATCCGTATACCTACGAGCCCTCTTACACCGAGTCCACACCTCTCGGCGCTGTATGTCTACCTCGTTCTCCGCGCTCGCTGCCTAACATACGACTTTAGGTAGAATCACACCAGCTTGGCTGCCATTTGAGATCGACGTACCTGAACCCCTCTTCCCCGTCGCACATCCAAGGCATTCGTGCTGACCTCGTGCAGAACGATCAAGTGCTTGTCCATGCCAAGGCTGGTGGAGAAGGCACTGCAGTCTTTGATAGTGCCATAGCCGTCCTGCAAGGCCTCTTCCCGCCAAATTCTGGCAACCTGATCCACCTCGCCAACGGATCGGAAATTGTCACTCCACTCGGGGGTTACCAATACATTCCAGTCGAAATGGCCCCGAGCAACGTTGACCGCGCGCTTGAGTCCTGGACTGAGTGTCCGGTAAGTTACGTGCCTCTAGGGGTCTGCGGAAGGCTGATTCGGGTGGTATATAGGCATTCGAGCAGCACATCAAGAGCGTGTATGCATCTGAGGGATTCAGGGAGACAGTGAAATCTTCAGGACCTTTCTTTGGCGCCGTTCGCGACTACGTATTCGGGAGGTCTACGGCCTTGGAAAACGCTGTACGTATTATTTCGTTTCGTCCTTACTCGTTCTGATCGCCCTATGACAGTGGAATGTATGTAACACGCAGCATTCTCATGGTCATTTAATGTTGTTATATTCCATGTAGATCTATGACTTCATTAACGCGCAACTTACGCACAACCAAACCTATGCGTACCGTCTTCCGCCAACTTTCATTGAGCAGGCCCACGGATATGCTAACTACCACGAAAACGCGATCTTCTCGGATAAGGAAACTGGTGGAATTGGAAATAGTGTGTGCCACTAGCTCGCATGGTTTGCAACTAATCTCCTGCCTAGTTGCTGGTCGTACTATCCTTAACACCATTCTTCACACCCTTCAACGCATCACTTTTGACGAGGACCCCTTGAGGTTGCTTCTCCTTGAGACGAGTTACCAGCCATTCATCTCGCTATTCCACATGCTGGAGTTAGTCAATGAGCACCCTCAGCTCGCTGCTATTCGTGAGTGTTCTCCTTCAGGCAACCTTACAGCGACTCGATATTTGCATCACTACAGCGAACCATGCATCTGCCCTTGCCTTTGAGATTCTTCGTGGACCTCCACCTGAACTTCGCGAATTCCTCCGCATCAAGTTCAAGAACGGGACCAACGAGGAATTCCAGACTTATCCTGTTTTCGGTCACCAAGGAGACATAGCGGTGACAGAATTCTTGTATCGCCTCGAGGTAAGTTTTGTGCACGTCTTGTTTGGCTCGCACTCATAAGTTTTCCAGAACTTTGCTATCTCGAGCCAAAAACAATGGGAATCTGCGTGTGGAATCCATAGCGGCTACTTCGGCATCACGTCTGCTACTGAGAGCATGAACATGCTGTTCGCTGCATTCTCAGTATTCTTGCTCCTTGGTGTGTTTGTTCTGTCATGGTTCAAGCGCAGGCGGGACACATATGTTCCTGTTCGTGAAGTGGTGAGTCGCTTTAATGTGTGCTGTGTTCGGTTGACTTACGAATACGGCATGTAGCATGTTGTTAGCAACGAGAAGGGGAGACTTTTGCCATGAGTTTGGTGTGAGGCGAATAGGTGATACCATAGGCGTGGTTTTCTTGTATCATGTTGTTTGAGTAGCGTTGCATTTGTTTAGGTCAACAGTCTTTGTTTACTTGGACTACGTTTCTTAACGATTTCACTGAATCCCTGCGAGAGGTGTCTGCGTGTGTGTCGCTACGCGCGTAGTAGACAAACGATTTGAGAGAGATGGTTTGAAGAACTGAGAAGCTATTCGAACCTGGTCACGTGTACTATCGCATCTCACTGAACATCCATGATATTGATTGAATCCAGCGTCTTTCAAAACAGAGCCTTAGCAGAGACCAGCTGTTTCGAGAACAAGACGTTGCAGCAAACCCACCACTGCCATCATTCAGTGCGCTCTACATTACTTTCATCATGGAAACCGATTACATTTTATCATAAATACATGGCCTGGTCACACAGTCCGTCTTATTCATTGAAAACGCACTCAATCATGCTGGTCTTTCTCCGTCTCCTCTCTTCTCCACGTGGGACCACCTTTCAATCTCGTAAAATACCCGCTTCAAGCCGTTCCTTGAACTTCCTTATTCCCTTCGCGTAGCTGCCAACAAGTATCCTAGCGAACTCTCCCATATTCTTGCTGACGGCGGCACTGCAGTGGAACACGGGAATAGCTGTTAACAACCACCTACTTGCACGTCATCCAACTCCTGTAGCAGGTCCACATCGACCATCCCAGCTGCACGAAGGATATTTTCTTGGGGATCCTCGACGTCGCTCGCGAGGTCTCTTAATACACGGAAGCGGTTCGTAGTAAGCCACATGATTTGGAGAATGCCAGCGCTATTGATAGGCATTGTATAGTTGCGCCCATGCATCCCGTTTGTCACGCGCATTGATAGCGCCAACATGAGCAGAGAGCAGGTGAGCGCAAATGCAAGCTAGATCATTTGGTTGGTGATGCACAATTCTCACATGCAAGAGGATCCTTACGGGCCATGAGTTTATCTGGATGATCTATTTATCAGCCATGAAATTCACTATCGAATGATTCTCGACCTTACACCAAGGTGCCATTGCAGAATCTGCTGTGAAATGGTGGTATTTTCATTTTTCCGATCAAACCCGCCGCCGTCGGCACCGAGCTGTCCGCCTTTTTAGCCGCAGTACGTTAGTTAACTGTATCTGCACAGATCAATCAGAAGTCATAACACACCTGTCCATAGAACTGCAGCATATGCTCTTGATAGAGCCGATTCAAATTGGTCACGGCTGCCCAAAACTTGCTTCGGAATTGGAGGGTTGACTAGGACAGTGGTTGTAGTCCACTTTGGGTCGCGAAAGACGACGTTTATTCCAATCTCCTGCATAAAAAATCTGACGATTATTAGCAAAGATTGAACATTACTGCGGGCTGTGCATGAATTACACCTCCAAAAGGGAGAACCCATAACATGATGCTTGGTGCTGATTCATGCACCGACCAACGGGATGATGTGCCCCGCCCACGAAAGGAGAGACAAGCTATTAAGTGCCGAAAACATGGTTAGATCTCAGCTAGTCCATCAATGGCAGAGACTTGCCCATTTTTCATGATGCAATACGCTTGCTGATGGCGGTGACCAAATATCCCATTTAGGTTCTTCCTCCGGCACTGACCATGCCTCCCATTCACCAGAAGCATTCAACTCAAGGGACGGGGAAAGATCTAGTAGTTGATTGGTTTGTACGTCAACAGTGGCGGCACGGGGTTGAACGTCAATAGTGCACGCCACTATATGGACATCGTACATGTCAGAAATCAGGGGAGACTGAAGATCACCTATGATCGTGCTCAGATCACATTCATGCATAGCAAAGCCTCTTACTTATAGCGACCCCTGGCCCGCGAGGATGTTCCCAATACACGTGCTGAACTGTTTCATCGCCAGGTAAATTGCTTGAGTTCACAGCAGTCGAGACTATGAAAGCAACAGTCGGCTATAATATAGTCACTTAGCGAGAGATTCAAATTTCAGGAATATTGATATGTACTCCCGGAAAGAACGACGAGATGGTAGGACTTATCATAACCTCATCTGAATCTAAGATTAGGTGTTAGATGAATCTATTCCAGGACAAAATAGAAGAAGATACATACAAGGATGCATAAGTCTAGCTCTAAATTTCACGGTATGACTGAGGTTTGGCATTGGCGGGTTGAGTGTAAAATATCCGAAACTGTCAGCATTGATTTCAGGAGAGTAATTTAACACGGAATTGCGAACTAGTCCGCAATTCGCTCTGAACGAAGATGCATTGACGATGGCGCGACCAGGTGTATCGGTAGTTTGAATGATGTCGTATAGAGTGGCACCGTAGAGTCCCATGCCCTGAAGATTTGCGAATCGGCCTAACGTAGGAACCAATGCACTGATGGTGTGCCACTGCATTGCCATCATATCTACGCCTGGACTAGGCCAGTAAGAAATTTTTGTAGCGGATGCATCCACGGTTGAGTTGAATGTTTGCAACTGAATGATAGACGACGAAACCACGTGAAGGGAAAAAACACATGCAAGATAGGCCGTTATGGACAGTATGCTCCACCTTGATGCAGGGATAGTTGATTGCTGCCAAAGACACTCCAACGCAGAACCGAGGCCTTTCCATGCGTTCACCGTGTCATGAAGAGCGGTTACCGTCTGGCGTCGCATCATGTTCTTGAGGAACGTTAATCGTTGCATCAAGTAAACGAGTATCGTACAATAGATCTGAAGGGTTCATCGGTGCAAGAAGATAGTACATATGTGATGATTCCTTACCGCATAAAATGCCTGTGATGACGTACTCAGTATAGTGACCCAGATTTCATTGCCAGATGTCAATGGGACGACCAAACGGTGCTCGATACCTGAAATGTTGAGCACAAGAATAACAACGTGGAGGAGGACAAGAATGATGTGCAAAAGAGTGCATAGAATGGCAAGCACTGGCCTCCCTGATTCCTGCCACTGCTTCAGGACCGTTGACGAAGTCAATTGGTGATCTGCAATAGTTTATGTGAGTCTTGAGAGAAAATTTGACGCTATGTTGCATGAGTACCTGGCGACATAGTATGTGTTTGTGCTAGTTCGAGCTCCGTAGAACGCGTGTGGCGGGTACCTATGGGGCGCAAAGGGAGGATACTACGATCTTGCTGTGGCTTTGTGAAAACTTTGGGTAGCAGTGGGAGAGAGTTAATGGGGTGTGAAAGGACATTGTACAAACCCATACGTACTGCTATAAGAGACTAGTCGGGACCGACATACCCCAAGTCCATATGAAGAGGTCTTGCCAGAAGTTTGTCCACTTCTGATGTAGGGAAGTGCAGAGCATAAAACCTATGCATGGGGAAGAAACCTTGCGGAGATCTAAGGTGTGAACTTATGTAAAATAACTCACCATGTAAGGACTCCGGCCCCCGGAATCACTGACAGTCCATGACTCGGATGAGCGTCAGGATGGAAGATCTAGATTATCTTTCGCAGATCATTGTTGATGTTCAGCGCCATAAATATGCTGTAGTTAGTTATGATAACTGCCTCTGTGAATTATCGTAAAAACACCCGACAACTCGGGCACTGAGTTTGACCTCCGAGACCTACTAGTACTATATTAGTCACGGTCATAGTACCACCGTCCACTATGTCTGTGCAATGTGCATCGCAACACGCTGGGAATGGGAATCATAATTACTTAACATTCCCAACGCTTGTCGCTGCATACAAAGATGAGACGCGTGATCGCTGTACTGCCATGGTGCAAATCAGAGGGCACAGGCGGGCCATCAGAGAACCCGTGAGTCTCCCCAGGGTGCTTTACGTTGATTGCGGTGGTTTTCCGACGTTATACATGGCTTTATGTGACTTTATATTCCAATATAACGAAAACCTTTTCTATATATGATCATATATCGGCGTATATGGCAATGTCTGCGGCTCACCAGTCCTCTGATGCCGCGGCCCGCCAGGAGATCTACTACTACAACTTGAAGATGATCAGCGGCCTAGTACTACTAGTGGTGGCAATTGTACTCTATGCCTTATGGTGGACGGTTACAATTTGATTTGCCGCGACTTGCTCGCTTGCAGACCGAGATTCGAGTAGCACGGGCTGATCCTGGCCTCGTGGAAGAATGATGGTAAGCCGCAGCAGCTATGCCTGATCTGCCTCTGGGCTATACTAGTACTATGTCAGTGACGAAAATAGCACAAGGACGTTTAAAAAAATTCGGTCTAAGCCACATACTATACTCAATTTCGATCAATATCTTGAAGGTGGCGTGATGATACGCGCTCTCCCGGAGTAGGTGTGAGATTTTTGATTGAAGGATCCGTATGACTGCAGTGTCTCCAGTGTCCTGACATCCATCATATGCGTAGTTACATAATGGGAGCCATATCAAAGTTAGACTGTGCAGTACGATATCACGATCCTGCGCGATCCTTCTCCGTCGCGCTGCTGCGATAGTAAGATTCTAAGAATGCACCAAAAGGCTGTCCAAGGCGAAGTATCAAACTCAAGTTGATCGGAGTGCAACTACCTAGTACGGTAAACATTGATCGGACTTCTAAATAAATCGAACCGTATCTCTAACCAGTATGCATTATGGCCGTGTCATCGATGCTAGCATTCTTGTAATTGCACGGGGACCATACATCATTTAAAGCAATGTTACGGTGATAAGCTGACTATCTACCCTTGGTATGTTCTCTTCTCTGCTATCTACGAAGCGACAGGGAAACCATGACGGAAACCATGGTTCCATGCCATTGGAGCCAATTGGGAGTTCTTCTTTACACGAACTTGAACGAATACCAACAAACACTCAATGTCGATGCCTCCCCGGTAACAATACAGGTCCAACTCTCATCTCAGCAACTACAAATATCTTGAATTCATCGCTGTCCACACAAAAGCTGCACAAGTCAACAAAATCGGTGTCAGCATTTCTGTGTGTATTTATGCATGGATTTCTTGTTCTTCTCCATCTTGTTCTCCTGGCGTTGAGCATTTCTGCCGTCGAGCACCGCCTTGTCACATCTGAGAATGGTGCATGGATGTCAGTATTAGGCGCATCGACACAGGCCTTTTATGCGGTGAGGCTAATTGATCGTTCAAATTATACTTAATTGATTTTGACTTATAAAGCTGTATTGCGCGATACTCGTTTACCTGGTGCAACGCCTGACACTCTACCGGAACTTGAATCAGCATCAAAAATTGACCATCCTCCACGACAATGTTAACGCATGGAGTGGCCTTGGTTCCGCATTACAGTGTCTCTGGCAGCAATCAAGCACTACTGGATCGTTGTGGTGGATTGTGTCTATCGCCACCTATCTGGGATGCGTACTCGCGCTTCACGTAGCTTCATCATCCATATTGCAACTGCAGACATTCACCGCAACCACAAATATGTCGGCAACAACGTTTGCTCACTGGCCTGGCGCAAATGTCGACATGATGGGGCTTCAGTGGCACACAATTAGCGCCATTGTTCCGTCTCTCAGTCATTTTACTAGTTCGTTGAACGCGGGACTTGATGGTGCCACGCTATATGACACCGTTCAAGCAGATGGCGCCACAGGAAACGCCACTGTAGATGCAACTACCTTCCAAGCGGAATGTGGGTTAATCCGTAATTCTGAGTTGAGCTATACCCCAAAGCTGAATTCCAATCAATTCGGAGACTTGGTGGTCGAGCCTTCGATTTCAGGCCAGCAGACCAGGAAATCGTCGGGCCGGTTGGTACCTCCCTGTCGGTATTTCTTTCATCACTTGCAGGAGCTGTATCTTATATTTCAGTAGATCAAGATCAGTTGGTCACTCAGATGTCTACCTTTTTTCCTGGAGTATGCATATTTCAATTTTTGCTTGCTCTCTGAGTGACCTATGCTACCTTTAGTCCACCATCGAATTCATAATTGCCACGTCCATCGACATTGATGACTCCCTGAAATCAGCAACTGTACACCACATGAACTGGGAATATCAACAAGACCTGCTGTTCGGTATGTGCTCGCAGTACCACCTAGCCCCACTCGCTTATAGTTACAACAGATAGTCCTCAAACTCCGATCATCTCGACTGTGCTTGATGCTTATTTAATGGCTTGCAACATATATGTTGAACATCATACGGCGATAGTCGATATGGAAACAGGTCAACTACTGGCACTCTTGCCGCCCCCGGTTCTATCGCCTCCTTCGAACTGGAAAGGATGGACAGCACCCAAGGGAAACAACACTTGGGATATCTGGTCGCCGCCAGGAATAGGTCAGTATAAGCACCTGCATTACAAATGGGTTAGCAGATGTTTTATCACCGATTGTGACCATTATTTACGGAACACATTGAAGTTTGTATCTCCATTCTACTCTGGAGCTATGCACCCCGTAAGGATTTGTATGACTCGAAGTCAAGCAGCCTGCTACAGACATTCTCTCCTCGAGCTGTAAGTCAAACATTTTGAGGGCTATCTTAACAAACTGACGCCTCGCCTCTGAGGTATTTTATGAAAGAAATTGGCTTAGATGTAGTTTTGGATGAGCAAGCCTCCAGGCCACCGCCTCCATCTGGTCCAAAGAAGGTCCTCTGTAGTCGCCGCCAATTCGAATCTAGTCTCTCTAAGATCTTCGCATCGTTGTTGTGGACAGGTAAAGTGTTTTATTTTCACGTGTACCAGACTTGAAAGACGACGCAGGTGCAAAACTCGGCTCCGATGCTGGTGGCTTTGATTCAGCACAAGGCAGCACTGTCGTTTCTCGGCAGGTTATAAAATGGCGTCTCAACGTAGGTACTTCATCGTACAGAGCATTCAATTCCGCCGACCTATGTTTCAGATCAATTCGTGGCCTGTAAGACCCCAACTGCAAATGAACTTGACAAAGTTTTACTGAGAGATACAGTTGGCAGTTGCATTGACCGCTTCGTTGACCATGCTGATCCTCTCGATCTGCATGTCAGGGAACATGACATATCAGCAGAAAGACGGGATGCCCATAGATAGTACTGGCGTTCTCCAGATCATCTGGCTGACAAACCGTCTCCGCGTGTTGAAAGACCTCATGAGTGAGGTGGATGATCCGAGAGAAGATGTTCTTCGTTCTGCTGGGATGGTGGAAATAGATCTGTTACAAGAGCTAAACAAGGAGGACTAGGTATTGTTGCTAGGTATGCATCGAATTCTTTGGCAGCAGGGCTGACCGGTTGATCGTGATGTGGTTGCTTGAATTTAGCGGAACTTGAAGGTGTACTATGAACGATACCATGAAGATGACTCGCAGGAGCCAGGGCAACCTCCTACTTGTACGAGTTCCGTGTCGCATCCTCAACAAGTATCCCCATCCACCGACTTCTCTCACCCTCCTCCATCACATTGCGGCGCAGGATTGCGTCAAATACAATTCCATGACTGGCTGGCGTGTTGTATCTATTTATCTACATAAACGAGTTCCGCACTCCATCCCAGGCATCCTCATCACGGCCTAATTCACTGCGACCCATGTCAATACGGTTAGAATCTATAGATCAGTATTGCGGAACCGAGTCACCATACTTATCACAGAGGCGAACTGCAAAGCGAGACTATCATTTATGTAAATGCGCCGAAGAATGAAGGAGCTCAAGTAAGGCTGTAAGACATTCTGAATTAAACAGCAGTTGTTCCACCCCCTCGTCCGCGGTCCGCTGCCAAAAGACCATCAACAAAGAAATACATATGGCTGAAAATAAGTAACCCACTTGTACTCGTCGAACCTGCTCATCTGCAACTTGCTGCCGAGAAACTATCAACAAACGAAAAACATATCTGTTGAGAATAAGTAGCGCACCTGTACTCGGCGAACCCGCTCATCTACAGCTCGCTGCCGAAAGACAAAGTACTGCCAAGGCATATTTTCTAAGAATAGCCCTTCCGCGAAGTCGACTCTGAGAAAACATTACCATCAATGAATGAAAACCACGATAAGAATAACCTGCTAGGAATTCCATTTCGCGACACTGTTTTACCTGTGTGAACTTATCCACCGTCTTCTGCCACTCTGGCGGATAAGTCGCACAAACAGCCTCGACGGTCGCAGATGATAGTCCTAACATTGCGACTCTACAGTGATGAGTAGCTGTATTGTGATCTTTGCATGATTCTTGATTCTGAGAGAAGAATTTCTCGAAGAACTTTTTCCCTCAGAATCAGGTTCAGGCTCATCCACACGGACTCCGCGTATCAATAACACTGCTTCTCGTACAATTGATAAGTAAGGGCTTGTTGATGGACGAGGCATAGCAGAGCGGCCACGTAGAGCACTGAATGTGTAGAAGATGGAGAAAACGTGAGCGTACAGAACTTCTTTCGATGAGGGAGCTGGAGAGATGATTTCTGATCATCGGAAATTGCATCTCCATCTCCCTCATCGGTCTAGAGCCATTACCTCGTTCCACAGTGCGATCGGAGAATACGACATCTTCGGCTAAAGAGGTCGAAATATCTGGAATAGAATAACAGAAATTTGTGTTCAGCGCCATCAGTGCATTCCAATACAGTGATCAATATGACTGAGTGAATACGTGAGGTAGCGATTATCGGGCCTATCATCCACCACACAAATACCGATTTGTGATTGGCACACTACCACCTGGTCTAGGGCCGCTGTCGAATAGTAGGCGGAAGGTGCCTCCTCTGGCACGAATTGACGAAAAAGTGCCGCTAGTAAACGGCTGGTCCAGCTTGATCAGTTTCTTCGATCTTTCTTTGAGGGCATCGAATGGTCACGTTGCTAGAAGGAAAGTCGAGCCCTGGTAGCTGATTGCTGATTGTTGACGATAGGTAGGTATAAGATCACTACTGGGACTTGCGGCAGTCATCGAGGATGCTACGCGTACTGAGTCCTGACAACGTTTTTGCAAATAGCTGTAAATTGATATGACGTAAGTTCAACTGCATCCCACGAGCAGGCATCTCTTATCATCCCATTATAAACACTATCGCATTCACTGCATTTGACGATGTCAAAAATATACTTGTTTGACACTGCACTACAGGCTTGCCACACCCTGGACCACACTCTACCGTACCACCCTATCAATTAGACCTTCGCGCGGAAGTTCACTTCCGCACACCTAACCTGTTGATACTAGGTCTTTGTTGTTCTTTCCGTCGTACCTAAAGGCGGTCGGAACAGAACTTGTTTCAAGTTGCTCCCTGACCGCCACACCCTCGTGTTGAGTTCTTCATTCCAGCAAGAGCGGTAATTAAAGCCATCACGTTCTCCGCATTTACACAAGCTTGATCCCTGCAATCAGAAACTGGTCATTGCAATTGTTGTTGTCAAGAAGACCTTGATGCCGATATACTGCAGCAAGAATAAAGTGGTAATCATCGAGGGTGCTGGACCCACAGGTTGCGTTACATTAAACGCTGATACAAGAATAGAAATCATCTTGCTTGCCACATTAATTTCGTGCCTCTCCGAGGTACCAAACAAGACTGATATATGCTGCGGATTGCATGAGGACACTTTGATCAAAGTTCCGCCCATTCAGGTATGAACCAACCTGCGAAAAGGCATAAAAGATTCCAATGCAGGCGCTCCTCTCAACTCAAATATGAAGCTTTCTCTTGTCCTCAGCGCACTCGCATATATCGTGGTTCTTACCGCAGCGCTCCCTATGCAAGCAGCCATCGCGAAACGTGCCTGTGAGTATTCAAATCTTTCATCACCATGCGGAGGTGTGACTTGCTGCTAGGTGATAAACGCGCTGACCTTCTACCAAACGTGGAGAAACGCGAGGAACTTGACCCCGAACCATACTACAATGATTACAACGGCAGCACGTACGAGCCCTGTGGCGGCTAGGCTCGTGGAGGAACTTGATGCCGATGAATTCAAATACCGCCATTACCAGCGAACTTGACCACAGATTCTAACAGGTGAGTTATAGCCGTATGTTTTATTTTTTGTGCAAATCATTAATTGTACTAGGTTCCGCATCGTCGCAACCTTACTTTCCCTGTACATCTACATATTTAAAACTCTTATTTGATCGCTTGTTTTCTGGATGCATGTGTGCTATAATAGAATCCCTGTTGTTTTTACGCGCTCCTTTTGACTTAACTACAGACCTAGCGTTGTTACCACTAAGGTATCATTTGATGACATTGCATGTTGCATTGTTCAGCTCGTTCTCAGTTCCCGTCTAGAATGAGAGAGATGGTATATCAATCGTAGCTTGCTCAGTGTCAACTGGTTCTCATCTGAAGACAACCATATCTTTTGAATGGACCTAACAGGGGAGAGTGCATGTTCCTCGCATCCTATCAATATGACCCGCTGCGTGGTCCTGAAGACCAGGCGACACAACACTTCAGATAAAAAGTTGCGAACATGCACGTTCACCCACGTTACATTCATGAATATACATGTGGTAATGGCGCAACTTCAGTTTAGAATGCTAGGTTGTTCATAAGTCGATTCTACACGTGCAGGGGTAAGTCAAGTTGCGTCTTTTTGACAGGATAGTCAGGAAGGATCAGGTAGGCGCCAATGAGAACGAGTGACTGGACACCAATTGACATACATTCCAGGTTGCAAAATTGCATATGATGTCAGCCAGGACATGACCAATCAGGATGCCTAGCATGAGACTCGAGATCACCACGTACAATGCTGACACTGTATCCAGGCCGCAGCTAGATGTACAGTCAGCGTCCGACAACCTGGTGATAAGCCATGAACCTGCCTTGCAACACAGCTGGTGAGCACTTCTACGGCGTACGACAGACCATGCTTGTGGCTATCCACCAATGGAGTAGGCTGCTCAAAGGGCATCAAAGTTTAGAACAACGGCAATGATTTTGGGTGTTTCTGTGGAGCTTATAGCACGATTAGTATATACTATGAGGCATGCTCATGCAAAAATCGCTGAGATCAAAGGGAATCACTTTGGGTGAGCTTCGAGGCGTGCTCAACTCCACAGTGCCTCGATCCTGTCAGTTCTCGTCGTCGAATTAAAACCGATGAATACGAGATTATTCGGTAGACCAAGAAACTGATTGCGGTTAGTTCAACAGATAACTCATCTGTACTTACTATGATGACCACCAGAATTAGCACAAAACCTGTATGAAATAGTTCCCTGAACGAGTCATGATTGAATGATAGACAATTAATATCGGCGGTATTACGCATATGCAGTGTCCGTCGGGGATGATCGATTGAAAGGGAAATCGCACCGAGTCGATGCGATTGTTTGGAGAATAAGCGGACGCTTGCAGCGCCAAGCCTCGTGCCTTCAGTGTTCTGTTACACTGAGCCTGGCCTCTGCAGGACTTGCATAGCTAGATACTGTGATCTTCTTCACTTCGTTAAATGCCACCAGTGATACCTGGCATGCAAAAATCACTCACCTTTCTACAGGTCGTCATACGAGTTGCTAGATGCCAAGTTAACAAGAGGTTGAACAAAGAACACAAAAATAGATACAATTCATACATCCTACATATATCGTCCATGTTCTGAGCTCTCCTCGATACCTGCAACGACAGTACCCCCTTTCAACATCCTCTTTTCGCCGTCGATATCTCCACCGCCAAGTGCCCGTTCACTATAGCCTCTCATCAAGATCTCATTCACGCGCTCCAAGCTCTGGGTCGCAGCAAGAATTGCGAGCATAGTGGGCGTGGGCGAGATCGTGGGTTGCGAGGTGCTCGAGGTGACAGTCACTGAAACAGATGCCTTCTGTCCTGCATGTACGAGATGGTCAGGATATGAGGGGAACGGCAACATCGGTGAAGCCTCAGTTCTTCTATTCGTCTCCTGCCGCTTCCCTTTCCTGGATCTACTTTGACTCTTGCGCTTCTTAAGTTTTTTTGCAGAGGAAGGGAGCGGGAAGAGTGAGATATCAGGGGAAGTAACACGTGCGCTCTGATTAGCATTCAGAACTTGGGGCGATCCCAGGTCAGCCTTCGTCTTGGACTTTGAGTTTAAGGGGCCGTCACAAGGCCCTGCAAAAACCTTTGCTTTGGACATTGGTGGAGAACACGAGACCAACTTCGGGCTTAAATTCGCAAGCGCGGCGAAACTGAGCGCGCCACATGAGGTAGATGTGAAGAGCAGTGCGGCTTCGAGGGGGGGAGACATCAGGAGCGGGGGGCTACGTGGGAGAACGGAAGAGTCAATTTGCGGAACCGAAGTGTTTCGCTCCGGCGATTTAAACTTAGGGTCCATGCTTGTCTCAAGGAGGTCCTGCTGCTTGCGTTCTTCGGATGATACTTCATGCGTCGAAGTGGATACAGCACATCGCGGCATCGGTGATGGAGATTGTGAAGGAGATAGTACAATGCACGGTGGAGATGGAGAAGGTTTAGCCGGGGATTGAGATGAGAGTAGCGGCACAGCTTTGTTTTTCCAACGAGGCGTCCAGAACTGACTGACTTTCGAGACGGGAGTCCGTGGAGTTTCTGACATTGGTTTATAATCAGTATGCTGATCGCCAGTGGCCTTGTATTTGGGGGACCTGCCGCTCCCATATCTCGTGCCCCCAGGAGTCTGAACTGCCCCTTCAGGGGTTTCCAACCACGCCCTCACAGGCCGTTGCACCTCCCCTCCTGTACCACCCTCAAGCGATCGCAGTGGGACATCCACCGCGCTGCTCCTTCCCCCATGGGGAGCCATACTGTTCATAGTATTTAGAGGGTTGATGTTTAGAGCTAAAGTGGGGATTGAGTTGAGGCGGGGGTGGTTACTCGGGGAGAAATCGTGCGTCCTGACCGCAGCATATTGTCTGCCATCAGCCAAGGTCGAGCGATTTAAGATTCTCTGAAACATGCTGCGTCGAGACTGGCCTGCCTCTGCCCTTTCTGCATCATATACGCGAGAAGAAGCACCATGCGTTTCCGTGAATGGGTCACCATGATCAGAGCCCGCAGTCTCAGCTGAGTTGAACTGACTGGCACCTATAAGGAATGGTGTGCAAAGAGGTTTGGTTGCAGTACCACCGATAGTGGCTTGATCACGCATGTACGTGGGGAAGAGGTATCGTGTGCCGTGTACCGTAGTTTTACTGGGTGTGCCTGCTGCAAAGAGCGTAACTTCTTCTGTGCTCCTGTTGCGAGTCGAGTATGGTCCAGAGCCTTCCGCATCGTCAATACCGCCGTCGCCCTCATCAGGAGGCGCAGGTGTATAAGCTGGACCAGGTTCAAGACTGATCCTCCTCCTGTTACCGGTCTTCCTGCCACCTAGTCCACACACGCCAGAACCCGTATCGCCAAGGAGTCTGAGCTTCCACCACAGACTCACAGCACCCACTCCCAGTAAAATACCTAACACTGCAAAGAGTGGCGCTAGAAAGATGACATCAAGATGCTGGTGGTAGGGAACTTTTGTGACATCGTGAGGCAGAGTGGTATTCAGAGGAGGGAGGGAGGTGATAGAAATGATGGTAGCTATGTTTGCGCTTGCCTCGGTTGAAGCGGGGGCAACGACATCGGTAGGACTGTCTGAAGGAGTTGAATCCAGAGGTGTAGAGGAAGCGGGATACAACGATGAGGTAAGACCGTTATCCTGACGTCCATATGCGTATGCATAATTGATATTCCAATGGGTCAAAATCCCACTTCCGCTCGATTGTATGGTGTGTTCACTTTTCATTATGCACGCTTACCAACCAATGCTGGGGTAGAGCTGCAATATATGATCCGGGCCGAGGACAAGCACCGAGACGCGGCTTTCTACGCCAAGGGCGCTGAGGTCAGCGGCAGGTGCGTCAAGGGAAAGGCCAGCGGCAATGAAGGTGGACCGTCGAACTAAATGGGAAGCGGGAGAATAGGATGCGCCTGTGACGCCTGAACGCTTTGTCTTGCGCCAAAAAGTCCTTGGGCGGACTGTGCAATAAGGATTAGTGCCAGAAAACAAGTATACAGAAGAAGACTCACAGAGAGGAGGTGCTGGTCGCGGAAGCTCACGGGTGTATGCAGATGTAGTTGGAAACGTAGAGAATACGTGTCGTGTGGGAGCCTTGACAGGTTCAGAGAAAGAAACCTGTTCGGGCGGGGCAGACTGCGAACGGGAACTACTTGACTGGTTTCTGTGCCCTCTAAATGAACGCTTTGGCGGTAAAAGTAAGGCTTCGTCAAATGTCCGCACTTCGACGGGCGAAGAAGGGGCTGTCGAGGGATCTGCTGTCTCAAGAGTAACCATTACTGGAGATGCTAATTCAGGCTGGCTGCGACGAGCAAGATTCAGGCTGAAACCAAGCGCAGACTGAGGTCTTGGATAGAGTGGAGTCGGTGAAACGAGCACAGTAACGTCTGCCATAGTTTGAATCCAAAGGAGCGACGAAAGGTTAGCGACCGGTTAGCTCTGGAGCCTCGGAGGATGAAGGAGCTGAGTAAGTTTTGCATCCGTAAATATAATGAATAAGGTTGAGTCCAAATATAGAAGGTCCGCCGATCTTCGTTAACGAACAGTTGGACGTCCCTGGGTTGTCCTGGGCCTGAGTCCTTTCATGCCGTCAAGACTCAGAGTTCTCATTGCTTTAGACTCATCGGCGTCAAGATCAGATAATGTTCAGAGGCAAAGCATTCAGCCTAATATTCGCACACCTTCAGAGTAAATTGCACAAGACTCATCAGGATCGCACTCGGGGATTCATCGGGTGTGCTATCAAAAACTACCATGGTCATGTATTAAAATCTAGTGCTGGCCGAATGGACGCGTGACAGGTGGTAAAAAAAACCGATTAGTGTAAAATCAACGATAGCCACTACGTTAACGACAGTACCCCGTAACTTGAAGTCATCAACATTAGCCTTCATCATTACCGCCTTCATCATTAGGTGCGCTTTCTTGGTGTCGCCGCGGATGCCCGAAGAAAAACCTCATTGATGATACAACATGCAGCACAGAACGGTCAGACTATGCCGCTCACGATCCTCTCAGAATTAAATCCATCTTGCGTAGACAACTACTACCCTCAGTGATACGACAGAAGATGTTCGCACCAAAGAAACTGGATCTCGTTGACAGACCAGAATCGCTCTTCAGATTAACTCGGATGCACGCGGCATTGCGGGTAATACATCAACGCTCAACTTGACTGCCGTCACTGGCCATTCTGCCCCATTTCTGATGCATCCCAACTTCACCTGCTAGTTATGTAGGCCATCCCCTCGACATGACGTGGACCAGCTGGAGCTTGGGCGCACTGTTACTCGCATTTCCCCTGAAATCTGTTCAAGTTTCGGTCATAACGCCAGCCGCAAGATTAGACTCCACCGTATTTGTCTTCCACAGACTGTTCAGATTGGATTTGAAAGTTGTCGTCACTTAAAGACTACCCCGACCAGATCTTGGAGTCTTGGACTTTCACTTTTCCTGAGAGAGTCCAACATTAGTCGGAGGTGAATGAGTGTCTGAGTACCGAGTACGCGTTGAACAGCTTTATGGCATAAATTACGCTTTTTCGCCCTCGGTAGCGCACATTCAACCGTAGTAGTCTCCTGAACACGTCAGTGTCATATCTGTTGCAATGGGATGGTCCGATGAGCCCAAGTCCCCTTCAAGTTATTGACCTACGCAAAATCAGTTAGGAAAACTGGTACGGTTCGGATGGCCGAGGAGCCAGCGCAAACAAGCCAAATCCCCACTGACGAATAGTCGTGATTATTTACGTACTATTTACTTGCAAGGTGAGCATCAGCGGAGTTATACCGGGTGCGAGGTTGAATTCATAGATGAAGAGTCGCCCAGGTCAAGAATCTACACTTCAGTGAGAGTGTACAATCATCCATAATCTGAGAAGAACCTCGAACCTTGAACATTTGGTAAGCCTAGAGCCTGATCATGGCAAAAGTGTATACATCATGTAGTGGCGCATCCGATCTTCGACACCGTGATACCATCGGAAATTCGGAACTGGCCCGCTTGAAAGGGAACAAGACGGCCATTAATATCCCAGCGGGACCTGACTCTGCATGGGCCTAGTTTTTGACCAGCCGTCGAATTGAATGTCCAAATGAGACAGATGCCAAAAGGTACATTTTCATTTTCAGGGGTTGCAGGGTGTTTATCCATGTTTTTTTCTGCTAGCATCTAACATCAAAGGCAAACATTTAAATATTCGACGTGTCCACATCTTCAGAAGCTGATACTATGACGGTCCCATGCGGCGAATACGAGGAGAGTGTTGTTGCCGCACTCCATCCACTGAGTGGAATGACACAGGTACGACATATCAATATTTGGATCCTGTTCAAGTTCGACCATGATTCAAATCTGCTAGGTATTGCCCTAACTTGTATACAGGGCATATTGATATTTAGTTTTGCGCATGCACCATGGACCTGTGAGGCGAAAGTGTGAAATTGTAAATCGAGAAGCTGGCCGCAGCCGAAGAGGGGACAGGGCGTGTTGACGTATATGGCCTGGATGAGTTACAAATTTCCTTGGTGTCACTATCATGATGTCCACTGCAGGAGCTTCTGTTCCGTCCTCGACTACATCTGGTGCTAACAATGCACTATATTTAGAGCTTGGAGTTACTGATAAACCATCGTCTGTGTCTACAGTAGTCACCCAATACCATGAACGAGGGCTCAGTGCGAGCATAGTTCCCTCCAAGTTCCCCTCAAGGCGTTTCATCGAATGGGCTATCCCGGTCAATATCCTCTTAAATCCCCCGATTCGAACAAGAATACATTCCATCTCTTCGGACTCTTTCGAACCACTTTAATTGTCGAACCTCCCGATCGAATTCATATCAGCCCACCAGTCCCGTAAGACGTTACCCTTATGCCACTTGCATGCACGCAGGCTGTCCACCTACGTAAAGTGGGTGAAAGACGCACCCTAGCCCTCGTGTTGCATCTTCGGACACGTACAAAGGCGCTTGTTCGGGACTAAGAGCATACGATTGGGGAAGGGCCTGTATATTGTGAACCTAAGGGTCTTGAAAGTTTGAAAGCGTAAGGTGAAGAAGCCTTGCATTCTGCGGGAGAATCTCCCGGTCCATAGAAACCTAACAAAGTCAGTCAATAATCTCTCATCACTTAACCACGGATCAAAATTACTTATCAGACCATCATCACACTCAGGACAGGGAATAGAGCGAATCTATTCATTCTCGTACCTTGTCTCAATCTTCCAAGGACCGCAGGCCGCCTGTGGTCTGCTAAATCAGAAAGCTTCTCGATCACAGGAAAACAATATTCGCTTCGGGGATTCCTCCTCTAGTCGCAACTTGAAATGTGAATGGGTCTGCTCAGTGTATGCGACACGGAGGAAGCAGCGCTTGCGATGGTATTACTTGGATTCTCCTAGCTCCAGTAAAATGACTGACGGAATGAACTTGACACACAAGTATAAAAGACGCGAGTGAGCGAGCTCTTGTTGAAACGCATCCAACCCTCACACCTACTAAAGCGTCATTACAACCATGACTATCCCAGTTCCGGGCACATACGTGATCTACAACATCCAATATTCCACCCTAGATGTCGATTTGCACTGGGCCAATGTCACTGACGGCGCTCCCGTCGTCGGTTACATCTACAACGAATCCACTCAGAACATGCTGGTTAGTGCAGAATCTTGAAAATATGCGTGTTTGATCTCACCGAACTCGACTCTGCAGTGGAATTTGCAGGTCGTCGATGAAGAACAGGGTCTGGTGCAATTCATCAACCTCGCGGGCAACAATTATGCTGGAGTCTCTGGCGAAATCAATGTGAGTGCGTCCAGCAACTTAGCAAGCTGGGTTTGACAACGGGGAAATCAAGGGCTCTGGGGTTATAGGAACCTCCATTGAAACCACTTTCAGACTTCACGAGAGGAAAGACGGGGAATATGAGCGAGTTTCGTTTCTTTGGCATGTTTCTTCAGGCTCAAACAACACCCTCAGGATTCAGACACATAACTCTGAGCTCGTTTGGGAGCTGCCTGACGGAAATAACTACACCGAGGTAAGTTCATCCGATGAACTGGAAAAATTGCACGTACTCAAGGGGGTAGATCATCCTCTCCCCTCCCATCAGCTTCTATGATAACCAGGCTTGGCAGTTCATGCCAGTTGATGGTAACTGACACTGAAGAGGGAGACAAAGCACTGGCGGCAATGACTTTACATCATTAGCACCGACCATGGACTAGCAATATTCTTGAGAGCATCGGAAAGAGGATATTTACTTGCACTGCTGTTATGTGGATACAACTATTTATTCGACTTGTGACAGCAAGATTTTTCAGGAAACGAACAAAGTGCGAGGGCTGAGCGCTGAGCGCTGAGCAGCTGTCTGCCTAACAGGACCAGCGAAGCATTTACAAGCACTAAATATTCAAAATACACGACCACAATTCCAACAGCAGCTACCGCATAAAGATGACGGGTTGGTACGAAGGCCTGTCGGAACAAGAGTGAGGATGGTTCCAAATAACTTGTGAATAATAGGATCTACATTGGCTTGAGGAAGAGGGAATGCAATGTAACTGCCGCGACGGCAATGGGTATAGAAAATGCGCCGAAGTGGAATAGACTCTGCATGAAACGTTTTCGGTAAGATACACGGAAAGCGCTGGTACCAACTTGAAGCATGAGGTCCGACCTTAGACGTCCATTTCGAGGGAAAAGTCGCTTACCATATATGTATACAATCCAATTGTTGCGATGTTAGTCACAGCTGAGAATGCACATTATCGAACAGGTGGGAGATGGGAGGCAACTCACTTGTAGGATAAGTAAGCCGAAGTGACTATGTACTACAGCTGAGTCCACTTGAAACCAGGCGCATGCCCAGTGCCCACTAAGCCCAAGTGAAAAGGTTCGTAGACGGCAATGCTCTGCTTGAAGTTGTATGTCCTACTAAGTATCAGTCCCATTCTCGGACAAGTATCATTCTAGTGAAAACAAATGTCGGTTACTCGTCTCAAGAGTCAAGACGGGTACGTCTTGTTTTCCTGGGATAGGTCTTGGGGCAGATACTTCAATAGGCTGCTACATGCAGTTGTAAGTGCAATTGAGGTTATTGAACCCCCAGGTCGGACTTCTCGACGAAGCAGGCTAACCGTGACGCTCGCATTCTGCGTGAGCCGCTTAGCGCTATAGTAAGTTGCCATCAGACTCATCTAGACGGACCATACGGTACACATCGCCTGCCAGCGATAAGCCCGGGGGCCTGGTAATGACTCTGTACTCGCAGCTAGCGGGGAATCAATACTCGGTGTGCAAGTAAGCAGTATGCAACAACGTAGTGCGTATGAGCAACCCACAACTTGGACTTGAAGGTGATCTAGGACTCGGATATATGGAAATTCCGAAAAACAAAACCGGGTAGGCGAGTGGCAACACTCAGCGCTTCAGCGCTCAGCAACGACTCACGAAGGCACTATTTTTAGCACCTTAGTCGGGTTGTAGCTTTAGATATGGACGGGAAAACTTCAAAGCTTTCAAAGTGTTGAGTCATTACCAGGTGGTCTGTGGGCAAATTGATGATAAGTCAAGACCATGTACATAATAGTGCTTACGTCTGTCCTAGATGGAGCGTGCTGCTTTGTGGGAGGGTAATTCTTTACTTGAAGCTGTGTATGTTTCAAAATTTAAAGGGCTTAGCTAGCTAGACTTTAGGTGAGCCTGATATTTTTGCCTGCATGATCCGGGCCTTGGCACATGCGATCGAGACTGATCTACATAGGACTACGGAGACCAAAGCCGGCAACATGAGTATGTGCGGCCCGTCGTGGGGTCCTGTCGAGATAGGCAACATTTTCACACGAATCTCGTGTCAATTGCTAACACTCAAGAGCATTATTGAGTTTTCTAGACAACAGTCATGACCATACAGGAGCTGGTGGAAGGCAGAATAGTGGGGTGCTGTTTTTTTGGTTCTTTGGGTTGGAGCTGACCATACAAAAATATAGGACTTCAAAGGCCAAAAGACGGCGGATGACATCGTTCGCGTGGTACTCATCACTAGCACAGTACGTGCCCTTCGCTGCCGCTGCGCTTAGCCAATTGGATATCTTCTGGCAGTTCCTCTCTTTTATCATTGGGTTTGCCTTCAGCTCTCTCATGATAACAATGAGTACGTTCGCACTCTGTACTGTAGCGCTGTCTCTGGTGAGTTTGCTTCGCGAGACATTCATGTACCTAGTTAATTCACACCTTTACTATAGGTTGTCCTACCTCCTTGGCCCATGTTCAATCGTCATCCAGTGACGTGGTTATCCGAGTCTGTACAAGAACAGAGTCAGAAGTAACATTCGGTGTTGATTTTGATATTCTTACCTCCTGCGGCAGACGCGGGAAGCAGGATTTTTCTTGCTTCTGATAGTCTATTATTGCAAAGAGTGAGTAAATATTATTAATGTGCTATTTGTGCGCTTCGACAGCCTGAGAGTACAAGGTAAGCTTGTTGTAGCAATTTTTATTCTTCCTTCCTCACATGCATTCATGCGTGTATCGGGGTTGTGGTGGTTGGCATCGCTACCGTTCAGTTCAGTTCGAAGAGCCAGCAAAAGCCTTTGGCCATTGGGATTGTTTCCTCGAGTGGAACTTGGGGGATTCTTGGCACTAGAACCTTAAGTAGTGATGAGACACGATGAGACATACATGAGAAAATCAGGAGCAATTGTTCAACTGGGAGCAAATCTCCGTTTGCGAACATAGACGCTTGACCGCGCCCTGAGTGATTTCAAAACGTTGATTCGGAGGCGGTTCTACTAACTAGCCTGAATCGTGAGCACCGCCTTTGAAAACGATAGGTTGGCGTTAGAGACCTTCATGGCAGCGTTCTACCCATCATCTATGGCAGGGCCACTAGGACAAGTGCCTGAAGAAACTGGTTTGATTACGCCGTCGCACGCAGGAGGTTATGAGTCTGATATGGCCATCACGCAACCGCCCTCGGCTCATCAGCCACAGCTTCTTTCATCACCTCCACCAGCAAGGTCACATACTTTAACGCCGTTAACAACAACTAAAGCAACCGTCACGACGGCGACCACGACGCAAAATACTACTATTCCACGCCCTTTACCCTCTCCAAGGTCGCAAGCTACGTCTCACAGGCCCCGCCCAGTCTCCATGCCTCCGCAGGCATTTGGCACCACAACTCCAATGTCAAGTTCTTCAGACCGCGAACGACAGCAGACTACAGACTCAAAACACCGTCAGATCAGAGATGGTTCAACCAGCAAACAGGGTCGAAGCTCACACCGCATCCTTGGTGACTACACCTTGACCAAGACACTTGGAGCTGGTAGCATGGGGAAAGTCAAGTTGGCTATTCATAATATCACGGAAGAGAAGGTGTGTGCTGCGTTCATATCAAAGATGAATTATCTTCGAACACCCTGGTTCTTGTTCGTAGCTCGCTGTCAAAATCCTCCCTCGAGTGTATCCGCAGGCTTCACAGCCAAATGGTTCAAATGCAACTCCAGAAGCAGTCGCAAAACAGGCCTCAAAAGATGCTTCGAAAGAGATACGCACTCTTCGTGAAGCTGCTCTCTCTATGCTTCTCCATCACCCGTACATCTGCGGCATGCGCGAGATGATCGTCCATCAACATCATTATTACATGGTATTCGAATATGTGAACGGTGGCCAGATGCTCGACTATATTATCAGTCACGGTCGGTTGCGGGAACGTGTCGCTCGCAAGTTCGCTCGTCAGATAGGAAGTGCGCTAGATTACTGCCATCGAAACAATGTGGTCCATCGAGGTCTGTTGTTGCTGTGTCTGTATTGTCTCATATTCTCATTGTTTATGTTGCAGATCTCAAAATCGAGAACATCCTCATATCTGAAACAGGGAACATCAAGATAATCGACTTTGGCCTGTCTAATCTCTACGACCCTTGTTCCACTCTGTCGACCTTTTGTGGCTCGCTATACTTTGCGGCTCCCGAGCTGCTTAATGCAAAGGTCTACATTGGACCAGAGGTTGATGTGTGGAGTTTTGGAGTTGTCCTCTACGTGCTCGTATGTGGCAAAGTGCCTTTCGACGATCAGAGCATGCCAGCACTGCATGCTAAAATTAAGCGCGGGCTAGTCGAGTATCCTGTGTGGTTAAGTGCAGGTGCGTCCGAAATGTGCTGTGAAGCATGATACTCACTGATCAATTCTCTAGAGTGCAAGCACTTACTCTCCCGAATGCTTGTCACTAACCCTGCTATGCGTGCCTCGCTGACCGAGGTACTTGAGCATCCATGGATGATTCGTGGCTTCAGTGGTCCCCCTGACTCGCACATGGTACACCGGGATCCGCTCCGACCTGATGACCTTGATAAACAGGTCATCAAAGGCATGAAAGGCTTCGAATTTGGGACTGATGAGGAAATCGAACGGAACCTCCGAAAGGTGCTCGAATCTGACGCTTATGCCCGCGCGGTCCAGGCTTGGGACCGCAAGCGCGGTGGTCGCAATGGCGCAAACAACCGTCTCGAGTTTTCTAATTCCTCCCTTGCTATATCCTTCGATGGGTCAGCCGCGAATGCGCACAAGAATGACTCTTCAATGAGTCCATCAAAGAAGTCAAAACGTTTTTCTGGGTTCGACTTTTATCGCCGGAAGCTGTTCTCCCCTTCCTCATCGCCACCCACCACTCCTTCTCACTCGCCCCCCACCTCTCAGTCGCTTCTGTCAGTTGGCGATGGCGCGCGCGATCCCCTTGACCCAACGCAGGGATTCCATCCACTGGTCACAATGTATTACCTTTCCCGCGAGAAGTTGGAGCGTGAACGTGTCTATGGCCCGGGGCGCTTTGCCAGCTCCCAGCTTTCCATTCAATCGGCCACTGCAGCCAATGCATCCGCCACTGACGCTTCTGCACCACCCCCCTACCCGGCTAATACCTTCACTCAACCTGTTCCTGTCAAGAAGGAGCAACAGCAGCCTGCCACCTCTGCGTCTGGTAAAGCAGACTACGGCATGCCTCTCCCGCGCCTTCCTGCGCCTGAGACGTCGCATTACTCCGACATGTCCTACGATGCAGCATCTGCAGCAGCTTCTCCAACCTCTGCTGCATTCCATGGGCAAGTGAGAGCGCGTGACTCGGGGCTACCTCCACCTGCTACGAAGCGCGTCGAAATTTCCCAACCGCCCACGCCAACACCAGGGCCGGCGACAGCACTTCCGCGTGCTCCACCTGCGTCCACTCACCGCCGCAGCCACAGCATGAGCCAGCGACCAACTGCGCTCCGCGGATGGGGTGGAGGGTTTGTTAGTGGCGAAAGTCGTGTGGACGAGCACGGCGAGGAGCAGGGCTCTCAATCGGCTGGTCTGGAGGCCGAATTTACGGACCAGGATAAGGTTCTGTCCGCAGGGGATCGTGCACATACACATGACGGCCCGTTATCAGCTGGCGCAACGCTCGTACGCAGGTTTGGCACGCTTCTGGTTGGGAAGGGTGATGATAATAAACGGAGTATTGGTAAGCGGACGACGATGTTAGGCGCTGTGCCGTTGCGATCATCGGGAGATGATGGCGAGAAGCCTGCTGAATCGTCTTGGAAGCGGGGCGCAGATGTCGATGTACGCAGATCCTCCATCATTGCGCCTCAACCTATTACTGCTAGCCAGAGCCAGCCTCTTGGGAACGTGCACAGGCGAGCTGCCACCATTCTTGATCCCCAAGGTCGTCAGATTCGGCACGAGCGCCGGAGTAGCACTGGTGGATCTTTGCTCCCTAGTATCGGTGGCACTATCGGACGACATCGTCGGCCATCGACTGGTTATGGGACGAGCAGCGGACGTCCAACTGGCTTGGGTGGCTTTGGACAAACCGAGAAGGTGGAGGAGAATGCTGAGCAAGAGGCAGTTGATCAGGACGATGGCTTCAAGGATGAGCAGAGTGGACACCACAGTGATAAGGACTTCAAGCCGGTGCATCTTAAGGGGCTGTTCAGGTGAGCGCGAGTCGCGTGGTTATTTGGACAGTGCTGATATGTGCGACAGTGTTGCAACCACTTCTACAAAACCGCCATCAGTGCTCAAGGCTGATATCAAGAAAGTTCTGGACCGAATGCAAGTTCAATATCGAGAGACACGGTGTGGTTTTGAGTGCATCCATGTACCCTCCATCGACATTTCATCTGTCCCCGAATCAACTCAGGTCCAAGGACGCTCTAGTCATCACCGCCGGACTGCTTCTGGTGGCTCCAACGAAACTGGAATTACGCCTCGATCACTTGTGAAGAAAGCGTCGAAGATGTCTTTCGGTATGAAGTCTAAGGAGCGGGAGAGGGAGAGGGAGAGTATGAAGGAAAAAGAGCAGGAAGCTCCTTTAGAGAAAGAGCTCCCTCACAGGCCATCGATTGGGACTGCATTAAGTGCCACCCCTAGCAGCGGATCGTCTTCATTCTTCAATGTCTCCTCTAATACCCACACCATTACAGCGGATAATTCTCGGCATCAGGAAGCCAATGTGCTCACGCCGGGGACACCCCAAGAGGAACAGCGTGATCCATTCCGCTCGCAAACACCGGTAAAAGGCAAGGTCTTACCGCCCATACCCCGTGACTTTGCTGCTACACCCCAGCCGCACACTCCCCGGCCGGCACCTTTCCCTACCGGTGAAGTCGATCGTGAAGTATTCGAATCTATGGGTGCCAGTTCACTTTCAGTCCGTTTCGAAATTAACATTATTAAGGTATGATTTTCCTCCTCGTCATCGTCTCGAACATCTGACAAACTTTCCCTAGGTTCCTTGGCTGCCACTCCACGGCATACAGTTCCGAAGGGCTGGTGGCGATGGTTGGCAATACCAAATGCTCGCCCGGAGAGTTCTTACTGAGCTTAAGCTATGACCAATCGCCTTCATGCCCCCCTTTATGATTTGCCTCTTTTCGAGGCATCCTCATGCTCAATATTTCCATCTTTTGTGAGATATCTTCTTCTTTATGTTTTCTTTCCCTCCTCCAGTTAAAATGGGTTATACAAGACGCGTCACAGGTGTTCCGCTCATACGCTGCCAAATACTTACTTCCCGCTCATTTCTCACGTGTATCACTGCTTCTCTCGAGGACGGCAATAATACCTATCTTACATGTTCTTCCATCTTGCTCTGGGAGTACTGTACAAAACGATGGAAAGTCTGCGAGGACTCTTACTACCCTCGCTTCAGTCGTCTGACTTACTTGAAAGATCAGCATGCGTTTCCTCTTGGTTATTGACACTTATTTATGCTGATTAACTTGAGCGGCCCGAGATACTCCCTGCATGAATGCAGTGATAAAATGTTTGGGCAGGACATAAGAAGGGAAAGAGCCAAACTTCATCCATACGACGACTAGTGTACATGCTGTGCGATCAACGCAACGTTGGAGTCAGATGTTTATGGGCGTCCTGGTCCCACAGTTTGGTATCGGGAGGTTTAGTCGCCCTGTCGAAAATTCAATACGAATGATACTTAGTTAGAGTTGAAACGTTGTGACTTTTTGGATAGAGATAAAGTCCAACTACTACATAGTACAGACGTGCCAATAGCAAGCGGACAATAAATAGCTGATATAGCTATTGCACATGAGATCATCAGATTATCCTACCCCTGGAGACCCAGCCCTAATAGCATGCCCGGAACTATCCGGGTCAGTGACATTCCAGCATCTTTGCAGGCCTGTGACGCTAGCGAACGGCTCGGAGCCTCGCAGTCGTAAGTGCCAAATCGGCATCATGCTCGGGAGTTATGGCAAGATGGTTCGAGATGAGATATATGCCGAAGGAGACATTATCATTGCCGAAGTGATAAGCGAATCGTGCGAAGTGAAAATGGAAATGTTTGAACTCGTCGAAGATACGTAAATAAGTGTCTCGAGAACAGGGCAACGTTCCAGTGAACAGCCTGGATCAAGCCTGTGTATCATCAAAGATCGAAGACGCCCACCGGCCGAGTCGGGGTATTTTGAAGGTGACTGATGTCATGATGACAAGCTTTCGTAAGTTAGTAACTGTCCGTTGTTCGCATCCTCGTCTACGAAGAATGTTCATGACCCCTGGGACTGACAAGATGAGGCTGTGAAGTTTTCCAAACGGGGCAGGAAGTGAACATTTGAATAGTCAGATGGCCATGCCTTGAAATACACTATCTCCATGGTTTCCAGGAACGGCGCAATGCGACCTAGAGCATGAATGAGTGACTTGCAGCTGTGCCTCACACTTTCCGCCAGTTCAAGGTAGCTCAATGACAGGGTATTAAAGCGCACATTTTCAGTTGGCGATGAATGGCCAGATATCTTGTCCATGGCGCCATAAATTTCCATTCTGCCATGGGCAGCATCGAAGTCCAAGGCGCAAAAATCATTGCGATTCAACAGCCGCACTGAATCGTCTGCGTATATGTGAATATTATCATGACATGCGATTCGCGAATAGGAACTAAATTGTTGCATAATTGAACACGGCTGGAGAATACTCTCATTCAGCCGTGGGACGATGAGGGTGCGGAGCATAATTTCGCGGGTAAAGTGCACCAAGTTCGACAGACCAAGGTCCGACGCAAACCGAATGGATGCACGAAGATCATGTCAATACTGTTGACACGATCAATCTATGGATGTCGGTTCGGGGAGTAGAGATGGAGGACTCAGGAGTGGGTGAAATATGTTGTAGAATTGATGATACGAGCTTGGGAGATCTGTGCACTGTTAGCGACGTCACGGTCATGAGTATCAAGGAACATATTACATGTCATCAAACGCAATGTGACAGCGGAGTGATTGCAGTGGTGCTACGAGCGAGCCCTGTTGCACGTCGCCTTGGTAGAATACGAAAGGCTAAGCGAGTCACCCCGATTATCAATATCCTACAAAGATCGTGTATCATGCAGGACGTGATACCAAGATGCAAGTCGAGTGTTAGACGTCTGGATACAGTAACAATATACTACCATCATGATGATTGTGTCTGCCAATTAGTTAGCACCCTTTTGCAGAATAATGCACTGTGAGGTATGTACATACGTCCCCTTGATCCTTAGGCTGAAGCTGCTGGCCGATATTCCAAGTCTCTAGATCTCATACCGGGACCTAGTAGGTGTCGGCTTATACAATATTTTTGGACGTACACTGGTATTGGTGACTTCAACCGGAGAATCAATCACCAAGGTCTGAACATGTCGGCCTATATATGCAGTAGTTTCTCCCTAGGCAGACAATGTAATGTGGAATATTTGAAGATGGGTTATTCTACAGGGAATTGAGAACAACCCACACGTGCACTTCGACAGGTAAATTCTCACGCACCACTCCAGGTCGTGCACATGCCATCGACAGTTTCTAAACTCTAGCGAAGCGGCTTGTCAGCAAAGAGCTGGAACTATTTCCTATTACCGTGGCTCTGATATCGCGACTGATGGTCAAGTGGAATATATTGTCTACAGACAGTATCTTGGGGCGTCATCGGTGTGACTGCAACGTGCCGGGCCCTGGCTACTAATGCCAGACTGCACCATGGACGGTCCGACCATGAGTGGCGCCGCCGACTCATGGGCCTTTGCGGAGGTCAATACTACCAAAATCCTCGTAGCAAAAGATTGAGCGCGACTGTTTTCCAGGGTTGCTATATCTAATTCGCAATGCGAACCCAAGTTGATCATCCATCCATCGATTCAGCTCCGCCACTACACGTGTCATCGACTAAATTTTCCAGTCGAATGACAAGAGTTTCTTTATTGACCTTGCAGTCCTGGATGTAGATGTTCTTAGGAATGACACCAACAATACCATTGAGATAATGGGCCCCTTCGAGCACGGGCAACAGAGAGGCAGAATTGAACAACACTGGCATTTCCTGCTATCGACACGGTCAGGTCTCTGGGCCCAAGTGCGAATGTGGGTATGCATATCATATAATCGGGCCGATTAGCTGTTCAGCACCGAGAGAGCCTGGGATGGATCGAGAAAGAGAAGATAATATTTGAGGGGGAGTTACTGACAATGTCCCTGCCTTACGTCGAGGTCGTGTTGGACAGGAAGAGTGAATGTATGGGATCCCGGATCGTACAATGTACGTTTTCCTTTGTTTTCCAAGACAGTCCATGACTCAACATGACGCAAGTTTGATCATTGCAAGAGGGCATCGGCGTTTAGAACAGAATTAATTCCAAATTATCAGTCAGATGTAAATATTCCTCCCTTCAGCCAAGTTCACATTCCGGAGGCTCGAGGCCGTGTCAGGGCCCAGAGGAGAAGAATAATAATGCCATCGGAAGAGCAGTCCAGATTAATGATCAAGGTGCTAGTGTTAAGATATGACTCTTGACATCATTCTCGTACGTACTCATCCTTTTTTTTTTACATACGCAATCACCTCTCATTCCACGCCTCATACACGTTTACCTTGGATTCCCCGTTTCAATCAGCGTATTAATTCCTCTCCCCGTCGAATAATCTCCCTCAGTCTGTTGATCCAAGACTGAGGTGAGCTCTCTTATTTTACGGATCTATGTATACTTTCCTGACTATTACCCTACCCAGTCCTTCCCCGCTCCTAGGTATGATCTATAACTAATAACTAATAACTAATATGAGTCTTTTAATCCAATACCGAGTCCCTGGCCCGTTCCTAGTCCAGGCCTCTTCAAATATTCGTAAGGGCTAGTTTAGTTCCGTGATACACCTTGCCGATTGTGGCGAGTGTCCGACTTGGACTGGCAAGCGGCATTAATTGGTCTAGAGCCCAGGCCTCGGGGGTATGCCGCGCTCACCAACTTCTACCCCTTCCATTCGTGCTTCTGATTGTAACATTGCTATGGTTCAAACATTCTATATTGATGTGATGGTCAGCATCAGTTATGAACGTTCAAGTTGTCGAGCGCGCTATGCGCGAGAAACACTGCAAAACTTGGGGGATAATATTTCGAAGCATCGTTAGAGCTCGAGTCAAGATGATGAGATATGATGTTGTCTAGGTGCGTAAGATTCTGAAACAGAAAACATGGATGACTACTAAGTATACAGTGTACAGTAGTGAAAGCAAGATCATGGATACAGTAGCGCTGTATGAAACCAAAGAGAAATTTCTGAGCCTCGGTGATGTTATATCACCGAATGTCTTACGGACGAAAAAGTTACATTGCTAGCTGTGGTTCGGCTGTATACCCTCCAAAGCCTGTGTGGATGCCTGGTATTCCGTGATTGTAAACTTCTGCGACGCCGTTCAAGTGTGGTCCTTCTGGCCAGGAGAACCTTTGAAATCGATCAGTCACGCCGCAGAGAAGAACAAACACAGAACATACCCTGGCATCATCATGTTACTCCACCAGGCATCATTGAGTGCATGCATAGCTGCCAATGTCCCGCTCTCTGAAAGCACATCTGCCATCCCAACATCCATATCACTATCTACAGCTCCATGGTTCGACTGGGTGCGAGTGTGGGCGGCCTCAGAATATATCGCGGGAGTCGCAGAAGGAGGTGTGGATGCCTGAGATGAAGAACTCGAAGTGCCTTGGTTGAGAGTCATCTGCATGGAATCATGGTCGCGTCCTTGCTGCGACATGCCTTGCGCTGGCCCACCAGAGTATCTTGCTCCTGAAGATGACAACGAAGATTGCGAGGCGAAGTTACGAGGTTCAGGTTGATGAGAAACTTGACTTTGAGGTGGAACGTGTTGAAGACGCCCACCAACAGCGCCTCCACCTTTCCTATGTCTCGTAAGAAGGCTGGCGAGGAATCGAGCATATAGGCGTGGTGTGTGACGTTCGTCAATGGCAACATCTTGAAGCGTCGTGATCAGGCGGCCAATGAGTTCGAAGATCTCATCCTCCATCTGACGGGTCAACAGTTGAGCAAACTCAGGACGCAGAAGCTAAATCATGAGGTAAGAACGGCGCCACATTGGATATGTAAGTTTTCACCTTGAGCATGAATGCAGAGGCGAAAGACGCAAAGACAAAATGGCCTTGGAATATCATGAGACCAAGAGCGTCACCGATTAGAACAATATCTTACCATCAGGGGCAGCGCGCATAAGACCGCTAGGTGCCAGCACCTCGATCATTTGCTTAATGACGACCTTTGCGGAGTCGAAACACTGCATGAAGTTCGGTAAGATGACTTGAGATATGGGCCATAACAGTACTGACCTTATCAAGAAAGACGTTGTCACTCGCCTCCATGCCGCGTTGGAAGGCGTGTTGAAATCCGAAAGAGTACATGACAAGACGTGAATAGCTGACCAAGCTAGAGGCACATCAGCTTGTCTCGCAGCAGATTGAAACACACAGAACTTACAAGGGTAGCAGAGTGCAGCGGAATACGCTTCCAGGATCTAAGGCACAGGGATGAGCACGCGTTTGACTATATTCTGGAATGAAATCGTACCTCCAGGGTCAGATTCCTCATTAAAGCGTCTAGTCCATTCCTCAAAATAGTTTGTAAGATGACGATCGTGTTCTAACGTAACCTGAAGGAAGTTTATACCCTGCAAGGCCGGTTTAGTCACGAAGTAGACGTCAACGAAGGGCGCAAACCTTGTTTAAACCGGTTGGCGAGTTGGGGTCTGAGAAAATGTCGTCATGGAACCGGCCCACGATGCGAAGAAGCGTTGAATAAGCGCAGAGGTGGATATCAAACTTCAGTACGACTGATCAGCACCTCGAAACGAGACCATATATTGGAACACACCTTATCTCTGAAACGAGATTGTTTGTACCAGTCCGCGGAATGACGAGTGATATAATCCTCCTTAATCGTCGAAGGCTTGCCAAACTGCGTAGCAGTCGATCTATCGATGTTAAAACATATCATCCACACGCGAGCGCGATTCAACATCTCTCGTTCCTGCCGCTCCGTCTGGGGCTGTGTCGTAGAGACCTGATGCAAATTCAAGTCGGTAGCAATCCTAGAGTGACAACGATAAGCTCTAGAAACGAAAGAAAAGGTGTAATTGCATACCGCGCGGCAAGTCCTGTGTACAACCAGCTTCTGTCTTCCTCCCACTTGCGAGCTGGGACAGCATAAATGCTCATAAGAATGTAAGCTTGGCATAGCTCGACAGATTTCCAGCCATCGATGAGCGCGTTAGCTGCGGAATGCTTTGCAAAGTGCATAGCAACAGGATAGATCTCGGACTTTTCCTTGTAATAACGGGAAGAAATAGCGCAGACTGTGCATCTCAAGTCAGGCATTTATCAAAGTATGTGAAGAGAATGATTACGTACTAACGGTGAACAAGAAGGGACACCTTTGGAAGATGGATTGAGATGTATGTAACGTGGGATCGAGGAGGCCAATGAATGGCTGTAAGTTAGATAAGTCGCAGCATCCTCCTAGCTTTGGAAGCATACACTTACATTGATTTGCTTCCAGAATCTGTGTTGACGGACATGCGTCAGGAGAATGAATGCAAAGAACGAACTGTGTGAACTTACATATCGAAAAGCTTTTCGACGTCAGCGTTATTCACAAGTCCGTGGAGAATTATTTCCGGTGTGTGCTGTTCCACCAAGTTTTTGCGAATATTCAGGTTCGAGGCTGGACCTACTAAGTTATTAGAAACAGCATGTATTGTCGTTCCACGATGGCATCTTACCAGGCAAGAAGTACTCCTTATTAGCCACACCCTACAAGTAATTACCGTCATAAACACGGGACCAGCATCATGAAGACAGTAATTACTTACCACATTGTCGTCGTCGTCTTCAGGTTTCGTGTTAGTTCCACCTGCACCAGTGTTACCACCTTGGCGACCTCTACCTTTACCCTTATCTTTATCCTTGTCTAAAGACAAGTTTGCGAGCAGCCCAATAGGCACAGCAGCATCAGGGAGCGAGTTCCTGACTTTTTCGACGTCCTCCTCTTCGACGGGACCCTCTTGAGCGTCGGGATCGTCCTCCTCAGAATCATCCACAGTAACTGCAGAGGGGTTGCGCAAGTTGCGAAGGAAGTCGGGGTCGGTAGGCGAGGCCATTCCTGGTTGCTTGAGACTAGCCTGCAGACGATCAAGCCAATCAACAACATTCATGTTGTCACTGTCAGATGGTGATGTAGCTGCTTTGTAGGATGCAACCGAAAGTGGCGTCGCAAGGTAAGGGTTGTGCAACTGCTCGACAAAGGTCGTCAGTGAATGAACACATCGAAACACCATGATAAACGACCCACCTGCTTCAACAGAGACTCTATGATCTGATCCTTGTGACGGATCTGAGCCAAGAGGTACTCTCGTTTGCTAACGCGGGGACAATTGTATGAGTATTGTGACATCGTGGATGAAACAGTATCACAAGATGAAGACGACGATGATGAATCAATAGATGAAGATCGCGAACGGGGCATACGAAGAACAGTCAACAGAGAGAAAACAGTGGGAATGACTGATGACCAAAAAGCAACCAGGTTTAAATAGGAAACAGGAGAATGCGATGAAACACAACCCGGATGCAAGACTGGCACGATTTGTGCTTGGTTCGCAGCATGAACGACGAATAGAGAATAGCGGAAACGGAAAGTGTGAAGAAAATGGCGATATGAAATGTCCGAAAATGAAGAAGATTTCTCCAAGTCGGCCCAGATCTCCATGCTGGAGTTCAGGGCTGTCATATCCCATTTGACTTAGCAGGAAGGCCAGCCAATGACAAGACAAGCGTAAAAAATATAGTCGGTACAAAGGCATGCACCGGTTCCAAATAAAGAACGAGAAGTTACGACATAAATAAAGGATGATCGTCGCTTTGGAATCAGATGAACGAGTTAGGGACTTACTTTGGCGCTGTCCTCGGTTTACGACCTTCTACGATGCAAGGGTGTCCTCCGGTTGCACAACGTTTACAAGTACTAGCTCCATCCGGAAAGTCGCATTTCATCTGTAACGTCAACCGGAGACCAGTGCAAACAGATCGAACGAATATGTGCGGATCATTCAATCGAAGTCAGTGGTAATCACATGACATCCATGCCAGGCCAGGGGTACGGTCATTTCGGGAGGTTAAATTCCGACAATCAAAGTGATCAGGACGGGCCGGCAATACGGCGCATAAATGTGCGGGGTACGTTCGCACATTCGAGTAGTGCCGAGTGGAGGATAGGGACCGAGCAGCGAATATAACGTTTGTAATATCAGAAGATGTGGATGGAAGTCCGCAGGTGTGAAGAATTACGAGCCATCGCCGGAGGTTAACATATTTCAGTTGCAACAGCAATAATGATGCCGTGTGAAGGACCCGTAACAGCCCCAGAAAGGAGAAGCGGTGGTCCAAAAGGGGGTCCGAAAGTGAGGGCACGAGTTTTCGTCGAGGCAGATGAGACACCAATGCATGTTCGGAGCAGAGTAGGCCGGAGGCGTCATGAATTCATGACGAAATGCATCGTGTTGTAGATTGCAAAGATCAATTCATGGTATATAGGAGAACGTGAATTTGGTAAGCAATCAATCATAACATCATAATATATGGAATGGAAGTGCAAAAAGATTGATAACGTACCTTCAGACGTTTACAATGTGTACACGCTCCAGTTCTGCAGTGGCATCCGTGAGAGCGCAAAGTCGGATAGATGAGGTAGAAGATACGTAGCAGTAGTTAGCGGAGAAAGTATCGCCGAACCGAAAAGATGAAACATGTGGGGCAAGGCACAAGCGCCGGACGGGAAGCAAGTCGATTAGGCAAGCAAAACCATCATCATTGTCGATGCGTGTATTTTCACGAGGTGATACGTCCAAAGACACCGTACAGGCAGGCGACGAAGGCGTGTAGAACGTTCGTATAGCGTGTAGAACGTGGATATAGCCGAGTCGCAGAACGGGGGTTGCCAAACCGGTAGAATGATGAAATTGAGAAGCAGGGCACAGAATTAGAGCAAGTCAAGGCCAGCGGAAGAAGGTGCGGCGACGTCGAGTCGGCGACAGAGTTTAGCGTCGGTAACAGATGTAGCCGGAGCGGAAAGACAGAAAATACAGCCGGAGTCGCGAGTAGTAGGCACAGCAGCGATAGCCGGTTCGGGTTACATGTCAATTGAACAAGGTTGTGTAGAAGTTTCAGCAGTAGGATATCCGCAACGATCGCAGATCAAAGGGCCAAGCCATTGCGCCAAGTGAAATCAGCCGCAACAGAAGGTTGGAATGGAAAGATGAAAGATTTATCAACACAGAACATAGCCATCCGCACCAAGGGTAGGAACACCGATGAAAAAGGCAACAAAGTGAGGAAGAACGAGTAAACATGGAAGTGCACAAGTTAAAGCATATCCGACCAGCGCGCATCGCAGACCGGAATGAAAAAATGATAGTGTCACAATCACAAACCAGCAATTTTTGAGTAAGCAGAAGGAGCAGTTTTAACGCAGTTGACAGGTGTCAATATGCAGGTAGCGCGACGTCAGCGGAAATTGCGTGACAAAGAAAGACAGCACCGCAACCAGAACCACAACATAAGGATGGAGCGCAGCGAGAAAGCAATGTTCCGCCCAGCATACAAGATCATGCGTGCCATCAAGGTCATACACACGTCCAGGTTAGTTCGGTTGTTTTGGCCGCAGTAACACCGTTAAACAGTCACCAGACAGAAACATGGAGTCGAATCCAATGTTAATCGAGTTGGTTGATATCGAGGCCAGCAATTGACATAACCAGAGTATTCGCCAATGAAGCCAGCGTTATCGAGCATGCACGATATCAGGACAGGGCCGTTGCACCAACACAGATGAGTTTAGTGACCACACGAGGTTCAGCAAACCAAGCCATTTGCAGAAACACGATTCCGGAAAGCAAGCGAGGAAACAGAAAAAGAGAAAAACGTAAAAAAAACACAGCCCGATCAGCACACTATTCCCGATTTAACAAGCGTACGAGGTCACTCACTTGCGTTGACCCACCACCCCTGTAGCCGCGCCTTGTGGAGGCACAGATGGTCCAGCCCATTCTACCACATCATCGTCATCACTATCATCATCACTGTCCCCACCCCTACCCTCACCGCCCTGGGATGTCGATGGCCTTGGTCGCTTTGGAGCACGAGCCCTTCGGTTTGTTGCAGGGCGAGGAGCGGGCGGCTTCGGTACGATTGGAGGCCGTGCAGGACCTGCCTGAGGCGCTGCCGCTGCCGCAGTGATAGGCATAATTGGGCGCTGACGGATCTGTACACGTTGCTGCTGCTGTTGCTGTGGCGCTGCGACCATTGGTGGCGACCCAGGGGTGACAGTCGAGATCGACGAAGTTGCAGCATGGCCCATGCCCTGTGAAGTCATGTGCACGTTACCCGAGCCCACAGACGAGGTTGGATGCCCCGAAGACGAATCGTCGAATGAGGATGACGTAGGGTGGCTTGCGTACGAGGCCGGAGAGACAGAGTCGTGTGAGCGCGGGAGTCCAAGTATGGGGCCTGTTTGTGTCGGAGGAGAAAAGATAAATGTCAGTATGATGCAGGCTAGAAGACACGGAACCCCGCAACAGATGGTAGCAAAAAGATAGAAGTACAGAGATGATTTTCGGGTACAATGAATCGACTGTGCCGGAGCGCTAATTTTGACACGAGGTGATCGATGCCGTCAGCGCAGCTACATATAAGATGCGTAGATCATTATAACGAGCACTTCATCCTATGCCGTGCGCAAGTTCCAGCAAACGAGAAGGTGAGGCGAGTGCTAGGCAAGCACTCATTGCATCCCGAAGGGGTTCACGAAGTCCAACAACGTAACATAGTATAACCCTAAGCATTGACCCCGCTTCAAAATAAAGTTGAGAGAACATTCTTCGTTCTTCGATCAGAAACAACCTGGTCCCTCAACGACAATTTGTCAAGAGCTTCCAGAGTCGTCTGAGCCCAATAAGCATGGCACCACGTGTTCGGGTGCAACTGCGCCATGATTGATAATCGAGAGAACGTTATCCATTGGAAAATGAAAACAACAACAGCAAAAGAAAAGAACACAACAAACCAAAACACAACACAACAAACCAAACCAAACCAAAACAGAGGAAAACCACACTCACCACCATCACTAGGAGGCGTGTGCGAGTTTCCAGGTGGCGTATGAGGCCCAAACGTTGCAAAAGGCGAGTGGGGAGACGTCGAATGCGCGTGGGTCGAGTTCTGTCAATCAAGCAGTGATCGCAAGTTGGGTGTGATCGAGGAAGTTGATAAGAATGTTTCATGTTAGATGGTTCCGCGGAAGAGAACAGGGCGGGGTAGCGTGAAATGATTAATCGTCAGCGCAATTCAAGATCAAAGATGAGAATGATGAGGAACGGAGTATAGCGGAAGGAATATGGGCGCAGATTGCACCCCATACTGGCACATCATAAACAGACCAGTGCCACGAAAGAAAAGAAGAAAAACGAGGCACGAAGTATGAGAAAGGGCGCGAAGCATAGTGAAAGAAATAACATCCCTGCGCGGGCGCAAAAATACGAAGCGTTAAAGACACCCACAAGATTGGCAGTACTCTGCGTGTGCGAGTGCTGTTAATCAGTCAGCAATTCAAACGTTGATAGCAAGTCGGGCATGATCGAGGAAGTAAGGATGTCCCGTGCCGCGGAGTAGAACAATGGGAGGATGGCATGAAACGATTGATCGTCAGCGCGAATAAAGACAAAAGAGAGGTGTGAAGTGGATATGGACGCATATATGCATGTCCACGTATGCTGTTGAACTCAGAAACAGAAGAAGGTAACGAGGCACAAGGTATAGTACCCATACATTGGCGCATATGCCTATGCCGTCCAACGGTATCTGAAAAAATGAACCGGCTTGACCGGGTAAAAAATGGAACCGAACAAGACATCATCGAAGAATAAGGAAAGAGACTAACGACAACCAGGCACAAAGTATAGGGGGAGCATCCATACACGGTCGCGCATATGAACGCCATTTTGTCTATACCGACCCCCAAAAAAGAACAAGGCATAGGGGCAGTACCCACTAACACATGTTTGGGTACGCCACCATCCAAAAATCCCAATCCAAAACAGGCAGAAAGAGACTCACAAGGCTAGGCGCACTCTGACTCCCTTGCGTATTGATTGCATAATACATATCGCTCTGAAGGTAATAGGAATCTGATGGGCCCGAATAGTGTTGAGACTGTCGGGGTGGATTTGGAGGAGCGTGAATCTGATGTTGCGATTGGGTATGCGACTGAACATGAGGGTGGGCACGAGATTGCGAAGGGACGTGAGTATGCGATTGCGTTGGAGCGTGAGGGTGCGATTGCGATTGCGATGGGACACGAGGATGGTGGGATTGTGAAAACTGACTCTGCTGCCTAGCCTGACTCTGGGGAAACTGTGGAGTAGGCGGGAACTGAGTTTGTTGGATCTGGAATTGGGACTGGGTAGGAGGGGGCGAGAAATGGGGCTGGGGCTGCTGAGCCGGGTACTGCTGTTCGGCTTGCACTGGAGGGAATTGACTTGCGATTAATTCAGTTGTACGCTGTGCAGCGAGGGCTTGGCCTGTTGGCTGTTGAGAGGGCTGAGGAGGGGAAGGATGGGTTGAGGGAGGATTGGGAGAAACGGAAGGGAGCTGTGAGTATTGACCTGCGTGTTGCTGGAAAGGATGCATCAGAGAGAGGAAGGAGAAAGACAAAAGAAATATGGAATGAAGAAAGTGAAGATAAAGGGGATCAATGAACGAAAAACGTAAGGGAAATTCCAAGAGCACCTCGAGAGTCGCTTCGATCACGTGATAGGGGGATTCAAAGACTCACCTGGCCTTCAGCGCTCCTCTGCCTATAGTATCCAGAAGTCCGGGAACCACCATGTGCCGAGCGCCGTGGGGTGGGTATAAGGCGGCGCTGCTGCTCAGGCTGCTGCTGCTCTCTAACTTGGTTTTGAGCAAATGAATACTGGCTCGTCTCTGCTCCTTCAAAGGCATCATACGGCTGCTGGTATGTCGGGTGTTGTCGGGGAAAGTATTCGGTACCTGGACCTGTGAATTGGGCATTCCAGACGTTCATGGAAGGCTGGTGGGCTGTAAAGCCTGAGGCCTGAGTAGGGTCATAGAAGGAAGAGCTGGTGACGATCATCTGCTGAGATGCTGGAAACCACTGCTGGTCAGCTGTAGTTGGTGGTACGGAAGTGGATTGGTGGAAAGAAGCAGAAGAAGAAGAAAGGGAATGTCCTTGAGCGCGAGGCTGGTTATCTTGTAGTTGTTCGCTCGCTATTCAATATAATAGAAATTGAATAAATGCTAATAGTGGATAGTATAGTGGGACTTACATCCGGAGGTAGGGATTGCGGGTTGAGTTTGATGGACATCAGCTGGCGTCCGGCGGTTAGACATGCCGACTGAATTAATGTCTTGAATTAATAGAGTTAAACGCAATTCGGATTCGTATATCGTGTCTTGGTCGTGAAAGATGCTGATAGCTCTAGTAGGGGTAGTCGGAATCAGACAATTATGTTTGTCTTGGGATTAAGATCCAGAGTAAATCCACGCTTGGTCGTCCTGGAAGATGGTTGAGGTTCCTAAGCTCCCCTAGCGTGCGTTTGTTCTATGCAAAGTTACCGGGTTCTGCGAATCACCGGGTCCAATCACAGAGTTGCGCCGTCGAGATATGATCACTCGTGTATCGTTATAAAGGTAGATCGTTCAGTAAACGAGTTGCAGCACACGCATTGTAACAGTGGCCTGAATGCTTCGAACGAGAACGAGACGATGTCGACAAGGAAATGAAAAGTAAACACATGGCCGCTCCTTATTTAACTTATTCACTCCCGTAAGTACTTGATAATGTACCGCCACCCAATCATAGCTCGTCCACCCTAAATTTTGTTTCCGCGGGTCCGGCCATCGATTCGATGACTAACCGGTCAGCCCTCTTCGAGTGCACATGCTTCAGAATGCGAATCACAGCCCCCGGTCCTCAATTCACTAGAGAATCTGTGCAATAAAACATATTCCTCGTATCCACTCAGACTTCAATTCGCTACGACTCTGATGCTTCTCCCACTAAATTTGATCCGTCTTGTCCAACCTCTCCCGAGATATCAGCATATTCGCTCCAACTCTTTCGTCACACCTTAAATTTTTGCGAATACCGCATGGTCATACTGCTCGTTCCTTACTACCATCTTCCGCGACTTCTTCTTTAGCACCGCTCTCTCTACTATTTCAAGGGAGTCCTTCTCGTGTTCGCCGTCCATCCCCGCCCCTGGTGCGCCCATCTTTTAAATACTTGCATACTTCCCCGTGCGCGCATCATCAATTCATACACTCCTTCTAAAATTTTAACCTTTCCATTCCCGCTTCAAGTCTCCTAGCTCACGTGACAGGTGCCGTGTCGCCACGATACCCCTTCGCGTCACTTCGGCATCCCGCCCCCTCAACATACGCGATGGTCTGCGCCACGCTTCTTCCATGATATCTCAAGCCAACTATAGAACACTTCACACCAGCTGCATCTTCACCGACCCTACACGGGGAGATAAGCACCTCTGTAGGTAACCCTTCATTAACTTTCATTTCCGCGCCCCCACGCACTCCGTGTCGGGCACGTCTTTGGAACATTATGTCCTACATCCTGTCGTACACGGCCTTCCAAGTCGGCAAACCCGTCTTTCCAGTCACTCTACGAACGATCCGTTCACGCGTACGTAGGACCATCGGAAACGATACCTATAATAATTCTTCGCATTCTTCTCTAGACTCTAGCCCATGTTCGTCTTCTAATTCCCTCGCCCGTCACTTCTCATTCATCACCTGACAATGTCGTTCATAATCGCCACTCTAGTCTCTAGTCTAGTCCTCATTCATATCTTCAAGCTGTCGGGTGGCGTAGGCATGACTCATCAGTTTGGAAAGCGCAGGCCCAAAATAGTATCGCTATCCACCTTGAAGTCCCTCACTCCGACACTTCTACTGACAGTTCGATTTCGAACGCACTAATGGATGGAAACCTGGATTAATATTGTAAAGATGGATTATACCCAATCGTGAGTTCTTCTAGTTTACTCCTCCTTCTCGACATCCCCACCCCGCGCATCCCGTCATGATCAGACTCGCAACGCAGATCCCCCAGTTTGTGGCACTCCCGCTTGACGTCTTTCGTGGATTTGCAGCCGCCACCACCATGCCCACTTCTTACGAGAAGATTTACACGGCGCTGCGCCACGGATGCGAATGTGTGTACGTACGTACCGTTCTAGATTCGATCACCCAAATATTCAATGTTAATGTCCATTTCCATCGCTATATAAGGGATAACCGTCTACATGATTCCTGATTTGCGCCACACCGTAGTAGTGCGTATACCGCATATTTTTTTCGGATGAATCCTCGTGTCGATCGTTCATGGCGAGACCATTACTTTAACTTTTTACGATTAGATCTCCCCCGTTTTTTCACGTGATAATCGAAGGTCTGGGGGTTAGAAGGCGCCCTCACGTATATGGTGCGGCAAGATGTGTTTGGGATAATAGAATATCCGCGGCTAGGACTTCGAAGTGCGGAAACTAAAGTCCAGTTCTAGAACAGTACAACACCAGTCGAAGGCCATACTTATTCTTGTCGGACTTGGAGCTCGCCAAGCTAGGACTAGTCGCTCGAACTTAGTATGTAGATCCCCCGCGCCGTGTTACATCAGATTCTGGATTCTCCCGCGGCTTAGTGCTTGAATTCCGAGGTGCAGAAGGTAAGTACACTACCCTGCTACGACTAGTCGACCCAGACTTATCGCTTACAATAATAGCTCGGTTTTCACTGCTGATGTCCTCCCTGCCAGTATCCTCCCTGATTCAATATATGATCTCAGCTCCAACGGGATATTCAATGTCTGGATGCAGGATGACTCGTCCGATGTGTTTATTAGGACATATAAATGTCCCTCTTATCAGATTCCTTTCCTTTCATCAAGCCGTCCTTTCGACGACTTTCGAATTTCTCGTGTGGCGTGGTACGTTGTTCGAGACGAAACATACCAGGCTTCGCGGCAACTTCCGAGACTCTTGTTGTCGTTTTCCTTCTTCATTCAAATGTTCGGCCCGACCGTGGAGTCTATTGTGATCGTATTGTTCCTGGCTTGTCTAACGGACTAGTGCACGTTCGATGTGAAATGGAACCCGATAGTTTCAATCACCGAGTCTGCTGCCTCGAACACGGATTCAAGGAACGATCGTCAAGATGTCTCTTCTCAGATACTCCTAGTTCATCGGTCATGGGAGCGGGCACCGCTGTCGGTTGACATAGGCAGTTCAAGGTGGTGCGTTCGTATTTTGGTCGTATCTTCAAACTTAATCCACGCAAGGAATCGGCGGACCACGGCTAGGATACATATTCTAACTTGATTATATTTTTGAAAGTAACCCTCGTTCCGCTGGATCAAACGGTGATTCAGCTAAGTTCCGGTTAGACTTATAATACACATTCTGACTTGATCGTATTTTTTAAAGTAACCTCATTTAGTGTTTTTCTGGATCAAACGGCGATTCAGCTGAGTTCCGGCTAGACTTATATATGATGCACATTCTAACTTGATTATATTTTTAGAAAGATCTTATCTTGCTGGATCAAACGATGATTCTAAGTCTCAGCTTCGGACCAGCATCGACGCTCAACCACTGATAGCAATCAAGGTCATTTTTCATGATCTAATACCATGCAGGTATCGCTTATACCGACTACCCCTTGAAATATGCTGTTCACAACGCATGACTCACATTCAGGGCAATTAAATCCATTGACAGAAATAACTATTGAGTCGCTGCCTTCCACGTCATGAGGTCGGTTCACGTCGAAAGATTATGGAACTAAGCACTTAAGTCGGGTATTTTTTTCTTCGTGCCTTCTTTTCCTGTTCGGCACGGCTGTGACTCGGACTGTCACGGGCCCCGCTCAGCACTAGTGTTGTTCGCATCCTAGGTTTTCTTTTATATACGCGAGCGGGCCGTCTATCTCATGTGGGTGTTCATATTCGTTGCTCTGAATCTCCGCACGTTGACCTTGTATAGAATGCAGATCTGAGTGGGTGGAGATTGAGAATAGTCGAAGTGGCGATAAGATTATCAGTCGAGAGGAAGACGCTTTGAAGTCAATCTCTGGAGAGAAGCTGGGTGAAGGTGACTTAGTCAAGTACTAAGTGTCGGCTGATCTCATATAGATATCGGGCAGCCGCACGAGTCACGACCCCGTCAGGAACGCAGTCGCATACTTCGGTCCACCATTCCACAACGACCGGGAGGGATAACTATAACTGAAGGAGACGCAGATAGAAGGAATACCATGTCACCGGGATGAAAGTGGTATATAATAGGCTACCTTACGGGTACACTCAGCTAAGCTACTTTCATTATTTTGAATTCAGAGTCGATGATAGATATACTACAATAAGACTGGTAATAAGCGGGGCCCGTGAATGACTCTGAATGATACGCCATGTCGGCGAGGGGGTCTACTTCTAAACAGTACAGTACTCATTTTGAGCATCGATGGCCCAACAAGACGGCTTGACGAACGCTAAGCTCGATGATCAAACGCGGTCACGTGCTTCGCGTCCTGCTGGTTCGTCTGGACTCTGATAGACTAATACATGATAGTGCGTCAATTGCAATCATTTAAATTTTGCTATCTTCATCGATTCGGATGACAGCTACCCGGCTGATCATCTCGCTCTCTCTCTTTTTAGCCTCTCCTTCGGCACATCATGGAAGGCATAAACATTAGTTGGTGCTGCGAGAAGCAGTGCGTGGTTGCTGCCAGTGTGCGTCGATTTCTCATCAGTTTGAACACTTTGGTTGACGCTTCATTCAAGACATGTCTCAGAGCACACTTGTGAGAGTCTATTAAATGTGTCGGAAGTCGTTGGTGCAAGAGCTATCTCGGGCCCAGACTAGAAAGGTGTACCCTTTTGTGCAAGTTGAATCATCGATGTTCCTGTACTTTCTGATGGTAACCCGATACAGGCGATGCACGATACACACAACCGTTGATCACACATTTATTTGACACCATAGGCGCTCTAAGTATGTGTATGTGCAATGAGCGCCTGCTCTTTCGGCTCGATCCTTACCGGTCCTTGAACTTTCTAGGCTACTACCATCTGATCGCTTTGGCCTAGTAACACTGATCTACTTTGTCTCGACTGATCTAACCCACAACCACTCTGCCAACGATCATATGGAGCCATCCCTATCCCCAATCAGATCGCTCAGAGGGCACACTGATTGGGCAGAAGAAGCGTTGTTCTCAAAAAACAGGAATAAACTCAAAGTTATAAGTACATCCCGCGATAAGACTGTTCGAATTTGGGACGTGGAAACAGGAGAACAGGAACACTCGTTTGAAGGACACGCTAGTGAAACTTGTGGAGTGGCTGTATCAATGGATGGAAGCAGAATTGTGAGTGGGGCACAAGATGGCAAGATCATCATATGGGACGCAAATACGAAGGAGATCATCAGATGTCTGTCCCATCACGCAGACGATGTCAATTGCATACAATTCTCACCTGATGAGAAAAGACTCGCCTCCACATCGTCCAACGGCACTCTAAAGATCTAGGATGCAGAGACATGGGAACTTGTGTTCGACATCGATGATCATCAAGGCATTGTAGTGACAGTGGCCTATTCTCCCAATGGAACCAAGATTGCGAGTGGGTCATATGATCAGACAGTTCGCATCTGGAACGCAACGACCGGCAAGCAGCAAACACAACCACTTTTTCATGGCGAAGAAGTGAACTCGGTAGTCTGGTCTCCAGACAGCCGTCGTCTCATTTCTGCCTGTGATGATGGCCAGATCTACTTCTGGAGTGCACCGACTGGTGCCCAGCTCGGATCCCCACTGCGTGCACATTCCGACACCATTACCTGTTTGGCCATCTCACCTGATGGTGAATTGATAGCCAGTGCGTCCTATGATCACACTGCGAGGCTATGGAGCACCTCTACCCGAAAGCCTTTTGGTCGTGTGCTCCAGCATGCCTCTAAGGTAGCCACAGTAGCCTTCTCGCCGGATGGCCATCTTGTCGCCACCGCCGGCGATGAGAACATAATATTTTTGTGGGATATATCGCAGGAAGCCACCATCATGATGAATGCTGTGTCGCCTTCATTCGTTTCACCAGCGTCTAACATCATCGACCAGGTAACGAATTTCCGTCTTGTCTATACACCAGTGTATCTGATGCAAGTTTTATTCAAGCCATCAGCAACCTCTGATTCTGATTCTCTTTCAGTCTCCTCTACACCAGCCTCGGACGAGCTACCGGATGGAACCGAATTCGCGACAGAACTTGTAGGCTCGCGTGATGCTGCTAGTTCACCTTCCCCATCTCTGCCCCCTCAAAGTCACTCCAATCATGAAATCACTACTACTCCAGTCCACCCCTCTCTTCCAATCGAGCTTTCCGACGGAATCCAAGTGCCTCCAGAAACCGTCAACTCGCGTGGTGCAGCTGCATCCCCTTCCCCGTCTTTTCCCCCTCAAGGCTCCTCTCGTCCTCACATGCCTCTTGCTTCAGCTTCCACTCCGGTCCTAGCCTCACCTCCAAAGTCGTTTTGGAAGCGCTTTCCTATGTTCAACAGGTCTGCAGCATCTGTAGACTCCAAGCGGTGGAAATTCCCGCGCATTGGTAGCATCATGTACGCAGCTTCCTTATTCTATGAACATGTCCTGAATTTTGACCCTTAGGCGGCGCAAGCATCGGAACTTGGGACCTGACGATGCCAAGAATTAGTGTGCTTCTAGTTCCTGTCGTCATTTGCCCCCCGTTCTATCGTATCGTGCATTCCGTACCCAGTCCAGTTGATATAACATAACTACTGTTGTTGTCCGTGTGTTCACTATTACGGATTAGGCACCACATTTCATCCAAGGCAGGTATTCCTCTGAAGCCAGCGCTGGCTCATCTCACATAAGTATCAGGCACCCGCACGATCCTCGCCAGGAACGCAGTCGCATACTTCGGTCCACCATTCCACAACTACCAGGAGGGATAGCTATAACTGAAGGAGACGCAGATAGAAGGAATGCCATATCATCGGGATGAAAGTGGCATATCATAGGCTACCTTACGGGTACACTCGGGCTAAGCTACTTTCACTATTCAGAGTCGATGATGGATATACATACTACAATAAGACTGGTAATCAAACGGGGCCCGTGAATTACTTGAATGAGACCCCATGCCAGCGAGGGGTCTACTTCTAAACAGTACTGTACTCATTTTGAGCAATGATGGCCCATCTGCATCAAGGCGGCTCTAAGCTCATCAAACGCGGTCGCGTGCATCGCGTCCTGCTCTGACTATTACTCTGGTTCCTGATACTGTGATACATGATAGTGCGTCATCATTTGAATTTTGCTATCGTCATTGACTCGAACGACAGCTACCCGGTTGATCATCCCGCTCTCTCTCTTTATTAGCCTCTCCCTCGGCACATCATGGAAGGCATAAAGATTAGTCGGTGCTGCGAGAAGCAGTGCGTGGTTGCTGCCAGTGTGCGTCGATTTCTCATCTGTTTGAACACTTGTGTTGATGCTTCATTTAAGACATGCCGCAGAGCACACTTGTGAGAGTCTATCAAGTGTGTCGGAAGTCGTTGGTGCAAGAGCTATCCCGGGCCCGGACTAGAAAGGTGTACCCTGTCATGCAAGTTGAATCGTCGATGTTCCTGTACTTTCTGATGGTAGTCCGATACAGGCGATGCACGATACACAGAACCGTTGATCACACGTTTATTTGACACCATAGGCGCTCTAAGTATGTGCAATGAGCGCCTGCTCTTTCGGCTCGATCCTTACCGGTCCTTAAACGTTCTATGTGCTACCATCTGATCGCTTTTGCCTAGTAACGCCGATCTACTTTGGCTGGACTGGTCTAACCTACAACCCACACATCCTCATCCACACTGCCAACGATCACATGGAACCATCCCTATCCCCAATCAGATCGCTCAGAGGCCACACTGGCTGTGTAGAAGAAGTGTTGTTCTCAAAAAACAGGAATAAACTCAAAGTCATAAGCACATCCCTCGACAAGACTGTTCGGATTTGGGACGTGGAAACAGGAGAACAGGAACACTCGTTTGAAGGACACGCTAGTAAAACTTGGGGAGTGGCTGTATCAATGGATGGAAGCAGAATTGTTAGTGGGGCGGAAGATGGCAAGATCATCATATGGGACGCAGATACGAAGGAGATCATCAGATGTCTGTCGCATCACACAGACTGGGTCACTTGCATAGGACTCTCACCTGATGAGAAAAGACTCGCCTCCGCATCATTCGACGGCACACTAAAGATCTGGGATGCAGAGACATGGGAACTTATGTTCGACATCGATGATCATCAGGGAAAAGTATGGACAGTGGCCTATTCTCCCAATGGAACCAAGATTGCGAGTGGGTCTTATGACCAGACGGTTCGCATCTGGAACGCAGTGACTGGCAAGCAGCAAACACAACCGCTTTCCCATGGGGAAGAAGTGAACTCGGTAGTCTGGTCTCCAGACAGCCGTCGTCTCATTTCTGCCTGTGATGATGGCCAGATCTACTTCTGGAGTGCACCGACTGGTGCCCAGCTCGGATCCCCACTGCGTGCACATTCCGGCATCATTAACATGTTGGCCATCTCACCTGATGGTGAATTGTTAGCCAGTGCGTCCATGGATCGCACTGCGAGGCTATGGAGCACCTCTACCCGTAAACCTTTTGGTCGTGTACTCCAGCATGCCAGTGGGGTATATGCAGTAGCCTTCTCGCCGGACAGCAAGCTTGTTGCCACAGGCGGTCGGGAAAACACAATATTTATGTGGGATATATCGCAGGAGTCCACCATCATGACGAATGCCGTGTCGCCTTCATTCGTTTCCCCAGCGTCTCACATCATCGACCAGGTAATGAATTTCTGTCTTGTCCATATACCAGTGTATCTGATGCAAGTTTTATTCAAGCCATCAGCAACCTCTGATTCTGACTCTGATTCTGATTCTGATTCTCTTTCAGTCTCCTCTACACCAGCCTCGGACGAGCTACCGGATGGAACCGAGTTCGCGACAGAACTTGTAGGCTCGCGTGATGTTGCTAGCTCACCTTCCCCATCTCTTCCCCCTCAAAGTCATTCCAATTATGAAATTACTACTCCAGTCCACTCCTCTCTTCCAGTCGAGCTTCCCGACGGAATCCAAGTGCCTCCAGAAACCGTCAACTCGCGTGGTGCAGCTGCATCCCCTTCCCCGTCTTTTCCCCCTCAAGGCTCCTCTCGTCCTCAAATACCTCTTGCCTCAGCTTCTACTCCGGTCCTAGCCTCGCCTCCAAAGTCGTTTTGGAAGCGCTTGCCTATGTTCAACAGGTCTGCAGCGTCTGTAGATTCCAAGCTGTGGAAATTCCCGCGCATTGGTAGCATCATGTACGCAGCTTCCTTGCTCTATGAACATGTCCTGAATTTTGATCCTTAGGCGGCGCAAGCATCGGAACTTGGGACCTGACGATGCCCAGGATTAGTGTGCTTCTAGTTCCTGTCGTCATTGGCCCCCCGTTCTATCGTATCGTGCATCCCGTACCCAGTCCAGTTGATATAACATGACTACTTTACAGTCCGCGTGTTCTCTATCACGGATTAGGCATGATATTTCATCCAAGGCAGTTATTTCTGAACCCAGCACTTTATTCCGAACATCCAGAGTGGCCGCCACATCAATGTAGTAGCACGCCCGTGATAGAACAATCACCACCGCATGTGCACAGCCTGAAATCCTGTCGACCACGAACATGTAATCAATTATTCGATTAGCATAGGCCTAACCTACAGTGTTGCCTTGCACTGACGACTAATATCAAAAAATCGCTGGCGATAAGTAACGAATTGAGTATAGTGTGTCCATCCCATACTGGGCTGTCGGTACGGACTCACCATTAACTCTCCAGTATCGCCATAAATATTCGCCACAATACTCTTCTGGACTTCATTCGGTAGCTGAAACACATCCAAACGTTAAGATTACAAATAAGAATCAGTCGCAGTACGACAGCTTTTGGTGTAGTATCTTGAATGTTGAAAAGCTAGACGTTGATGAAAGCGCAACATCCTCGACTAGAACGGTTCTGCTTGGTCGTTTTAGGTCTTTTACGAGCGTTTAGCCTAGTCGGCGATGATCAATCATGATACGCACAATGCTGAAAACGACATCACATAGACTGCTCAGAGTATCAGCTAGGAGTCAAGGATGGCAAATAGATCAACAGACGTGCGCTCTGGACTTGGACAAAAATAATGAACGCTAGATTATTTGGTGACTGAGACACTCATTGGAGTTAGCTTTGGAGGTGGACTATCTTCGACGTCTGCTTAGCATGGTGACCACCAGAATGGCGCAACATCTACAGACAATAAGTCTCCGAGTCATGCAAGGTAGCTAGTTAGATGTAGGCTTATAACGTGACGGCACCAGCGTTGATGCTATCCAGTCGGTTGAGGACGCTGTCGATTTTAGGGGAAACGAGGTGAACGTTAACTTTCACGTATAGTCGGGCTAACCGATGTCCTACCTGTTCACGTCAGTGAGACGTTTTCAGAGATATACCACTGAAAGCACCCATTCAACCACCATGGTTTGCTGGTGATAGTGGGACCAAAAGACCTTCGGGTATTTGTTGAGGTACGTAAGTGTTGTCTGAAGATCTTCTACATGAGATATTAGAAACTGTTGCAACTATAGTCAGTAGTTAGATCATCAAATGCAGGTACTACGACGTACCCATAGAGCAGTTTCGCAAGTCCAAATACTGCAAAAACAACTAAAGTGAAGCTCGACGTCATAATTGAATGTTGATGGTTTTACCACACTGAATGATCTCTCAATGTCAAAGATATTTGCAAGAATATTAATAGCAATCCGGCTCACTGCCCCACGCAACTGAGGGAAGAGGCAATGCATGTATCGGGATACAAAACGTACAAATTCACAACATAAGCTATAATAAACTGTTTATCATGTCACTACGACAAACGTCAGGCAAATGAAAAGCGACATGCGCCAATAACATATCAAGTCTAGCAGAATGAGGCGAGATCAGCAGTCATTTGAATGTTTATACTGGGGGCTTACGCGTGAATGAACAAGAATAGATACCGGAAAAAGTGACGCGCCACTGTGTACGCCAAGTTTGTCGCATCTCGAACTCCAAGGTAAATGGAGCCTAGCCTGTGGTGGATCGTGTCAAATGTGATATTCTTTTGCGTTCAACAGAATAACACGTCTAAAATGATCCATCTATCTTTGGCTCAACCTGTCTAAACCATCCAGTTAGCTAGCATCGATGAGGAAAGGGTTACACCCATTTATGCGCGGTAGCTGGGCAGGTACTTATATATGCAATTATATTCAAACTCCGCTGGACCCGAACCCGACTTTGCCTCGGCTCGCAAATTATTAAACTCCTGATCGACCCTTCAAATTGGATGCTTTCTTAGACCAACTCTCAACGACTGAAAGACCTAATCACAGAGTCTTTGCTCACCTTCGTAGATTCCGGTTGGAGGCTCTGGATCCGGTGGAAGAGTTTATGGTGATTTTTTTTTTCGGATAACCTTCGAAATTCTTGTTATACCGTCAACTGCGGGATGATTTCTTACAACCGTTCGTATGATTTCTTTTTCTCACTCCGTTCCTTGATACATTCCCAGGGATATATTACATTCGTTGATTGCTCGCTGGGGATGGGACGTGGTGACACGATTCACACTTTCCCCAGATACCCTTCTGCTCCTTGGTAAATACGACCTTTGCTTGCATTAAACTCGTTCGATGTTGAAGCTCCTCGGGTCAACCACTCTAGTAGTCTGGTCACGTACCGTTTTTTATATTTGGGGTACTCGGGGAGATTGCCGTGAACACGTGTACTGTCACGTGCACTTCGTAGCTTTAACGTGTTTAATGAATTAGAGAGAACTTTATCTTTATCAGTGTGAAAGTCAGCTGTCTTGGGAGAACAATGGTCTTCTCCTCACACATCCCGTTATATGACTCACCTGCCTCAAACTCATGGCCATGGATGTCGGCGAACGGACAACGTGGTTCGTCTTATTGTCCGCCTAATATAAGCAAGCGCTCGTGTCGGATCATTACGTCGTATCCCGTGCCCGTCGCGCCTGAAAAATTAACGTCCCCCTGGATTTCATCCTTCAGGCTAGTGCTCCACCCTGTCATTCAACAAGGACCCACAGCGCGAACACGACTCCATGTGCGACTCCTCATTATCACAAACCAGACCCTGTTCACGCACAGTAAGCGTTCAGCTCCCTGACATCCTCTCTTCATGCACGCCCTTTGAGCTACGCGTAAATCGGCATTGTAGGTCCGTATCTCGAGCGAGCGAGGCGTGGCTGTGTGATGTAGGGTTGAAGTTGGAGTGGAAAGGGATAAAGGTTGGCTTATGGGCTTCTTTGTGTTATCCTGGTGCGGATCTATCGCAGTTGAGGTTGGGGGCGGATTTTTTGAGTTTGTTGGTGTATGAGCATGAGCAGGATGGTTGTACAAACGAGAATGAGGTGTTTGATCTGTGAGTTCCCATGATGGTCCATTGAATGTTTTTGATTTCGCTGACAACGCGTACAAAGGATATCCGATCGACTCAGTCGCGTCGCGTACAAAAACCCAGCGTGGTACATGCGTTTCCACCGATCCATGCGCATGTATCACGATGCAAGGCGGCGTCTTCATTCGCTGGATTCGACGTGTATCCCGGATCTGGAGACATATGTCGATCTGCGAAGAAACGCGTCAGGTTTGAAAATGGTGTTTCACCTGATTGAGTACGCGGGGGGATTGGACCTCCCAGAACGGGCGTGTTCGCATCCGGTATTAAAGCAGTTGACAGACCAGGCTTGTGATCTTATAGCATGGTCTGAGGTGCGTCGTTGCGCAAAACAATATATCTATATTCTTAGTATTGACTTTTGTTTCAGGACGCGATCTCATGCGCAAAAGGCATGACTCCAAGCTCACGAATCAATATCGTCACCGTTCTGATGAAAGACCGGAATTGTTCGTTCGGGAGTGCGCTTGCGTACGTGGGCACGCTCGTGAAGCAGAGCGCAGATGGGTTCTTGGCTACTGAGCGCGAGTTCGCTGCGTGTGCTGTGATGGACGACGATACGAGGCGGTATGTGAGGGGATTGCGGGATTGTATTGCTGGGAGTGTGAATTGGCTGTATGAGACGGAGAGGTACTTGGGGACGAAGGGGAATGAGGTTAGGGCGTTTGGATGGGTGTTTGTACCTGTCTTAGATTGATGTTCATGTATGTTATGTGTGCGTGCTAGATGTATTCGATTTCTCAATGAATGGGAGGAATGTTTGGGGTGTGATTTTGATTGTAGATGTCATGCATCGTTCCGTCAGTCCATCGTTTTACATAATTAGTGGCCGTGCTGTGGTGTTGCTACTTTGTCCATCGTCGACTCAGCGTAGGATCTGCGCTAGGGCAGCCACAGCGTTCGAGTTTACATTGCCTGCTACATACTTCTTCTCTTCTGTCTTCGTATTGAGGGAATTTTTTATGGACATCTGACTGCGAACGCATGGCCAACAGCAGCTAATGACACACTTGTTGCAGCCGGACTGCATAAGTAGGGGAGAAACAACGTGATAGAACGAGGGGAAAAGGCGATAGCTACTAAATAGTAAGAGTCTACTAGGATAATATCAGATAAGACATGAAGAGCGGACACACGGGCCTATTGATGCTAGGCATCATTAGGACCTGCTTGGGGTTCCACACTTCGATGCTTCCGTTGCCTAGGGATCAAATTCAGGACATGATCATGGAGTAAGGAAGCTGCGTACATGATGTTACTAATGCGCGGGAATTTCCACCACTTGGAGTCTAGTACAGATGCTGCAGACCTGTTGAACATAGGAAAGCGCTTCCAAAACGACTTTGGAGGTGAGGCGAGGACCGGAGTAGAAGCTGAAGTAAGCGGTACTTGAGGATGGGAGAAGCTTCGATGGGGCAAGGATGGGGAAGGGGATGCAGCTGTTTCACGCAAGTTGATGGTTTCTGGAGGTACTTGTATTCTGTTGGAAAGTTCGACTGGAGGGGAGGTGCGGACTTGAGAGGGGATTTCATGATGAAAGTGACTTTGAGGGGGTAGAGATGGGGAAGGTGAGTTAGCAGCATCACGCGAGCCTACAATTTCTGACGGCAACTCGGTTCCATCCGGTAGGTCATCCGATGCTGATGTAGAGGAGACGGAAAGAGAATAAGAGCTTGCTGATGGCTTGAATAAAACTTGCATCAGAATATACTGGTGTATAGACAAGACACAAATCCATTACCTGGTCGATGTAGCTAGTGATGTTAGACGCTGGGGAAACGAATGGAGGCGACACGGTATTCGTCATAACGATGAACTCCTGCGATATATCCCACAAAAATATTATGTTCTCATCGCTGCCGGTGGCGATAAACTGGCCATCTGGTGAGAAGGCTACTGTGTATACCTCATCGTCATGCTGGAGTACACGACCAAAAGGTTTGCGGGTAGAGGTGCTCCACAGCCTCGCAGTGTGATCACTGGACGCACTGGCTATCAATTCACCATCAGGTGAGATGGCCAACGAGTTAATGAAGTCGAAATGTGCACGCAGTGGGGATCCGAGCTGGGCACTAGTCGGCGCACTCCAGAAGTAGATCTGGCCATCATTACAGGCAGAAATGAGACGACGACTGTCTGGAGACCAGACAATTGAGCGCACTATTGCGCCATGGGAAAGTGGTTGTGTTTGCTGCTTGCCGGTCGCTGCGTTCCAAATGCGAATAGTCTGATCGCTTGACCCACTTGCAATCTTGGTTCGGTTGGGAGAATAGGCTATTGTCCGTACATCATCTTGGTGATCATCGATGTTGAACACGAGTTCCCATGTCCCCGTATCCCAGATCTTTAGTGTTCCGTCCTCTGATGCAGAGGCGAGTCTTTTCTCATCAGGTGAGAACCGTATGCAAATGACACTGTCTGTGTGATGCGACAGGCATCGGATGATCTCCTTCGTATCTGCGTCCCATATGATGATCTTGCCATCTCGTGCCCCACTTGCAATTCTCCCCCCATCCATTGATACAGTCAGTCCAATAGTCCCACTCGCGTGCCCCTCCAATGAGTTTTCCTGTTTTCCTGTTTCCACATCCCAAATTCGAACAGTCTTGTCGCTGGATGTGCTTATAACTTTGAGTTTATTGCTATTTTTCGAAAACACCACTTCTTGAACGGAATGGATGTGGCCTCTGAACGATCTGATCGGAGAAAGGGATGGCTCCATGTTGTCGTTGGCAGAGTGGATGAGGATCTGGGAGCTCTGGACCAATCGAGCGAAGGTAGATCAGCGTTAGACAAAAGCAGTCAGTACATACAAAAGCTTAGGGACCGATTAGGATCACACCCGAAGAGCCGAAAGAGTAGTTGCATACTGGAAGAACTTAGGGTGTGCAACAACTAGGTGATTGTGTGTACATGCAAGACTCCCATATGTCCCCTGTGTCGGACTACCACAGTATATACGAATGTCGACTGAGCTGGACAAAATGGTACTCCTTTCCGGACCCATAGTATAGAATGTACTCAGACGGACACAAGAACCTCTGCGACATGTCCCAGACTAAGCGTGAGCCACAAACGGATAAGAGATCGAGACACAGTAGCCTACGTACTGGTTCTAGTAGCACCAACACCTTTCAAGCTTCATGCACATCTGGAGCCAGCATCTCTGACCTTGCTCATGGAACGCGTTTTCCGATGCCCGCCCGTACCGAGTGGTAGGACATCTCCTCATAATCGCCCCTCATGTCACTCGTACTGACAGGGGAGTCGTGCTAAGGGATTTGGGTAGGCTTGAGCTGCGAGCGGTTGGACAAGTGGATGATCTCTCAGTGGAGTTTGGCCTTCAGGTTCTCCGGGTGAGGGAATTCGAGCTTCGAGTTTCGAGTTGATGAATTTAGTGTTCTGCACGAGTGCAATAGTGACGAGAAAGTCATTTGCGCTACGCAAGTGAGAGGACTGAGACTCGAAGGTCCTGACCGTGACTCTGGGAGCGCGGATGTACATATAACGTTCAAATCCATGGCTGATCGTACGTGTTCTGTTTACAACGCTGAGGCACAGCCCATGCAAACCAGCCTCGGAAATCTAACCTTTCGACGTCCGTTTAGGTTGCACTTGAAAGCTTGAAGCCTGGGGCTTTCCTTCGCGCGGAGTTTGAAATGGTAAGCGTCTGGTTTGCAATAGATGATCGCCGTACTGATCGCCGGTCCAAACCCCGTCCTCAAACGCCGGTTATAATCCGGTAAACGAGACGTCTCTGTTTACAACGCTGAGCTTCGCTTCTTAGTTCAACGTTAATCAGTTTGGAGGGCAAGTTGTGGGTTCAAGTGACCAAGAGGTGTGCGTTCGCAAAATCCCGAACACAGAGCTCAACTTTACCTAAGCTAAAAAACCTTAATGTATAGCCACTCTAAGTTACTGGCGATGCGCTTTGAGTTTCTCGCCAGCGGCCTCAAAAGTTCATAAAATCGTTTGTCAAGTACTGAACAGGGGGTGTTTTTACTAGTGTATAACAGCTCTGGATAGTTATTTCAATGGTACACACCCATCCAAAGATACTACCCACTAAACGAGAGATCTTGGATGTGATTTTTGGAAGCACGTGAGCAAAGTCATACACGTCGATATCAATATGACGCGTCAATATCAATTCGACGTGTCTCCTCAATGACGCGCATCTCTCTTTCCTTACACCTCATTCATTATGTATTCTACGACTCATCAATCTACATGTTACGACTCATGGTTTGCTTCTAGTAATAACGACGACAACACTGCATATATCACGGACTTCGAAGATGATTCCTTTCAAACCATGCAACCCGGATCAAATCACCATTCACATTATTCTAATACATCATCTGGACATTCGCAGACACCGACTATAGATTTTCAAGTACCATCACACACGGACAATCATTTGCATAGCTCATCTTGTACTATACCTCACTTATCCAATTCTCGCGCATCCAAACGCTCTGCCCCATCTACCATGGCACCCCGGGCTTCCAAAAAGACTCGAACCAATCTCGCGAATGTTCATGCCGCTGTTTCGTTGTGCACTTGACCTCAGGACGTAGATTTTGCTTGTCATTGCCTGTCTTTATGCTTGTTACTTGTACTGTCCTATGCGCTGCTACGCTTTGTTACTGCTTACACGTTCATGCACGCACGCTACGTGTTGTATTCTATGCTCGGTGCACTTTGGCACCGCTGGACGACTACTTAATATGGATAAATTAAGTGATCGGTCACGCTGTCACGGTAGGCGTAGGCGTCTTCGAAGTTTCTGAGGTTAGTGTCTTGAACTTCTCGATTGCACACCTCTTGCAAGTGACTAGTAGTAAGTGTATTTGATGCGCACTCACAAAGAACCGCAGCAGTGGTCGCAGCAGTTGCCGCAGCAGTCGCAGCAGTGGCGCAGCATTTTCACTATGCCACTCTCAGGATTCATTCATTCACGAAAACAATTTTGGAACAGATAGTGACTCAGGCTGTTCATGAAGTTTTTTGCGCCTTTTGTATCTCAAATCCACGCTTAGGGATATCCTCCACAATGAAACCAACTCGTTGATATCGTTCTTGATATATGATAATTTGTGAGTGGCCTTTATTCAAATACATGATCTTGATCAGATTTCTAATGAGATTTCAAATATGGGTACTAGCATCATGATGATCATGGCGCATTGAAGATGCTGTGACCGCACAGAACATCAGTGTCTTTCTACTGGTCCTTCGATGCGGTGTTTTCCTACCGACATCACGCCATACCAGTATCACTAACTACGATCTATATTTCTTCACCGAAATAGCCAGACAGTTTCTCACGCACACAGTAGATAATGAATGAAACGGTCGTTTCTTTGTTCCTTCAGATTCCTGCCCTGCCCTCCCTGCTAATATGCCATCAGTTGTGATGTCAATCATGCAAGGACCGCTTTGTGGTGCCTTAGCTAACATGCTACTGTATGGGGTCATCTGCATGCAGACCTTTCGTTACTGGCAGGCATACGAGCATGACAGGAACATTCTGAAGTGTCTGGTAAATCTATCAGACGAATATATATCACAGTTTATCTGACATAGTCATAGGTAGCGTTCATCTTGTATGCTAAGCATCGTTCTGTTGGCGTGTCATCACAAGCTACTATGATACATTTGACTTTTCAGGATTCTCGAGACTGCTCATACAGCATTGACAATATATACCGTTGAGTTTTATCTCATCATGCATTTTGGAGATACAACAAGCTTGGAATATGCAATGTGGTGCGTCAATTTCTTTATACTTCTATTCCGGTTCATTCAGTCTTATCACAGGGGAATGCCCGTAAGTAGCTAATGCAGACAAACAATTTACTGCTGATCTCGCCACATTCCACCAGACTTCAGTTATTATCGGTGTACGTCACTTTGAGTTTGCCTGACGTTTGTCGTAGTGACACGATCGTAGTTTATTATTGCCTATGCTGTGAATCTGTAAGTCTTTTCAAGTGTTATAAATGTTTTAAGTTCGCGCTGATGTGTAATACCAGTTGCTTCATCTGGCGAGTACTGCAGCGTGAGTATATCGATACACGCAGTTGCCTCCTTCCTCATTTACATGTGCAGTTTCGCAAAAACGCTGGATTGCTGTTTGCTTTGTAAGATACATATCTATGAGATCGAAATTTTCTGCTCATGCCCTTGTCATAGTTCATTTTTGCAACCATTCGCTGCGGTAAAACCTTCAATTATATGATCGAGCTGCCGTTGATCTTTTTGGGCAGGATTTGGACTTGCAAACTGCTCCTTGACGCACGTGCCACCTGCGTTGGATGATCTACCTGCTGACTGTAGTTTGAACAGTTTCTTTTATCCCGAGTAGCAGATCTTCGAAGAACGCGTCTATGTATGTACCTCAACGATTGTCTGCAGGTCTGTCGGTCTCAATATGTCGCTAGCCAACTATGGTGGTTGGATGGGTGCTTTCAGCAGGGGTCGACAGTGCGATTGCGTTTACACTATGCCTTTACCTTCGAAAACGTCGCACTGGCATGAAAAGGCACGATATCAGTTAGCCCAATTCTACGTCAAATTTACCTTGTTGCCTTTAGAACTGACAACGTCCTCAACTGCCTCCTATTGTATACCATCAACACTGGTGCTATCACATCGTAAGCCCACAGCCAATTTTAATAGTCAACCTCCAGTGATTTCGGGACTTATTTTCGATAGGTTTTGTGCAGTTCTGGTAGTCATCATGGTAAGTAGACACCGAAGCTCATCTCACAAACTAACTTCAATCAGTTTCTCGGTCTACCAAACAATCTCGCGTTCGTTGGGTTTGTCCAAGTCCAGAGCGAACGTCTGTCCGATTCAGTTGCCACCCTTAATTCCTAGCTGACACTCTACAAAGTCTATGTGATATCACTTTTGGCATCGTGCGTTGTCGTAATTCAAGTAATATCTTCTATCTGAAAACGTCCACCAGGTTAAACAACCGAAAAAGACTCGAAGTGACCGATCAGATTTTTCGCTCTGTGGAAGGCGTTGCGAGTTCCCATATGCCTCGCTTTTCGGCATTCAAACCATCACAGCGGATGCCGTCTCATCTGGTTCGTACTTTTCAACCTTGCTCTTTTTCGTGATAGTCTGGGGCTTAGCTCATGTGTTAGCAACCGATCGAAGTGCGGACGAGCGTTGTGATGGATATTTATGGCGACAGTCTGGATACTGGATTGGACAGCACGTTTCAGGACTGACTGTTGAGGCTGTGCTGACAGGATATAATTTAGTGTACTTCGTTCACTGTTTACCACCAGCGATCTGTTATGTTATTCAATGATGATCTTCGCGTACAGGGTGATGCGTTGCAACTCTTGTCACTTGTGGGTCCGAGCTGTCATGAGGAAAGATCACGATATGCACCGGGTTAAATCCGATATACTTGATTTCCTGGTACAATATTCAACACTTCGACTGCGCATAGAATTGTGCTTGTATGCTTGACTACAAGCTGCATATGAAATTCACGAACCTTGCCTGAGGAGGAATTCAGTGAGTGGAATCAGTGGATAAGATGTGCGTGTACCTTTATATCACTCTAGTGTAAGGTAAGAAAAATATTGCTACTAGGTAGTTGATGGTGAGTCTACAAGCCTTTGGTCAGAAGTTACGCTTAGGGTAAAGGATTCGAGGTCACGGTGGCATGTTGATTTCGAGCGAACGGTACGGTCGGTACCACGGTGTTGCGGCATTTACCGGCATTAGTGTCTTGTTCTCCTGTGAATGTCAGAGATCTGGCCAGTCTGGGGCCAAAGTCTGGGGCGGAGTCTGGGGCCAGAGTCTGGGGCGTTCGGCAAACACGGCTGACCCGGGCTGAGTTTGAATTGTTTTTGTCACGTGTTTGCTTTGTGACAATTCCAAAGCCACCCGCCATCATCGTGCCTCCTGCCAGTACTAGTGTGCCCATCGTAGATGGCTAGCGGCTGCCGACACACCCGCCAATCTACTCACCACATGCAGTTAGCATGCTATGTTTGTGCTTCTCCGCACCAAAACCAGTCAAAATTATGATCGTCAATCCACTGTCCCAACACTTGTGCTTCCTCAACGTGTCTTGATTCTGCTACCAGTGTCTGCCGCACCTTCGTTGCTGTGTTTTCTGCTTCCCATTTTCGATCTCCTCCACTGTCTACTCTCAACATGTTTTCGATCTGCTCTGCTGTCTACATCCTTTCTGCTCGGCTCTCGATGTTTGCGATCCGCTCTCAGGCTGTTGTCTATTTCGTTTATGCTCGGCTCTCAACGTACTTTCGAGGTATACTCCACCTGTTTCGCATCGGTTTCACTATTTTCCAGCTGCTTTCGTATACCGATTGTATTCCGCATAATACCTACCAAGCAATCAAAGCATATTTGACACTATTTAAGCACATTCTGGGAGGACAGCGCGAGTGTGCGTGAATGCGCCTAAATGTGCGCAATATAAAAGAAGCACAATAGAGCACATGGGGCACTGCCCCGTCTTATAGAAAATATGCTGTCAGTCCGGATATCGAGCGAAATGCGCAAGTATGTGCGCTGTCTCTCAAACGCACATTTCAACACATTCAGCCCTATTCGAGCACAGCTGATTCTCACTGGGAGTACTGAGTACTGATCATTGATGTCACCAAGTGCAGTGCGGCCTGCAAGAGGTCACAAAGGGCGGGTCACAACTCACAATGGACGGGTCACACTGGTATTGCAAACGTGACCAGATATAATTGGAACTTAGAATTAAGCTCCGCACGCGTCAGCCGCAGCCCCAGACTTTGACCCCAGACTCCGCCCCAGACTTTGGCCCCAGACTGGCCGTTTCCTGGATGTCCTCGTTCTCCTCCACCTTCATTCCAAAGTTTTCGAGTGCAGTGTAATAAGCAGGCGTTTCTCTAGATTTCTGGAGTGCATTTAGCTATAGTGCATGTCGTGGCACCATGTCCATGTCTTCTTACCGCCTATTCAACCGTGTTAACTTGTTTTCAACCAATTTGAAGTTCTTTATTAGGTGGCAATCGACACGTGCCAAGCATCCTCCCAGCTTATCCAAGGGGTCATTCGTGAAACGTCAGAACCATACAAGTATCACTACTGACATGTCCTTACTTCAGCACACCGGTTCATCAACGTTTTACACGGAATTAGCAGAGTTACCCCTTCCTGTGTCTGCTGATTTTGTTGGCGGCGATGGTGCGTCTACTAGTCAATATAGCCAGAGATCTGATCGATGACGGACACCCACACAGTTCCACGCGTCACTTACACCGTTCGCGATCTTGAGCGTAATATCACACGATCCCTCACCAAGACTTTCTCTGGGGGCATCAGTTCTGATCATCAGACAACCACCCATGATTCCTCCGAAATCAAGGCATTTAGAACATCTCCTTCCAAATCTCGTCAGGCGGTCCTCCGGGAGGTTTCTAATGGCACAAGTACAAAACGTTTCGTCGAAATCTGGGCCGGCATCCAGATGGAGGCTTCCTTGGATGTCACAAAGTACCACGATACTTTCCATACAGATGGTGAGTTGAATAAATGCGAATGTCCCTGAATACTTGCAAATAGGATGTCAGATTTCACATCATCGCTCTCCTTCTCCCCATCGGAAACGTCTCTTCTATATACTGCCGAAGCAAACATCATCGGCGATGACAATGCTTCGGACGATCCTTACCCCAAATTCAGATACACCCCGCACTTTGGCGAACTGTCTCGCGGCAAGAAAAGATCGACCATTTTTCTATTCCGCTGGACAAGGTCCACAGCCTTCACAAAGGCTACTAAGCAAGACATGTTGCTCGTTGCCCTTTCGTTGGCACAGCCTACCCAAACACCCGTCCTGTTTGGTCAAGCTACTTTTGCGACGGAAGATATCATCTACGCTAGTGGACACGAACACACCAAAGATGGTCGACTACTGGGGGCTAAATGGTGCTTCAATCGTCCCATGGGCATATGGGAGATAAAACTTCCCGAGCCAGCAACTGTGCAAGGGACACCTTTTGGTACTAAGATATCATGCAACACATTGAAGCTGACTCCTTCAGAGCGGTCTTGTCGTTCACCCCGTGTATTATATGATAAAAATCAGACCCCCACTAAACTCTTCTGGTTCTCGAATCCTGTGGGCGGTCCTCACGCATCTTGCGTTTCTCTAGAATCTCGTGACTTAACTACAGGTACCAACAAGGTCCTCGTAGACACCGTGATAGAGCCCACCTCCGAAACCGACTTTCCAGGTCTATATCCCAATTACAACATGCCATCCAGCCCGTTTTTGCGTCGCGGAGACCATACATACATTGTGCTCCACTCCTTATGGCGCTCCCGTGCGACGATCCTCTTCATTGATACAGAATCAGGAGCAATTTCAGACGAGACAAAAATGCGAGATGGCGAACCTTTGTATAGCTGGGACTTACATGCTACAGACGACAAGACGCGCTTCATCTGTTCAAGGAGCACGCCTACTACCCCATACGAAGTATTACTGGGATACTTTGATGAACACGATAACCTCGATTGGAAAGTCCTAGATAAGACAATGATGTCTTTCACAAGTACGTTCAAGTCAATTTGGATTTTTGCCAAGTCTAATTATACCTTTCAGCTGAGAGCGCACTGCGTGATCTCACTGCATCGATCATACCCATCGGCGCGCGTCCTCCAACAGAGACTATCGTAATTCAATCGAAGCAAGCTTCCACGAGACCTGGCCCAAAACCCATCTGCGTTAACATTCCACATGGAGGACCACATGCGTCAACGACAACATCATTCTATCCAGCTACTGCTGCACTAGCCTTGGAAGGATGTAAGTCTTTGACTTCGCGCCTACTGACCACTTACAACAAGCATGTTCCCAGATACAATCTCCCTTCCCAACTATACCGGCTCCATGGGATTCGGGGAAAAGTACATTCAAAAACTTCTCGGGAATTGTGGAACAATGGACGTACAAGACGTCGTAGAGAGCGTCAACGAGCTCATCCGGCATGGTATCTCGGAGCACGGACGACAAGTTATTCAAGGTGGAAGCCATGGCGGTTTCCTCGCTGCGCACCGTAAGACTCCATTTCAAAAACAAAAACTCTTTTTCATACTGACCCTGACATGCACAGTTATCGGCCAATACCCAACCCTATTTAACGCAGCAGTGATACGCAACCCCGTAACCAGTGTCGGCGAACTAGCAGCGTCTGACATTCCCGACTGGGCCTACGGTGAATTTGGGCTCCAACTTACCCCGGACTCGCTCATGACACCCGCCACGTTCCAAAAAATGTTCGAAGCGTCGCCCATCGCGCACGTCGATAATGTGCGCGCGCCTGTATTGTTGTTGATTGGAGAAGACGACTTGCGTGTGGTACCGGCACAGGGATTGAGGTTTTATCATGCGCTCAAGGGTAGGGAGAGGAGAGTGGAGATGTTGTGGTTTAAGGGGGAGACGCATCCGATTGATGGTGTTGAGGCAGCAAGGGTTTCATGGGAGGCTGGGAGGGATTGGTTCAAGAATCTGGGGCAAAACCCAGCTGACTGATGATGTAGAGGATCTAAATGCTGCTGTTATGTGGCCAACGTGTGGGATGCGAGACATCAGCGAGGGGGATATGTTTATGCAGTGTCCAGGCTGGAAAGTGCCTCGCGTGTTCGCTCCATTCCGTATACAGTATTACTTCGTACCGACTGCGATGCTATGTTCACGCATCTTCGAAACATGTTTCTTATTTTCCTGCGCACCAGAGCGTCCGTCGATCGCCTAGTCTCATTCACATTAAAGCATCTTAATTCTTTAGACGACAAGACAGCGTGATCAATTATAGCACTCGTGTCACTGAGTCTGTGATGATTTATTCATCCAATTCACATTTACGGGGATGCAGCAGATCAACTCACCGACCATACACGTGAGGTGGACTCGGACACACTGTTCGGATAATTTAAAACCATTTGCCTTGCAACACTAGATATGTATTTTTTCCCTGAAGGATACCCGACCGACGATGAGGTGATCAATTCCATTCCTGAGCGAGTCGTATGCGTACGATTGGACCTGCCGGGGATGAAAGAATTCAGAAACAACATTGCTGGGCAGTCCTTCGACGGCGGTAGAAGTCCACAGCCCTGGAAGAAAGAAAAAACATAACCAAAGCTGGATCTAATAGTGCATAGTGCAGTCAGACTACATAGGCAGGGGAGGGACAACACGATAGAACGAGGGGCGAGGGTAACGGCTAACTTGAAGAGTATACTAAAAACCAGGCTCGTAGACCTATGAATGTTGGGCATCGTTAGGACCTGCTTGTGGTTCCACATTCCGATGCTTGCGCTGCCTAAGGATCAAATTCAGAAAAATATTCACAGAGAAAAGGTGTTGCGTACATGATGTTACCAATACGAGGGAATTTCCATCGCTTGGAGTCTACAGACGCTGCAGACCCATTGAACATAGGAAAGCGCTTCCAAAATGACTTTGGAGTCGAGGTCAGGACCGGAGTGGAAGCTGAAGCAGTCACTATTTGAGGATGAAAGGAGCTTTGAGGGGGAAGAGATGGGGAAGGGGATGCAGCTGCATCACGCGAGTTGATGGTTTCTGGAGGTACTTGAATGTTGTCGGAAAGCTCGACTGGAGGGGGGGTGTGGACTGGAGTAGGGATTTCATGATCGGAGTGACCTTGAAGAGACAGAGATGGGGAATGTGAGGCAGCAGCATCGCGCGAGCCTGCAGGTTCTGTTGCGAACTCGGTCGCATCCGGTAGCTCGTCCGGCGCCGGTGCAGAAGAAGCTGGAAGAGAATGGAAGTTTGCTGATGGCTTGAAAAATATTTGCATGAGATATACTGCTCTATAAACATGACACGAATTTATTACCTGGTCGATGTAACTTGAGATGTGGGACGCCGGGGAAACGAATGAGGGCGACACGACATTCGTCATAATGGTGGACTCCTGAGATATATCCCACAAAAAGATTGTGTTTTCCCGACCGCCTGTGGCAACAAGCTGGCCGTTTGGCGAGAAGGCTATTGCAGATACCCTTTTGGTATGCTGGAGCACACGACCAAAAGGTTTGCGGGTCGTTGTGCTCCACAGCCTAGCGGTGCTATCAACGGACGCACTGGCTATCAGCTCGCCATCAGGGGAGATTGCCAACGAGATAATGGCGTCGGAATGTGCGCGCAGTGGAGATCCGAGCTGGGCACCAGTCGGTGCACTCCAGAAGTAGATCTGGCCATCAGTACAGGCAGAAATGATACGACGACTGTCTGGAGACCAGACTATTGAGAACACTGTTCTGTCGTGGATGAGTGGTTGGGTTTGCTGCTTGCCAGTCGCTGCGTTCCAGATGCGAACCGTCTGATCATGTGACCCGCTCGCAAACTTGGTTCCGTTAGGAGAATAGGCTACTGCGAATACTCGACCTTGGTGATCATCGATGTCGAACACCAGCTCTCCTGTTCCCACATCCCAGATCTTTAGTGTGCCATCCTCTGATGCCGATGCGAGTCTTTTCTCATCAGGTGAGAACTGTATGCAACCGACCCAGGATGTATGATGCGACAGACATCTGATGATCTCCTTCGTATCTGCGTCCCATATGATGATCTTGCCATCTTTCGCCCCACTCACAATTCTTCTACCATCCATTGGTACAGCCAGTCCACAAGTGCTACTAGTAGTGTGTCCATCGAATGGATCTCCCACTTGATTCCCTGTTTCTACATCCCAAATCCGAACAGTCTGATCCTTGCAGGTGCTTATGATTTTGAGTTCATTCTTCTGTTTCGAGAATACAAGTCTGTTTAAGTAATCAGTATGACCTCTGAACGATTTAATTGGGGATAAGGATGGCTCCATGTGATCGTTGGCAGAGTGAATGAGGGTCTGGGGGTAGAGCAGTCGAGAGGAAGTAGATCAACATGAGGCAAACGCAACCTTGCGTCTATATAGAAAAGTTACTTGTAGAAACCGTACGTACTAGGATCACACCCGAATTCGAGCCGAAAAAAGACGCTCGTTGCAGCCTACTAGTCGACCTAGAGCCATGGCTGTGTGCACATGTGCCAGTGAGACTCCCGCGCATTGCCTGAATTAATCGACATACCCACTGCCCTGCAGTGCCTCGCAGCTCCAACTAACGCCCATGCCTTCGAAGCCCCATTTGTATCCAAAGCCAACGCCGGGAAATGTTTTGTTTTGCCCTGAGTGCCAGAACGAGAGCGATTGTGGGGAAAGCATTCTGAATTCACCACACCTGTACGGCGCGTGACACGAGTCACACTGACCTCGCTCTTTCCCATCATAACCGAGGACGATATCTTCAAGCCTGTCGCCCGTGGCGTTCGCAATGTCATGTGCTCCAGCGAGCACAGTGCATCTTCATCTCCCCTAATCGAATAAGGGTCATCAAAACACCAGTAGAGCAGTGGCACAAGAGTACATGTTCGGTGGGTTGAACCCAGCACATTTGTCTTTATCAGTATTTTGGTTCAATAGCTCTCAAATTTCAAAGGTGATGATAAAACCATTCCGATCCTTGGTTCGAACGCTTCCCGACTCCTTTGAATTCCGAGGACCAGGATTCCTTCGCTCGGTTTGCACGACTTCTGCTAATAGCGCAGATGGACAAGGAAACATGCTGCATGGATTCCGTGCTGTAGGGATGGCCGATATGGCTTTACTTTTGGTGTTGAATGAAGACGGCTGCGCCCTTGAGAGATTGTCAACAGCTGTCACCGTTGTTTTCACTGCAATGATTATGCCAGTGATATGATTGATGGCAAATGCGCCAGGAAATTTCATTCGCCTTGAGCGTCATCGACAGTCAGCAAGCACCTCTGGACCATGGAGTGCGTGGAGAACGTCGAAGTGAAGCTGTTGTGCTACTGAAGCGGCTCTTGAGGAGCGGGACAGTCTGGCATGGACCCCACAAGTGAGCTGTGTATGAGTCATCTAATATTGCAGATGTATGTAAAATACTATGATCTGAATCAATGATGGCATGGGTGATAACTCGACTCGAAGTATGGGCGATTGCACAGCTCTCATGCGGGAACATAGTCCTGCAATCTCTCCCCGCAGTATTCCCTAGGACCAAAAAAGTCTTTGATCATTGCATCCCAGCCGTTCGCTAGGTAATGAGATAATCCAGACACCACCACGACCACTACAGCAAGCCCAATACATCCCAGAGCAAGGCTCCCAGCTGGTGTAGGCTCAACGTTGAACTGTAACTGAGCATCAGTGGGTTGACCGTTTTTGCCAACTGAGAAATGCAAAATAAAGAGAGAGATATTGAGCAAGCATATTGCTGCGCCGATAGCGGCAGCTGAGCCGTAAAGGAAGATGTTGAGGAGCAGTGTCCAGACTTGCGGGGAGGCGAATACTGCATCTTTGGGTCGCTGTGAAGCCCATTTTAATAGTGTGAGGGCAACGGTTGGCACAATAAAACCACAGTCGAACAGTGCAAACGCATAGCACATGAGCCCGATGTTGCCTCTTGACGACCTTATATAGAATCGTCGGTATACTGAATGCATAGAGGACTGGATATACGTACCCAAATATCGCGCCGTACGTCAAGCTGGCACCTACAAATGCAACTTGCCCAAGAGTCAACAAAAGATGTTCATGGGTTCGTGACGTTTTCTATGAGCCATAATGAGTATAAGACATGGCGAAGTTTTCGGAGTCATCACCTCTGCCCAGTCAGAAAATCCACGATATCCAGTGCGATTTGCAATAGCTTGTGTGCGGGAGTAGAATGTTATGTCCTCTACATCTTTCTCCAGCGTTTTCAGCTGCGTCAGGAAAATTTTGAGTTGCACTATCCATTAAACATATTCATCAAGTACGGACGTGTGCTTGCAGTGATTGTGATTGCGATACTTTCTGAAGATACGCCTCGACTTTGCGGTGTATCTGTCAATGAGAAAGTTAATGTGATGGATCCAGCGGGGACGCTGTGCTTACTTCAAGCTCTTGTGCCTGTATGGTGTATCGTTCCTTGCGTACCTGACAGAGCTACAATTATGGAATGAAAACTGACATCAATACACCATCTATTCAATAGATGAGTACCATGGATTTGCAAAATTTAATCTCTTCCTCGATCTCCTTTGTGTGGGTTTCTCCTTGTTTGACAAACTCATGCTTGTCTCCAATACTCAGTACGCATAATGCTACTAATCAATGGAATGGACTTACGTGTTCATCGGACTCCCTAATAGCGGCAGACGGAAACAAAGCTAATTTGAGACCTTGATATAACAAACTGTCATTCAAACGAACCCTGAGTAGCGATACATAGAAAGAACGTACGATGGCAGGTTGTAGGTATAGTAAGTTGCCGAGCTAGCTGGCACTTTAACTTCGTGAGGAACAGTTGATGAAAGGGGCAGCGCCAGTGAGGGAGGCACTGGAGGGGCTATTATTGAGTACCATTAACGGTCCCTTGCTAGGAACTCAAGCATACCCCTCGAACAAGCCACTCTACAACCAACAGGCTGGACAGCCAAAACCACATTATTCCATAAGGAAAAAGAATCAGACAATGCACGCATAATGGAAGTCGCACTTTCATGGATGGACGACGTGACAGAGTCAATATTCGGTAGGTAAACTTGAGTGGGGGAACAGGGCGATAATTGAGCGGAGAGACAAATCTATTTTCAACTTCCAGAAGGCGGGGGAACCTGCATCGTGTAAGCCTCGTGTCGAGGAACCACTACATCCAGAAATAACGTGTCATTCAATATTGATGGAACGTTAGTATCGCGGCACCAGCCTGGAGGGAACATAGTGATTCATGAAAAGAGCAACTGCGGTCACGTGGATTGTACGTATTAGTAGTGCCCTTCGTCATGCGTATCAACTCATACTTGAACACGAGTACATCCGGTAAGGTTTCTGTAATTGCCAGCGTCAAGGACCGTGAGGCTATGGAGTACGACAACCCGCAAACACTTTGGTCGTGTACAGGCTTCTCGCCAAATGAACCAGCAGCCAGCGTGGCCACCGGGGGAACAGAAACTCATTCATTACCCCGGTGTCCAATCTCGCAAGCGACCTTTAACAGGCAATACAGTTGCGTCTCATATTATCCAGGCTGTTATAGGCTGAGCTTATCGGATGGCAGATCTTCGTCAAGCCGTCAGCGAATTTTCTACATCAGCACTATTAGATGACTTTCTGTGCACCGTGCACCCGCAGGCTTGCATGATGCAACTGACTGACTCTCCTTTGCCGCCTTACGACCACTCCGCTGAAATAACTGGTGCTTATTCTACTTTGGTCCGATCTCGGTACCGGCGTTATTGTACCCTTCATTCTCTGGCTGTGTGGGGGTCTCGATGCCGTGAATATCATCCTACTTCGAGGCTGTCAACCAGTCCCGTTTTCTGCGCCCCTGCTCCATATTCCGTTCCCCTCAACATTTTGACAATATCTTGCTCTCTAGTCCCAATGACTGCCATATTCACCGCTGAATGCGTGTTTGTGCAATGCGAACACAGATTTCATCATCATAGAACCACATCTATGTAGGCTAATCCGGAGCTGATGATATTGCGCGTATTCGGTGTGTTGATCCCACGAACACTTGTTTCGCATGATATTTAATACATTGTACAAAACCGTCGTACATCTACATCAAGTTCATATCAACTTGTTACGATACTGCTCAGTATAGCCTTTGCGGTTGTGGTAGTGGGCTAAGGGCTGGCAATGGTCGCAGGGAGCACGGTGCCCAGCTCTCATGATGGTGTCCATCCTCTTCTTCGTCTATGCTGTGCGAATCTGTGGATCCATTCTCCCAATGTTCGTCGTCTGTGTCGAAGCTGCAGTAAGAAGCAGAAGGCGACGATGGCACGGGTGATTCTGGTATTGGCTCCGTGAGTGGTACAGGAGGTCCCCCCTCAACAAGCCTGACTGTTATTTTCCGTATGTCTTCGTCGATGTCCAAGACAACGGTCTTATTTTCAGGCACATCGTTCTTGAGGAGGAGCTTTGCGAGGGGTTCCAGGATCTCTGATCGAATCAACCGATCTAACCATCGTGCGCAGCCTACACGGATCAACGCTGCCTGGAACTGCAGACGACTCTTAACTGCGTCATGGACTAACAGCTGGAGGTTGATAAGGGACAATTGCTTTCTCAGTTCCTCCAGGCGAGCGTGGATTATTGTAACCAGGGTGGCTCCAGACATACGGCGCTAGATAAAAAGTCTATAAGACATTATGCTTGTCATTGAAAATAAGATGACAAACGCACGAATACCACTATTTTATCAAGGCGTGACAGAAATTCGCCAGGGAAATAGTTCTCAATCTCGTTCATGAAGCGCTTGCGTTCCGTCTCTTCCGATATAGCGCGCCCCACGTTCGCTTGGCCAAGACTCGTCGAAATGATGATGATGCAATTGCTGGAGTGCAAGTCCCTTCAGCTGACCGAAGAAGATAGACGACATACATGTTTCTTACGTGAAATCAACAACATTCCGATCGCCATCTCTGATTGTTCCCTCATCGAGGATGGTTTGTATGAGCAACCTGAATTCCATGCAACCCCGTTCGATGCTAGGCGAAAAAGCGGCTTCAACAATGATCATGCATAACCAGATAAAATCACGCCTACTCTTTGATGTGCACGACAGAGAATGGCTTTCGCCTGACACATTCAGTCAGCTGACCACCATGGTCAAACCCCGTACATGCGGGAGTTCCAATCTGACAATCATGATTTAAGCTTAAAGGACCCTAGTTCATCTTGTGCTGCTTACCAGTCGTGTGAGACTGTGCGGTTCGATGTAGTCGCTGGCATTGATGCGTAGCAACTTGCCAGATTGTCGAAGTGCAATCTCGGAAAGCTATATAGAGGGTGAGCACATAAGAAGTAAACAGCAGTTAATGATCAGCGAGACTCACTCCCTTCACGAGTAGCGTTTTCCCGGATCCTGACGGACCACCGAAAAGGAACGATGCAATAGGCCTTCGTGGATTTTTGAGTCCTGCCCACATATATTGCACTGTGTTTGCGACGGCTTCAACAGCCTCCGGCTGGCCAACCACCTTATCCCAGAAGTTGTGAATACTGTCACTGATCGTAAACAAGGTGGTTCTTACCACTGTGCTTAGCCTGTCCGCAACTTTCAGGATCTCTGATGGATCAAGGGTTTCAGCTGCAGGAATAAAGGTATAATACATGGCAGTCTTTGCAACCATCTCCTTCGTAATTGGGTCGCTGTTCTTTTCAAATTCATCCAAATTTAAAGCGAATGTCTCGGAATCGGCCTGCTCTAGTTGGGTTCGCAAATCGTCTTGATCGATCCCAAGGTCCCGGACTCTGTCTATGGCCCTTTGTCTTTCGTCTTCATTGTTAAATAAACTTTAAACGGTTGAGTCTAAGCTGTCGCGCAAAACTTCAAATTTGTGCTTACCCAAGTGTGAATCGATCTTCTTCTGTCCTGATCTTCTTGTCGACTTCTTTCAGTTTGCGACGTATGATCCGGCGAGCTCGTTTCGAAGAGCTTGATGCTTCGATCTTTCGATCAAGGTTGTATAGTTTAGTTTGAGCTTCAAGCAGCCTTCGATCACTTTCCTCGTCAACCTCTCGCTACACCAGAGGTTCAGCGATGAGCACCATAGGTAAGTATACAAAACACGACACACCTTCAAGGAGCGTATGTCCATTTGCAGCACAACTCTGCTCCTCTGAAGCCTCCACACTGTTTCTGAGTTGGTACTGCGTGCAAGGTTGGCCTGAGCGCATGTCTCATCAATTAGATCTATCGCTGAGTCTGGCAGTCTTGAGTGTCAACGACGAGAATTAGACAAGTCAAGAATGAGAAGACAACAACCGAAGCAATGACCTGACCTTTTATGTGCGAAGAACTGTGTAGCGATCGTGGTCGCTGCTACAAGGGCATCATCCAAAATGGCAATCTTGTGAAAACGCTGTAGGGGGTCCTTTAATCCTCGCAGTATTTCCACCGTTTGATCTGGAGTGGATTCGCAGACGTAAATCTTCGGCGGGTCAGCGCAGGGAACGGTTTCGATGGACGATCTACTTACAGGCGAAAATTGACGAGCTAATGCGCCATCCTTTTCTATATACATTCGGAAATCTTCGACAGTTGAACACCCAACACAGCGTAGTTTTCCCTTCATGAGGAATGGCTTCATAATGGTGGCAGCGTCCCTATAGAAGACATCGAGTAGTCAGTTTGTAGAATAAAGTGACTATAAAATTTCATAATATTTACAGACCGGTCCCATCGCCGCGATACCCTCCTATGGCGATCTGGCTCAGATTGTCCATGAAAATGATGGCCTTGATACCCCTTTCCTCGTGGTGTGCAATCTCTGCAATAAAAGAGGGGCATGAGCACATGTTGAAGTGGTTAACGTAGTCGTACCATCCAGTATCATCTTGACAATCTTTGGTCAATGTGTGTTGTTAGCAACTGGAAAACGAAAAAGGATGATAATCTCCAACCTGTTCATAAGCTGACTTGCATGCTGTGCTTGCAAGTAATGACGCGAGGTCTAGATTAAACACCCGGGCAACGACAGACTCTGGGACTTGCATGGTGCGTCCGACACTCCTTTGATCAAGGCCTTCAACGACACCAGGCTGATTTCTGTTAGGATTCCCTGTTTCACATCCTCTAATTGATCAACTGCTCAAACCAACTTTTAGAGGTTCAACGCACCAGTACCAACTTTCAAGACTCCTTCAACAAGTCTTTGGGCTAGGCCTTCAGCAATAGCGGTTTTTCCAACGCCTGGATCGCCTGATTCCAGAATTCAAAACTAGATCAGCATCACCCACCGAATTCGGACGAGTGGTCATACCGAGGAGGACAGCACTATTCTTCTTGCTGCAGCGGATGCTATCAGCGGATGAAGAAAAAAATTGTAAATTCTCACTCACCGTCTTGACAGGATAGCTATAAGGCGACGCATTTCATTACACTACAAAGACGATACTTAGCGTGAAGAAACATCAATTATATGAGCACACACTCTGCCAATCAATGGGTCGATCACTTCTCCCCGTTCCTTCTTATCTTTGACATGCTGCGTAAGATCGGTTGCCCATCTATGAATGGAATGGAAACAAATAAAACACAGGCTAGTAAAAATAAACTAACTGGTTTAACACGGGGAACAATCGAGTATCATAGCTGCGAATGGTTGTGGGTCTGAGACGGCGAACAACATCAGGAAGCTGTTTGGTGCGTAGGCTTGGCGATTGTTCAAGAATGTCCTGGAGCTCCTTGTGCTCAAGGAGCGCCAGCAAAATGTGGTGCAGAGCGATACTCTCGCTGCCCTGAAAGTACTAATGTTGTTAGTTCTGTGATTGTCCGCCCAAAGACAAAGCCTAACATATTCATTGCAAATCTCCTTCGCCCGCTTTAAAATGATTTCGGTGCCTGTGGTAGCTCGATTTAGAATATGCTGTTTGATGTCGTTTTGAGTTGAAACAATACACATAGAAATATGATGTTTAATGGTCGTAACTCACATTTGTATCAGACGAAGCTCTGTTTTCTAAGCCTTGCTCGCTTTTCAACTTTTGCCATAGCGCTTGGCCGATACATTGCTGTAGGAGCAGCTCGCTACGTGGCTTGAACGTCGCCTCGCGAAGATGCAAGCCAATATCGTCAGGGATGCCCGAGGCCTGGGAAATAGCGGTCCAGAACAGAGGTAATTGAAGAGACCTGGGCAATTCAGGGTCGATAGTTTGCAACCTTGAGTCCTCAGCATCATGGAGTCCGTCAAAAAGAAGCTCGAGAGCAAGATGAAGAGGCTTTACGAGTGTTGAACTGCGTTCGGAAAGACCGTCAACCTGAGTGTTCAGGCGGGTCCCACCAGCTAGCCGTTCAGCGTTGGCCCACAGATTATCCATTTCACTGTCGAATATGAAAATGGTACTGGCAGCGGTTAGAGATTGTGAGATTGATTCGTTGGCACCATCGCCGCGAAAAGTGGTGTCCGTCACTGACATAAAGCAGTTTGTTACGGGTGTGATGAGAGTTCGTTTCTCAAGTTGACGCAAAATTGACGCTCTAACTTTGTTATGCACCAGCAGTCTTTTGCTGTTACCGTACTAGTGTGGTGTCAACTTGGGCTAGGGCGGCCCATCAGCCTTCAATCAGCCTTCCGCGACTCCGCACAGCCTGAGTGCTAGCAAAGCTGTGAAATCGAGATTGAAAGAAAAAAAACTTCATGATCTATGTAGTAAGAACACGCAGTGACTTACCTGTTCCCGCGGGCAGTATGTACTAGAAATGAACAGCATCGTGAATCGGCGCGATGAAGTGCATGACGAAAGGGTCATGCCACTTAATCAGGTAAGGAACTTGTTCGAAGTTCGGAACTTACCGCAACACGAGCAACCAGCGCCTAGTATGTGTGACAGCAAATAAGTCTGAATCGTGCCAGCTGTGGGCCTAGTGGTAAGCCTGAGCTCCTGCCTCGTGCAACTTGAACTCCTTCTATATCTAACTAATCTATGGATACACAGGACCCTGAAAGTTTATAAATTTGAACCCTTGAACTCGGACCAAGTTGGATCTTCGAACACAGCTAGAAGACTACCAGTAACCGCCTGACTATTCGGAGGGCACACTAGGGTTCCAGTATCTTCGTTCTTATCCAAAATTCCAAATCTTATTTTTGTCCTACCTGGTGCTCGCACTGCCAGCAGATGTGGCAATATGTACATGCTACATGCGGCATGCTCTTGTATGGCATCGTGTAAGTAATACTACTCGTTGTGACTTAGGTGCCTCCTTTGACTAATATTTAAATGATTCATAGCGGCTAGGCTACATGCACGTGGAAATACTCGAGCATTAGGTCAATGTGCAATCTAAAGCTGGACTTCAATCGCTAAAAGAACAACCCGGACTATGCCATCTTACTTCGTCTAGTATAAAGTCGCTGACGTGCGTGACATTGACCCTTGATTATCAGATGTCGTCCGAGTCACGGTCCGAGCTAATAGCCCGCTTCCCCATTGTTCGATACGTCCCCATACCTGACACTGGGTACTATGATTTGACATCTTTCCCCGAACGGTTGGGCGAGTCACCTGTGCAGAATGTTTACCTCGAGGCGCATAATGCACGATGTGACATTTGTTTGGTGGATTTTGACCCTCCTCCGAGCAAAATTTTGCATACCGTCGCCGAGATCGAGTCTGATCCTCTTATACAGCTTCCATGTTCTCATGTATTCCATGTAAGTCAGCCGGATACATAGAGAACAAGTTCTGAGTATTCGTTTCCTGCAGAAAAGCTGTATTGGCAACTGGCTTCTTGGAACATCGCAATCCACGTGTCCTTCATGCCGCGCAAACGTCATTCAAATGGAACGTAGTGGTATTCGGAATCACGGCAATCGGTCTGTGCCGATATCGAAACGCCCCGAAACTTCTATAGAGCAATCTATGCGCGAACTATCACCGTCACCCTCCCTAACCAGCCACAATAGTCCTTCACATGTGTCGGAACGCCCCGGAATTCCTATGGAGCAATCTATGGGTAGATTATCACCGTCACCCTCCATGACCATCCACAATAGTCATTCACGTGTATTGACACGCTCCCAAACTCCTATGGAGCAATCTATGGGCAGACTATCACCGTCACCCTCCCGGACCATCCACAATAGTCAATCACAGGACTCATTGCCGTTCCCACCTGTTTGCCCATCAGCCTCAAGCCAAAACTCTTTGCGCCCAACTCGGAGAAGGCCGAAGCGCCAATTTCTTGCCAACGGTGAGGCAATAACATTTAAGCTATTTCGTGTTGCCTCAACTTCTTGACAGCATTTTCAAGTCTTCGTAGACTCTTTCCGTAAAGGGGGCGAGGTGGCTATATGTATATTAGAATAGTTCTAGGCACTCGTATCATGTAATTTTGTATGTCGTTGTCGGTCTTCAGATGTCCTGTACTGCCAGTGTGAATGAGTGCTTTCGACTCTTGCTGACAGTCCCTTTAGCACCGTCTGAGCAAAAACTACAATATTATATTGCTAAACGCACATACGTATACAACCAAAACAATGACCTCAATGATTCACATCTCGTCACCGTAACTTCACTCTGGCCCAGCGGGCAGCGAATTCAAAATCGGGGTCAGGTTCTTCGTATGATCAGAGAATAAGCATTACCGGCGAGGATTTTCTTGAACAACTGAGACTAAGGACCTTGTTGACAGTTGGGAGCATGGAAGAAGCATCGTCAGCTGCATGGAGAACGGCTTTGAGTGCGGACGCATTGTAGTCATGGTGGTGGAGGTGGGTCAGCCCACATGAAACAATTGTAGCTATTTCTTCCGTGGCACTGGGACCATAATACTTGATACATAGTGTTCTTGGTCGTTGAATTTTACAGCAGCGTTAAATACAGTGTTTACATGGCCATAATCGTACACTACACATCTGCATCAGTGTCTGCATATCGTACTAGAGGATCAATGGGAAACCAAAACATAATGCTGCATGACGATGTTTCGCCTCACAATCCTCCCCGTAAACGAAGTACTGAACAGACTGGGTTAACGAAGACCAAAAAATCTCGGCGGACCCATTTACTCACCAAGATGCAACGTACTCTCCTTCGAAATATTGTAGTCCGCTAAAATCCTATCGGGCACGAGTTGTTTCCCACCGAATAGGATGCGCTGCTCAGAAGGTGGAATGTCCGTCCTCTCCTGGATCTTCTTCATCAGATTTTCTACCGTATCCGTCGGCGAGATCATCAAGGCCATCGTCTTTCCATTCAAATTCTTGACAAAAATCTGCACCTCTGATTCTTGTCCTCGTCTTCGTCTTTGAGTCTCCGTCTTCACAGCAATCTTAAGGCCGGGTGGGATAGCTACAGACATTCCAATTGATCATAAGGTCAACAAGGCTGGAGACAGGAAGAGAAGCGTACACAGCTGCATTACACTCCCATTTGCAACACCATAATCCTCAAGGGTACTGTCGTCTTGGAGAACTCTCCCGGAAAACAGCAAACGCTGATGTTCAGCATCCACTTCAATACTCTCCGATATTTTCTGTTTGAGGAACAAAACGGAGCTGCTGGGTGACGCAAAGATATCAAGTTTTTGGTCATGTATCGTTCGGATTGAGATCATGATCTGTCCTGGAACCGTCATATTGATTATATCCCTTTCCATCTGACGAGGAGCGACTCTGTCGTCCGATTCCTGAGGGGTGGGCAATGGACATGGCTGTGGAAGCATTCCACCCCTCAGGCGAAAGTCTGAAACATGAGTAATGATACTGTTAGACAAGAACCTTTTTTTTGATCCGATCCTGGGCGCACCAAAACTCAGCGTGCACCCGTTGGAAACATTCGCGCTCGCAAACGTTGCGCGATCAGGCAGATCGTGGCCAGCAAAGGTCAACCGCACATCTGCAGTATTGAAATCCGACGAGCTTCATATCCGTGGAACAATGAGACAGGGAGGGAGATTATCAACAGAGACTTGCCTGGTGATCCCTAGAATCCTGCTCTTGAGAGAATCAGCAGTGTCCTGCGGGGACAACTCAACAGTGAAGGTCGTGCCGAAAGGATTGTTCACGAAAAGCTGCATTGGATGAGAAAGTCAAAGGAAACGGCTCTGGTGCACAGCAAACCCGTTGAACACAGACAAAATGACGAAAAGCAAGTTACCAAGAGTCTATCCGTGTGTTTGCCTTTCTAGGGGCCGCAAAGCACCACTGCATGAGAAATTCAAATGCAAGTTGCCGAAAGTTCAAGGCCTCATGGCACCCTCATCGTTTCGAAGAATTCCAGGATGGCTGATGCAGGAATGAAAGTTCAATATCCACTATTGCGTGCATGCCCTAAGCCCTAGAGTCTTATCGGACAAGATCGAAACTCTGATGGAAGCGATGGGCGTCATTGGAACGCGCGCTTTCAGCATGACCACAGCCCGCTGATGCCGGTGCTTGATCTGCCGAGACGGGGCATGTCAAGTTTGAACTTAGTACACATTCCATTATGTCAGAGATTCGAGTAGGCCGCGTCACTACAAAAGGATGTATCAGTCAAAGAATGTTCGACATCTTGCCTTGCCAGTTGTGATCATGTTACAAAACGAAGATAGCCATGATACCTTCAAGTTCACGGCACGAGCCAACGAGATGCTGCAAAAATCTACTGACATCGCCGTCAAATTGCATCAGAACGAAGGTTAGTCAAGGCTCACCTTGGGGGCATCATCTTACCTGGCTCTTCATATCAGTCACGCCCATGCACATGATGCTCGTTGCCCTGTGCGGGGTTTCTGTTGACATAGACCATTTGGATCAATGCTCGCCGGTGCACCCTTCTCACCTATGGGGTGTCTTGAAAGAACTCGAGATTGAGCCTGTGAGATATCCCATTTGAATTGACAAAGCTAAACTGAGACTCGGACCAGCTTGATGTTGCGAAAAGCGTCAGAGCAACTCTACTACAAGTAGTATCTGAACTCCCACGGTCCCGCCCGGGTAGCCGTTTGGGCAATACAGAGGCTGCCGAAACGGTTCCGGTTGCACATGCAGGCTCAGTCAGTTATCAGACTCGCCTTTGCTACCTTTCTACTTACTGGAATTTTTCCAGAATGGGGCCTTTTGGCGTCGCCAAAAACGAGCTCCTCAATCCAAAGGCATTGACAGAGTGCATTCTCAGGCTAACTTGAATGTTCCTGTGCCGACCCGTGAGCTTAGTATTCTTTCAAAAATGGACGAGGATTGACATAGACTACAGGCACTCCTACCCCCGGGCCTAGTCAAGCTCTGATCGAGGTTTTTCAGCGTGCCCAAGCAGTGATGAAGGAAATGGTCGGCATCAACCTATAATACTAACATGATACAACCAGTTAACTGATCACGATCCAACAGCAAGATTTATTCGCCAATCCGTATCATCTAAGCATTGCAGTCGTGGCATCCCCAGAGATTGCGACAATACTTGCCAAAGATCATGACATTTCGAAAGACGATGTAATCAGATCATTGAAAGATTTAAAAGGTTCGAAGGTCACTACGAAGGATGACGATGGCTTTAAGTACCTTACTCGGTAAGTTTAGTTCCTCCAGGGACCGTCTAGCAAATTTGATTTCTCCTCGCTGACATAGGTACGCAACTGATATGTTGGCATTGGCGCGCGACAGCAAATATGATGACACTATCGGGAGGGTATGTCCCTTCAAGTTTTCACGCACCACACTTCTGTTGTTTTAGTGGAAGTGTAATATTCACCTTAATTGCAGGACGAGGAGATTCGTCGTACTATCCAGATCCTGTGCCGTCGGTTAGCATCCACAATTGCTCATCTGTATCCGTTTGTTGATCATCTCGACCAGAACCAAGAATTCCGTTGTTCTGTTAGGTTTGGATTGTTTGCACGATGTTTGTTGTTTCTAGTATTGAAAGAGCTCCAGGTGAACCAGGAGTTGGAAAGACAGCGGTCGCTGAGGGTCTCGCCCATAGAATGGCTGCAAATCAGGTCCCACAAAATCTGAAGGGCACACTTTACAACCTAGACTTGGGCGCGCTTTTTGCGGGAGCAGGAAAGGGTGAATATGAGGAGGTAATAGATACGTTGAAATGCTCTTTTATTTTCCCGCACTGATGACCCTTATAATCGCATTAGCGTGTCAAAGGTGTCATAGATGGTATGCTTCGCTTTGATACGTGTTTTATCTTCGTTTATACTTGTTTTCAAAGACGTGAAACGCAGTCAAGAAAGCCAGTCCCCAGCTATTTTATTTATCGACGAGCTCCACCTTATATCTGTTGGAAAGGGACAGGGCGGCCAAGCTGGGATGTACGTCTTGTCATTGTATCGTTGTGACACATCAAAGCTCATTTGCATTCACAGGGATGCAGCAAATCTACTGAAGCCTGAGCTTGCGCGTGGTCAATTTCGGTGTATAGGAGCCACGACGCTAGCAGAATATCGGGAGCATATCGAGAAAGATGGCGCGCTTACACGCCGGTTTGCTCAGGTTTGTATTGCTCTGTTGGGTAGAGATAGGTTGATAACGTGCTTCATAGGTTATAGTTAACGAGCCAACAATAGATCAAGCCAAAACTATTCTACGTGGCTCTCGGGAGCGGTACGAGAATCACCACCGCGTTTGGATCATGGATCAAGCGATAGTTACTGCAGTCGAACTCGCTCACAGGTATCTCACTGCAAGGAGGTATTTGTCCACATTGTGATATCAGAACTGCTATCAAATTCTCTAGTATAGATTACCCGACTCGGCATTTGACCTCATGGACGAAGCATGTGCTTCTGCAAGAGTACAGCAAGATTTAAAGCCAGAGACCATAGAGGAACTTGAACAAGGCATGGTCCAGCAGGAGCATTACATTCGGTCCCTCGAGGTACATTGTCTCTTTTTATGTCCAGCGGATGTGAGCCTCGATGGACGCTTAATCTTCTTTTCCATAGCGCGATAATCATCCTGATGACGACAGTGCGCTGAATGAGGCCAAACAAGCTATGCTGAAACTCAAAGCGAAGTTGAGATTTCTGGAACGTGAACAGAGTGCAGTGACAGAATGGTGGGAATTGATCGCGAAGTATCGTGACGGCATTCAAAAGAAGAGGCTGGAGTTGAACACAGCGAGAAGGTTTGTTTATCCACCCGTGACAAACGGTGCACGCGATTCATTAATTTGCTATAGCCAACCTTCGATAGATTCGAAGAAGATTGCCCGGCTGGAAGATGAAATGAAACGACTACGAGATAGCCTTGTTCGAACGGAGCAGAAAGGTCCGGTCCAAAAAGGTTCGGGAGACCAAAGAGATTCCGAAATTATGGACCATCAATTTGTGTCCCTCTTGGCCAAAAACCGGCGCACTGTCTCATCTCCGAACATCATCACGCCAGAAAGCATAGCTGTTATTGTAGAGAAGGCAACGAAAATCCCAGTGCGACAGTTACTGGACACGGATAAAGAGCGTCTCCTGCATCTTCAAAGTACCCTGGAGAAAACGGTTCGCTAAACCCTGTGAGAGCGGAAACTCGACTTACGACTATGTGCGTCTATCCAGGTCATCGGGCAACCGGAAGCCATCAATGCCGTAGTGAACGCTATCCAGCTGTCTCGCACTGGACTGGGCAACGCCAACCGACCAAATGCCTGCCTGCTCTTTACCGGACCATCTGGTACTGGGAAGACATTACTGTCGAAGGCTGTAAGCTGACAATCCATCTGATAAACTCAAAACTTACTAATAATCTTCAGCTCGCAGAGGAACTGTTTGGACAGTCTACGGCAATGATCCGCATTGATGGCAGCGAATATTCTCAAAGTCACTCTGTTTCGCGACTGGTAAATATTCCCTTGCGGGGTGTCGGTGACGCAGTAACGCATGCTGACGTACGCAGATTGGTGCCCCTCCAGGATATGTGGGCTATGATCAAGGCGGACAGCTTACAGAGTATGTTCGACGGACGCCGTATTGCATTATCTTGCTAGATGAGTAAGGCTCATTTAATAATTTGTTTGTACCGCTTTACATATGCATTCAGGATCGAGAAAACTTGCACAGAGTTCTTGACATTGTTTTTGCAAGTCATGGACGATGGACGCTTAACGGATGGACAGGGACGGCTGGTGGATTTCCGGTGAGTTCTGGCTGATCTACCACGGTCTGATGTCACTGCTTACTCGGATTCGCAGTAATACAGCAATTATCATGACATCCAACGTTGGTGCGGACATTTTGAGCAAGGAAAGTGGGACGATATCCGATCACATTAGGCAAGCTGTCATGCAACGTTTCAAAGAGGCCAGATTTTCCCCCGAATTCCTCAACCGAGTCGATGAAGTTGTTATGTTTGTAAGCACTCACGCAACCACCATACCGCATTGCACCGCTGATCGTACTCATGTATGCCTATCACAGAGGACCATGTCGGCTGATATGATGAAAAAAGTTTTGGATAAACATTTGGAAGACTTACAACAGCGGGATGGCCTCAAGAAAATGAAGCTAGACCTCGATCATGCTGCAAAGCAATGGCTCATTAATCGGGGCATTTCAAGGGAATACGGTGCCCGTCTGCTCACGAGAGTCATCCAAGGAGAATTGCTCAACCCACTTGCACGTGCCATCCTGCAGAAAAGCGTACGTAATGACGAAATTGTGCTGGTTCGTGTCAAGGACGATGGGGTTGGCTTGGATATTCGCTCCAGCCGGAGATCCTAGTCGGCGTAGTTTGTATATGTGCCTAGACCCACTTTTGCTTTATGTTCATGCAACCCACGGAGCAGCGCCGGTGGATAAAGTACTTGTATCTTTCTCAGCGAATCAAATTGTGATCATATGCGAGCTGGGGCACCAAAATTGATATTATTGTCACCATATTACCTACCCCACTACGAAATACTGCAGCCTCTTGAATTCAACCGCTCGAATCTTAGCTTGAAAGGTCGATCATTACATGACATCGTGTCTGATATATATATCCGTCACCAACCCGGTTTAGAAGGGTGGTAGCTTGCCATGGTTATGGGGAGGCAAGGCTTGCCTCGAGGGACTTCTCAATCACAAATTACATATTTTGTTATCACAGCTGATGCCGATACAAAACTAGCACGATCTTGGTGAACGGTCGACTATTCTACGGCGTCTTGCATTCTAGAATATGGATAATAAAAGTTAGCGCGCGGGTAGTCGGCGCACGATAGTAGGGACACGCCACTTAGTTATAGTAAGAGTACTGCATCACACGAGGCATCTTCCGATTGGGAGATAGAGAGTTATGAGCCGGGCAGAGGGGAGAACCCTTCTGATAAATTAAATACAGCAGTATACAATACATGCCGAAATGGTGTACAGCCCAGGGAAAGCTGTGAGCCTGTGATTTGGAGGCAGATGTATGATGGAATGGTACATTGGAGGTTCCCAAACTCGCCTTGTCTGTGGCCCACTGTTGCTTCTGCAGTCTGAACTAGGGAAATGGCCAGTATGCTACTCTTGACAGACCCAAATTTTCAAGAGCTACTTCCAATACCCATCTTGTGCGCAGATGTTGCGAAGTCGTCTGAACAGTATAAAAAATATTGGGTTGTCGAAATAATTCACTTCAAAGAAAGGAACCAAGTGGGTAAGTATCTTAATCACCTGGTATATATGTATACCACGCATAACACAAACAGGACACGAATTCGTCATTCTTAGTGTCTTCGATTGCGGCAGTAACCGCCCGCTCTTTCACTTGCGTGCAGAACGTAGACCATCCAGACGAAAGCCCGATGAACAGAAAAAGTCTGAGCCGCCTTCGTCGAAGCTGGATCTCTTGATCTCTCCTAGCGACGACACTATCAGCAGACTTCGGGAGAATTTCAAGGCGAATGATTACGACCACCTAGCCACTCTAAATCTTGGCTCTCCCAGCCTGAAAAAACTTAGCTTTCTCGCAGCCTGCCAAATCTTCGAACAGGTTGAAAACCAAGCGTGGTATTATACACTGTTTCGACGGCAATGCTACTGGTTCTGCACCAACTTTCTCAAGCGGGTGGAATCCAAGACCCAACTATTTAAGATAGCCGGTAGACATGCTAAACGTCAAGGCACACCAGGATACGGATGCATCTTTGGGGGTAGATTCAAAGTATTGAAGGAGCATGATGTCGAAGGGGACATTCAAGAGAGAAACCGCAGACAAAAAGATCAGGCAAAGAAGCACGAGGATGAAGACCGTGAGGGGATGAAGAACATGATGGTAGATGCCATGCGAAGGAGAGAGCAGGAGAGACTCGCAGCGTTGGAAACAACACGCCAAGCAATCCAGCCGATGTTAATAACAACCCAAGCACGACAAGAAGCGGAGGTTCTAGCTTGGAGGTCGATGTTCTCGCGGATTGTTGCCCAGCCAGGCTCTACTTAGTATGTTATGCATATGCTACCCCACGTATGGAGACGACAGATTCAGATCCATTCGTACCATGACGCCTGCGCTAGTTCATTGGTAATGAGACTATTTATACTGTATATTGTGGTTCCAGGTTGAGATGCTTCCAATGCCTAGATGTTAGTTTTAAAACAAGTCCATGAGGAACACAGAGAGCGAAGGGGCTGCTTACCATATGCTGCCAGCGCGGCAGTTCTCATGACTTGGAGTTTACAGACACGGCGAGCTTACTGAGGATAGGAAATAGCTGTCAGAATGACCTTGGAGGAGAATCTGTGTCCCCGACCACCTGTGACGACAAGCTGTCTGTCCGGGGAGAAGGCTACTGTGCTCACCCCAGAGGTATGCTGGAGCACACGATCAAAATGTTTGCGGGTAGAGGTCACGGTGCTCAACAGCCTCGTGGTATGATTCCAGGATGCACTGGCTATCAATTCACCATCAGGTGGGACAGCCAGCAAAATAACAACGTCGGAATATGCACACGGTGGGAATCCCAGCTAGGCACCAGTCGGTGCACCCCAGAAGTAGATCTCATTAGTGGGAGAAATGAGACGACGACCATCTGGAGAGCAGACTATCGAGCGCACTGCTTCGCCATGAGAAAGTAATATGATTTGCTGCTTACCGGTCGCTGCATTCCAGATGCGAACCGTCTAATTGTCTGACCCACTTGTAATCTTGATTCCGCCGGGAGAGAGGCTAGAGTCCGTCCACCACCTTGGTGAGCATCGATGCTGAACATGACAGCCACACACTGCTTCTTGCAGTACAAACGCACCCATACCTTACAAGCCTTGTGCGTATTTGACGCCAATTTCCTGACACTCGCAACATACCCGCCAACAACACACCCGCCAACAACACATTAGGCGAAGGGTTGGGTTCTTGGCCGTATTATCTTCATCGTCCTTTGTGTTTCCCAGGCTGGCCGTGATATCAAGTAAGAGGGATGGGAAAGGCTAACTATGTCGAGCACAAGGGATGAATTGAGATTCATGCTAACTTCGAGGCGCTAGCTTCGCGAGCTGGTTTAGGGCCGGCTGTGTCGCGTTGATGATGTAATCCAAGACCACAACAATATTTATTATTATTGGTCGCGGTCCAACAACTGATCCAAGAGAACTATCCACCGTTCACCTTTCACCCTTTCCCATATTATTTAGAAGCCGAAGATGTCTTCGAGTCCGTCTTCGTCGTCACCCGTACCGTTTGCAATGTCGTCGGCTCCAGCAAGTACAGCTGCCTCATCACCTCCCCCTAGTGAAGAAGGAAAAGCACAGAAGAGCACACGCGAGGTGGGTCAGACTCAGCATCCAGTGTATCGTTCCCTGTACTAACAGTTTTGTGCGACAGTCCTCAGAGATATTAGAAACAATAGAAGACGAGGTAGAAGTGCCCTATCGCTCATTTGAACGCGTCCTGACAGATCTATTTTAGGAATTTCAAGAACGCTTCTCCCGCCTCGAACGCCTCCTCGAGAAGTCTTTTACATATTCCAAACTTTTAGGGGCGCAGATGGATAAGGAAAAGCGTGCATGTGCACTCCGAGCCGCCATGCAAGCTGCTGCACCCTCAAAACCAGAGTCTTCAAGAAGGCGCCTTCCGAGGCGTGGCAAGAAACGCTCACGCGTAGAGGAGTCAGATGAGGAGGAGGCGCCTCCTGTGAAACCACCGATTCAGGAACCTCCTGTAGTTGAAGGAGAGAATGGGCAGCGCCCGAAGTTCCCCCAGCCTGCATTAGTCACGGGGGCAAAGTTGAAGGATTATCAATTAGAAGGAGTGGAGTGGATGGTTAGTTTGGATAAGAACGGCGTTTCTGGTATCCTTGGTAAGCCCTTGACCTCTAATCGTCGCGTTCCATTTTCTCAAATACAGTGTAGCGGATGAGATGGGTCTAGGCAAGGTAATATAATTAATTTCACTTTTGAATCATATTTAACAGATGCCCTCAGACCCTTCAAACCATTGCATTCAATGCACACCTACGTGGCCTCGGTCATTATCAACCCTTCCTTATAGTTTGCCCCTTGAGCGTCCTTCATAATTGGATAGAGGAATTTCAGAAATTTGCGCCTACTGTAAGTCCTCTACTCTTCCATCTCGTCTTTTTAATATCGACCATCTCTAGATACCCGTTTGCATGTACCACGGCACGCCAGCTGAGCGTGCTGATATTCGCCGGACTGTCATGCGAGCACCGGATGCTCAAGAAGCGGCTGATGACGAAGTTATGGTCAAAACGCCACGCAACCGGAAGGGCAAGGGCAAGAAAGCGCCTGCCCGTAAAGCTTCTGCGCCGAAGCGTAAAACAAAAGGCAGACCTACTAAGAGACGTAAGACAGACGTCGATGAGGACGATGGTTCACAGGCAGATGAAGACGATGAAGACACCTCAGATGTTGAAGACAACCGTATACCCACTACTAGCGATACCCTCCCCCCGCAGACCCCTGCTTCTTTCCCGGTTGTTGTCACCACCTACGAAATGATTCTTAAAGACCGTATACACCTTGCCACTTATAATTGGGGCTATATCGTTGTAGATGAGGGGCACAGATTGAAAAATCTTGACTGCAAGCTCATGCAGGAGATCAAGAAATACCCGAGCGCAGGTCGAATGATTCTGACTGGAACACCATTACATGTAAGTTCTGTTCAGTATGCCGACATTGTTCTTGCTCACGTTCTACAGAATAATCTGGCAGAGTTGTGGTCATTGTTGAATTTTATACTACCTGATATTTTTGACGACCTGGATACGTTCCAGGAATGGTTCGTGTTTGTTTTTCTTGCAGTATCGGTGTTCGAGCTAATAGAAAATTAAGGTTCAATCTTGGAACCATGCAATCTCGCCTCTCTGAAGACCAATCATCTCAATTGATTGGCACCCTTCACGGCATCTTGAAGCCTTTCCTCCTTCGACGACTCAAGGCAGATGTCGAAGGCCTCCTCCCACCCAAGAAGGAATATGTTCTGTACGCCCCGCTTAGCGTGGGTCAGCGTGATTTGTACGATAACATCCTGGACGGGTCGTTACGAGACTTCCTTCTTGGCATTTCCAAAAAAGCAGCAGTTGAGAAGGTCGGTGAGATCGACCTGGATGGGCCGATGAAGCTCCGGAAGCAGAAAAAGACACGATACGACCTTGATGGCAACGATGACGAGTACTTTGAGATGCTCGAAGACGGTGGAGGGGCCAAAGTTAAGGAGTCAAAGGAGGATGTCTCTGAGCTAGCAAAACAGCATCAGCAACTGGCGACTCGTTGGTGTTTTTTGTGTTTTCTTGGCTTTTATTTGACTGACGGTTGAATCTAGGGAAGCAGATCAACAACATGAAGCTTCAGAACGTTGTCATGCAGCTACGCAAAGTCTGCTCCCATCCGTTTTTGTTCCACTGGCCTGTCGTCCCAGGTACTCAGGAGCTCGTGCTCGATGAACAATTGGTAAATGCGAGCGGAAAGATGATGGTCCTCGATCGTCTGTTAGACGAACTGTTCCGCAGGAAACACAAAGTTTTGCTGTTCAGTCAATTTACCACCATGTTAGATGTCCTTGAGGTCCGTCCGTCTTTTTTCCATCTGTGTCATTGTGCTCAATCCCTCGTTACAGGACTGGGCTACCGAACTGAAAGGCTGGCCGATATGTCGAATTGACGGGTCAACAGCACCTATGGACCGCCGCGAGCAGATGAACAAGTTCCAGCAAGGAGGCAACTCTCTTGACGCTCCGAAGTTGTTCCTCCTCAGCACTCGCGCAGGCGGCCTAGGCATCAATTTAACAGCGGCTGATACGGTGATATTCTATGATCAAGACTGGAACCCGCAGATGGATATCCAAGCTCAAGATCGAGCACATCGTATCGGTCAGACGAAACCCGTTTTAGTGTTCCGACTTGTTACGGCGCATACGATTGAGACGAGGATCATGCACCGTGCGACTGAGAAGAGGAAGCTTGAGGCGCTTGTTATAGCCAAGGGTTGGTCTACTTCGACTCCTGTCGTTTTGTCACTCACATATACCATCGCAGGCAAATTCAAGCTACCCGGACAAGGAGCACCTAAATCAAACCCGCAATCCATGACAGAACTCGCAGCTGATCTCTTAAAGCTAGAAGGCGAGCAGATCGACGTGGTGACGAATACGTCTGTGGAGGGTAAGAAACGGGTGTTGTCGGATGAAGACCTCGATATGTTGCTTGATCGGAGTGGGGCTGTGTTCACGGATAGGAAGAAGGGATGGAAGAGCGAGGAGAGTGGGGCTGGGAAGCGTGCGGCTTTTGCTGTGTATGAGGCGCCTGTGCATGAGGGGAATGACTTGGTGGCGAAGATTATGGGGGAGGATGTCGCTGAGTGAGTGTTGTGTGTTGCTGGGGTTGTGGTTGCAGCGTTGAGGATGTGCATTAATGGGCATTGTGCATATGGATGATTAGAGTTGATAATCGCGCTATAATATTTGTTGTACATGGACGCTTAACTCGTATAATAGTACGTTTCCGATATGGTGGGGATCAAGGGACTTTTCGAAATTCATGAGTGAAACTGTTTTATCGCGTGGGGGATTCCGTAGCTTTACCAAGCACATGGAAATGACGCGAGGCGGCTGTTGCAGGCAGCGTATGTTCAGACAGTGTGATCCAAACCACAATTGAAAAGCTGATATGATCTGTATAGCTAGGTAGCGCTCCGAGTCGGAGTCGGAACCTCGTACCGCTAGGTTGCTTCCTCCTGGGAAATATCGTTTGGGCCGGGCTTCGGAACCTGGACGTCGGACCCCTGCGAACCCAGCTTGGAGCAGAAAGTGCGGGATTTGGCCAGTCTGCTTGAGGTCTATACAGGCAAGTCACAGACTCCGTGTTAAAGTCTGGGGGACAGGTTGTCCGGAAAGTGCCGGGAAGTCTATGTTTGCCCGCCGTATTATGTCATAACTTAGCGTCAGTCTCCCGCCATCAGCCTCTCCCGCCATTTCACGTTGCCCGCCGTGCCCACAGACAACATACCATCGACTACAGCTCCACAGCTGCCAAGTATTCCAGGTGCCATCCTGCGGATGTCATCAATCGGACTCGTCATTGATTGCACCTACTGATACGTGACACAGGGATGGCTGAAGTGCTGATGGAGGTGGTTGATGCAGATGGCAGGGGTGGCTAGCCACTGACGGGGGTAGCTGATGTTAGCCCTCGAATCGTTTGGCTGCGCCCTATCTAAAGTTCAATGTACACGCCTCAGAACACTTCCTGAGCAAGTTTCAAATTTCAGCCATGAAATTCACAATCTATACCACCAAGTGAAGGACGACTCACATGCACAGCCTGTGCACTCCATTGCAAATTCAGAGAAGCACTACATTGGAACCGGCACGCAGTCCTCACTTTGCCAATCTGAATCTGCGGCGGAAGTGGCACTAGCTCTAATATTTATATGACCGTGCACACACCAGCTGCTGCACACGCCATAAACATATTGCAGTCTGCAGGCATGAATGTTTTTAACCTTGAACATCAACCTGAACCCTCCCGAACCCGTCAACCACTACTCTGTTCTCCACGCTCTGAGTTGCTGAATTATATAGTTGAGGTGTGTAGCTCCCTTACATGACTATCGACCACCTTTGATCAGAGGGTTTATGCGGAACCTACAGGCGTGTCAACTGTTTTCTGATTTGTTTTAATTTCTGGAACTGCACCACATCATAACGTACTAGAGGTGTGTACCAGCCAGCCTACAAGTACTTTGGTCCCAGGTTTATGTGGCCCCTATAGGTTGTCCTATTGGTCGAGAAACAGACCATGGCCCAAGATAACTCCCGCCGCAAGAAGCGTTTCACATCTTTCAGAAAAACTAATCCAGAAGCTAACCAGGTTCGCTTGTTTCCATTCCTTCGCTATCGTATCTGATATCTCTGCAGTCTTCTGATCTCCCACCACCGCCCAGTCAATGCCGCAGAGGATGTTTCGCCTTACTTCGTAGCAAGTCCAAAGGTCTTTTCACTCGACGTGCTAGACACCCCAACACCTCCCAACTCGTTTCTCCCATGACGGATGTAAGACAGGTGGGTAGTGTCTTCTGTGAGTGTGTACTGCAGTATTCTTAACAAATTCCCAAAGCAGGACTCTGCACAGCTTGTAGTACCAGAAGAGGTAGTCAACAAGCTTCCGAACATGAGCTCTAACCATCCTAGTGTTTCGCTCAATGACCCCTACGATGGCAGTTATAACGTGAGTGAACGGTCCTGCGCAACACTTGAACTTACTTGATTAATCTCCATGCAGGACCCCACCTCAGATCAGCATGCTCAACGACAGTCTGACATGCTCCCCACAACAGACCAATCGACGCACGAAGGTCAGACAGCCCATGGTGCCGAATTGAATGTACGTCCAATAAAGTCGCTATTTGCTCTGTCCATAACAAATAATATGTTATGATCAGGACTTCGCAACCAGTCTGACCGACAAACCTGGTTTGGATGAGGCAAATGAAGCTCGCCGGGATGCTAGAGAGGCCGTTTCTAGTTTAAAATCCGTTTCTGGGCCTGTGCAAACTGCGCTGTCGGGCATCAATGATGCAGGACACCTGGTTGCTGCGGTCGACCACATCATCCCGTTGCTTGGAAACCTTTCCAAGTTCAATTCTCTTGTTGATACGATTGCAGAGGTATGAAATTTCATCAGGCAGAGATCGCGTCAATTACCTTGTAATGCAGATCCATCCATACGCCAAGGCAGCATGTGGTGTCCTGTCAGTTGTGTCCAAGGTATCTATCCACACGATATCTGATGTTTCTGATACACGTCTGACTGACATACATTTCCGACAGACAATAACGCTCCAAGCAACTCGCGACGACTCAATCAGCCAGCTCCTTTCAAAGATGGATGAGGTGTACATATTTCTCACAGAGAACGACCTGGCAGCTCTCACATCAATGAAAAGTGTTGTCGTGCGGATATGTCAGCAGACGCTCGAGTGTTCCTATTTCCTTCGCGATTACTCCAAGAGCAAGAATTTTTGTGAGTCGAACAGCAATGTGCGGTCCTCCTTAAGCTCACAATCTTGTTTCCCAGGGATCAGGCTGGGCAGAAATGTCGTATCGGAAACTGATGGCAGAGTAAAGGGATACAACACCGTGTTCGATGACCTCATGCAACAGTTTCGGGATAGGGCAGCGCGGGACACAGTGGTGGTCGTGCACCGGATCAAGTTGGAAGGCATCCAGGAGCTGGGTGTAAGCCTGACGCTTACGCAACCTATGACGCAGCATATGACGCAGTCCCTTCGGCGTCTCACCTAGCACATCGCTGCTTGGACACCGTGCACGATACATATAGCTTGACCTATCTGTACTTAGATAGATCTCATCTCTTTCTTACCGCTTGTCAATCATACGCTCTTCCACGTTATCGTTCCGTCTGTTAGTGTTGTCGACTCTTGATGTTCCTTAACATACACGCTCCAGTCGAAGGTGCGGACCTGAGCGGAATGAAATGTGCGGAAGGAACAGGATTGGACACGAGAAAGAAGTGTTTGCCGGGAACCCGAGAGGAAATTCTGGATGAGATCACGACTTGGATCAACAACACGGAGGATGATGCTTCCCGTGTTTTCTGGCTGCACGGAAATGCTGGCACAGGCAAATCGGCCATCGCACATACAATTGCAGATCGTTTCCGAGAACTTGGACGCTTGGGATCCTGTTATTGTCTCGAGCAGCGCAACGGCGTCATGAAAAATTTTCACCACAATCGCACGAGGTCTCGCTGACCGTGACGAGCAAATGCGACATGCGCTAGCGGATATTGTCCATCGTGACAATTCGCTCACCTCCGGGGACGCAATGGATTGTCCCAGTGCTCAACCCTTCGCTTGATCTCAGCCGAATGGCCCACGGATTATCATGGGAGTCTTGTTGTAGAGGACACACTCATGTTTGACATACTCACAGAATCCGGACAAGTACAAGTTTCGCTGTAAACCACCTTAGTTATTATCACACTTACAAGCACCTTTGGAGTGTAACTTTTCTTGGAGATGGTGATTGATTGAACATGCGAGTCTTCTATGTTGACGAATGTCTCATCGTTGATCGCAGACTCTAATAAGATGAATTTGTTGTGTGCCAAAGGGAAGTACGGGTGATTAGTATCGTGGCGTAGGTATTAGCGCATTACTACATTCAGGATGGTCACTCATGGGATACGAATCGAGGATATGGAGCGGAGCACACTTACGACTCGTGTAAGAATACTAATTGTCCAGTACATCTCTTCTCACTTGATGCTGTTGTGCGCTTTAATGTTGTGATCAAGTTGGTGGACTCCATCCAGGGGGTGATCTACTATCAATCCCGTTCTGCTGGAGGCCGACGGTAAGGGGGTTTGGATGTGCGATCAACGGTGGATCTGCCGCTGAATGGAATGCTAGACCATTGAATGGACGTTATTAGCGGCACAAGGATAGGACTGAGTTGGAAAATATTGAAAAGGACGCTGAGTCGTGGTGTACATGTTATGGACTTGTCGATATTTGGATGAGTTGTTCTGCGCCAGTCTAGACTCTAGAGGCAAACGGTACACATGGGTAATACGCCACCGGCCCGGGTGCCTTCTGATAACCAAAGTCTAACACTTTGGCACCATCGACATTGGTGAGGTCTAATGCGTTTGATGGCATCTAGCTTTTGTTTTGACTTCGTATCGTTGTGAATTCCCATACTGAGTACTGAGTACTGTCAGTACTACTAACAGACGACTAGCAACACACTTTCCAAGTAGGTATGTGCAATATTGAAACACCGTCACGGCAGATATATTACCGGCAGGTGCGTGACTTCGGTACTTTCGACTATCTCACTCAATTCTGTTTCAATTGTGGTCGTTCAACCTCGTGATGAGTTGTGTTAGAGAGAAAGGTTGGTGTCCAACTAGAAACACGAGTTTTGTGAAAGTGCCGACTTCTGTGGGGTGCCGATTGCACCGGGTCCGGAAGGAAGTTCAACATGCCCAGCTCGACACTCGCAGTCCTAGCTGATTGTTGTACAGAAATATAGCAGAACCGGTCTGGGCCTTTCCATCTCCGAATGCCTCATGCAAGGCAACATGTGGGTCGAGAGCGAGGTCTCGAAGAGAAGTTCTTCTTCACGATCATATCGCACATTTCCCAAGTACGCTGGAGATTATAAACCAAAAATATGAGGGAATATGAACACCTGTGATCTATTCCCATCATAGTATTGGCGCCTTCGATGCCACGTCTGAATCGTGAGTAGTACGAGGACATATGTGCTCTGGTGATATAGAGCTGATAGTCACAGCTTCTGCCCTCATTTCCGCCCTGGAGCCGAATACGGTTTCACCTGTCTCGGCGCCAAATGATGTTGTCTTTAACATCCTGCTTGCCGAGGATAATACGGTTAGCCAGGCACTAGCAGTCAAGATTCTGGAGAAGTATGGCCACACAGTCGAGATCACAGAGAATGGAAGTCTAGCTGTCGAATCTTTCAAGGCACGAGTACAAGTGAACAAGCCATTTGATATTATCTTGGTGAGTCACTTTTTTACTCGGCGGCTCACTGGTAAATTATTATCTCCCCAAGATGGATATATCAATGCCTTTCATGGGAGGAATGGAAGCGACTGAGCTTATCCGAGCGTATGAGATGCATAAAGGACTCTTACCGACTCCTATCATTGCCCTCACTGCTCATGCTAGTACGTTACAATCTCAAGGTTCAGGGCACTTGCTCATTTACGTTTTCAGTGATCGGTGATCGCGAACAATGCCTGCAGGCAGGTATGGACGATCACATCACCAGTATGTACCTCGTTTACCCATGCATTCTCCGGATCTCACGATACTTATTTTGCAGAGCCCCTTCGTCGTGGAGAACTCTTGAATTCGATCAACAATCTCGCAGGCTGGCGCGCACAGTTAGCCCAGCAGCGCCTCCACCACAGGCCACCTACTTTCATGACAACATGACTTGTATCTTCGCACGATTTCATTGTTTCAGGTGTTGTATACCCTTGTATGATGTCGATTCTAGTTTGTCGATGCTTCTACTCATATTCACGGCCTTTTAACGCTATTCCTGTCAGATTAATCTGTACGATAGGATGTTTGTGGCACTCTCTCAGACTCATTGTGGGATCTCATATTCGAACACCATGTATATTAGTGCGTCATGTTGTACTTTGGTTCATTATACATTCAACTGCTTTCCTTCCGATATTAGGTCCGTTTAGCACTGGTGGAGTTTAAGTTCACGTTGGTCCTTGGTTCTTACTGGTGTATTGTCGATGATTACTCGCTGCAAAATGGCGAAACGTTGTAAAGATACACCACTCATCTGTTCTTTTGAGGATCACCGTGATTATCTTCAACACGCAACAGGTTTTAAAGCTCGAACAGCTGACCGGTCACAATTCTTCATCAACTTATAGAAACTTTCAAGTTCCAGGTATATACAACGGATGTTTTAGGGAACAATCTATATATCCTTCTAAATCACGTATGTAGCTACAGGGGGATGACATCTGATACAGAGATTATGGAAATCAGAGAATAAACACTTTGTGCGAACATATTGTATTCAGTTGACTTAGCACCAACGTTATGAGCTTATCGAGTGGCGCCGGTATAGGCAACCACTACTTCCTTTTCAGCGCCTCCGGGAACGCAGAGATGGGCCATATCATCCCACCAGTGGGCATGCCACTGGAAATATGGATATCGAAGAACTCGATGCATTTCTTCTTGCAGCAACCCGATTTCTTCCTTCTTGGTGCGAGCTTTGGACCACTCGACCCGAAGAGCTGTTAATCGGGCAAGCGGTAAATTTCAGCTGTACGAGAAAAAGCCATACCATCATGGATTACTTCGTCCTCATCCTCGTCGCCTCCGACTGCCTTCGTTCATTTTCTCCTCTCATTGGCTCTGTCATCCCACACCCGTCGTCTTCATTGTCCAGGGAGGGAAATTTGACGTTCTAGCCTACATTGCTGAATTGATGTTCGGATTCTGCAATAGTACACCAAGGAACCGGCGTAAGTGAAGTTCGCATCGTGTTCTGTAACTCGTAGCAACGTTTGATCATGTGCTCCTACAATTTGCTCGGTCATATTGAGATGCAGGTGACGGTCCGGTGGGTGCGTTTGCCGTATCACTGCAATTGTGAAAATTGGGTGGCATCGAGAAAGAGTTCTTCTAAGGACACCCAATGCGGCTACTGAATCTAGAGGCTCAAAGTCATGAGTTGTAGTTTTCCCAGAACCAATGCTTTGATCTATGAATTGTTGTGTGCGACGTCGTTACTCACAATCGTCTTCAGAGCAACAGATAAGTTCGATCTAGACAGACCATATTGCATAGAAACGAAGACGGTCGTTCCTTCTTGGATTATTACAAAGTTGAATTGAATTTTCAAGCCCGTGCGCCAAATCAAAGTCCAATTGCAGCCGCGTCATTTCAACGATTATTAGCACCCACCAAGCGCCTACAGCAGCTACTATGATTGCACCAAAGCTTGATACAAGGCAGACTACAGCGGTGGCCAGCCTGCCCGCTGTAAAAGCAGACGTAAAGGATCCCGAAACACTTACTTTGATCCTTCTACCCTCCGAGTTACTGGTAGAAATCCTTCGTCATGTAGACGGTCGATCTATCTTGCAGTGTTCCTCTGTACGTATGCCATACTGCTCGTTTGTCGTGGACTGAAACTTGACTAATTTTCAGGTCTGCCGCACATTGAACAGGTTGATTGATTCCTCTGCAGAGCTTCAGTATCATATTGAGCTTGCTCTTGATTGCATGCTTGACGGCCCTCCGAGCACCGTCACCGTTTCAGAGCGTCTGGAACAACTGCGGACCCTCCGTCGTGCGTGGACCTTGTTCGAGTGGAAGAAAGAAGTTCGGGTACCCATGCCTGGTTTCTGCCACGCATACGAGCTTGTGGGGGGTGTATTTGCGAAGACGTTCTCTTCGGCGAGCATTGATCACAACCAATCCGGTTCACGAAGATTCATTTCTTCCTGGCTACCATCCTCGTCAGCTCCTGGACACATGCTGGTTCGGAATGACATAGGCATCTCAACGAGAGACTTCGCCATCGATCCATCGCAAGATCTCATCGCTTTTGTCCAGTCTGATGACGACCTGTGCGTCTTTGTTGTCTTTCGCTTTTCGTCGCACAGATGACTGATTGTTGGATGTAGCGTGAACAATTCGAATTACACAGCGGTCCATATACGCACTATCTCCTCCAATGTCAAGCATCCTGAAGCATCATCTCCTATTCTTCGCACCCTCACCCCGTCCATAATGACCAGCGCATTCATACAAATCGTGGATGATGTGATTGGGATGATGTTTTGGATGGAGCTCGACAATCCTCGCATCACAATCTGGAATTGGAAGACAGGTCAAATACTTGTCGTAAGTGCCTGTCTATGAACACCTAGCAGCTCATAGCCAACGCTGGCCTTGCAGGATCGCGACGGCGAAGACTTGCCCACTCATATCAGCGACTTTTCGTTCATTTCGAACCGTGCATACATGATCACGCGCGGGATCGACGGGGGTTCGATCCAAGTTTTCACATTTGGGGAAAATCAACATGAAATCGTCCATGTCGCGAGCTTATCGCTGCCTCTCCTGGAGTCCCGCCATTTCGTGCACTGCGCGATTCATACAGGTCCCTTTGTGGCGAGGTGTCCTCCAAACACGCCTTTCTGGACTAATCAGGAGGAGCGGATGTATGTTCTATCCGTGGATTATATTCAGATGGACCCGCATATCCCTCGAGCTAGGCCCAAATTTTTTCTCTTCTTCAAGAATAGCACTCCTCTCAGATATATACGGAAATACCGTGAACAAAGAGAAACAAGCCCCTTCGAGGTGCCTTGGGAGGAGTGGGGCCCCCACGAGAGCCGCATGCTCCGTCATCAAGCCCCATATCAATGGCTGAGGTAAGAAGGAGTTGAAAGATTCCTACCCCAACCCACGCTGATCAACCTTGAGTAGATACGTCCATGGCTATCGAGTGGTCTTTCCGCTACAATCCAGCAGCATGCAAGTGATGGACTTCAATATACGCAAAACCAAACGGCATGTCTTCCCTCCGCAGCCAGACTCCAAGGCGAGTATTGAGGTCATTGATTACCCCACGATCATCTGGTCGGACGGTCTTTTCCCGGGCTCTATTGAGACAAATTTGCCCTATCGCGTTTGTCGAAGGGATGAGCTCGAAGGCTTTTCGGGCATGATGATCGATGAGCAAAGATTGGTCGGTTTGAAAGTAAGCTATCGTTGTACTGAGGAGTACGTAGCCTCGTGCTGACTGTCTTGTTTTTCAGAGCCCCTCGTTTGCTGATGGCGATATGAAAGATCTGCATGTTTTCGCGTTTTGACTGCTGTTGAACGTTGTTCACAAGATAAGTGTTATTCATAAATATAGATTAGCTGGAAAGACTGTACAAGTATGGAATGATCGCTGGATAAATGAAATCTTATGAATCTCTCGTTCCCTTACATGGATCCTTGTTGTCCAGAGCTCGCCCGCAGTGCCAATAATCATGACTAGGAGTCAACATTTGACGGGCCTAATACCCCCCAAAACACGCATTTAATCTACGCCCCCCCAAAAACCCACTGGCCACTTGATTCCAATCTGTATCATCGTACCCATCTGTTATATAATAACACCCCTGCTACAGTCAAATAATGTGACTTGATCGAGCACGCTGTCCTTGACCATTCCTGTCGTACGTTTCGGTGGCATGCCCATGACTTATCTCGGTTACTATGCTTCCGTGTTGCATTCTCGCCAACACTATTCATTTTGCCATGCATCTGGAACACGCCCTTGTTAACAGTAATGCACTTCTTGACGAAATCACTATTCCAATGCAAAAGCCACCAGTGAGAATTTCGACGGATAGTAACGAATGGGCGTAAGTGACCAAAGGACACGCTTCTGTTTTGGGCCCCACAGACATGCAGTCTCCGTCGTACCCTCCTAGGATTGCGTTGGCTCATTCCCACTCATACGGCTCACGGGTTGTCACCGGAGTCTTGCTATAAAATACAGGCATGTCATCGAAAAGTATATATGTACGCGTTTTTCTAAATTACATCGGTGTAAGTTAAGCTTGTCTCAGCATGAAGCAAAAAACTTGAAAGTTCAATCTACGATAGTCTCGTCCATCAGTGGAGTTCCCCTTGAGTGCAACACCAAACTCCTCGTGTCCATTCTCGTTTCCCTCACATGTAAACACCTTGAAAGACGAGTTTGCGTTTCTTCCTCTGAGAAAAAGAATCATAATGAGCATCAAATCACGATTTTTTTTGGCACGTACATGGAAGGAATATTTCAACATGATTTCACTGGCGAGTCCATGGTTGGGCAACATTCATGTGCGCAATCGGTTGTAGCAGTTTGCGTCAACTGTTTGTAGGTCGAGGGACAATTATTAGGCGCCGTGGTCGTACATGCCCCGCAATCATTCGACGGTACTGAGCAAGTGTCATACGCAGACTTCTGCGTACCACATTGCCTCGTGTCAGTAGCAGATGAAGTTTGGACGGTGTTTGAATCACAAGTCAGACTGCATGTGACTGTCGGTTCTGCCTTCGTGCAATCGCCGTCTCGCACTTTCACACCTGGGGTTCCTTCAGCGCATGGCGCAGGACAACAATCGCTTGCACACAATTTCTTGATGACGTCACTACAGGGCTCTCTGCACGGATTTTAATACAATATAAAGCCTCAAAATGTATGGCACGTACGAAGGAGGTCCCTTTGGTTCAGAACAGCATGATTTGGAGTCTGTGGTCGAAGTGCATTTATATGCGCAATCGGTAGCAGCAGTTTGTGCCAACTGTTCATCGGCCGGGGGACAGTCATTAGGCGCCGCGGTTGTGCATGCTCCACAATCATTCGACGGCATTGAGCAGGTGTCCCGCGCATCACATCGTTTCGTGTCAGCAGCAACACATGAAGTATTATTCTCCGTCTGAGATGAGCATTGGACGGTTTTTGAATCACAGGTCACACCGCATGTGACCGTGGGTCCTGCCTTCGTGCAATCGCCTTCTTGAGCTTTCACACCTGGGGTTCCTTCAGTGCATGGCGCAGGACAACAATCGCTCGAACACGATTTCTTGATGACGTCACTACAGGGCTCTCTGCACGAAGTTTATTACATTATAAAGCCTCGAAATGTATGACACGTACGAAGGAGAACCCTTAGGTTCAGGACAGCATGTTTTGGAGTCCATAGTCGAAGGACATTTATATGCACAATCGGTGGCAGCAGTTTGTGCCAACTGTTCATCGGCCGGGGGGCAGTCATTAGGCGCCGTGGTTGTGCATGGCCCACAATCATTCGACGGTATTGAGCAGGTGTCCCGCGCACCACATCGTTTCGTGTCAGCAGCAGCACATGAAGTATTATTCTCCGTCTGAGATGAGCATTGGACGGTTTTTGAATCACAGGTCACACCGCATGTGACTGTTGGTCCTGCCTTCGTGCAATCGCCTTCTCGAACTTTCACATCCGAGGTTCCTTCAGCGCATGGCGCAGGATGACAACAATCGCCTGAACTTGATTTTTTGATGACGTTACCACAGGGCTCTCTGCACGAAGTTTATTACAATATCAAGCCTCAAAATGCACGACACGTACGAAAGAGGTCCCTTTGGTTCAGGACAGCACGATTCGACTGGTAAGGAGTCCATAGTCGAAGGACATTCATGTGCGCAATCGATAGCAGCAGTTTGTGTCAACTGTCCATCGGCCGGGGGACAATCATTAGGCGCCGTGTTTGTACATGCCCCGCAGTCATCTGACGGTATTGAGCAAGTATCACACGCATTCCACAGCGCACCACAACGTCTCGTGTCAGCAGCACATGAAGTATTCTCTTGATTCTTCGTCTGAGATGAGCATTGGACAGTGATTGAATCACAAGTCACAGATGTGACCGTTGGTCCTGCCTTCAGGCAATGGTCTTCTCCCGCTTTTGCACCTAGGGTTCCTTCAGCGCATGGCGCAAGATGGTTGCCCTCATTCGAGACAATACCCTGGAACGTGCAGTGTGCCGATATATCCTCTTTGTCGTCCCTGAGTTTCGGTGTACTAGACAATTTTCAGTCGAGGACAAGCGCAACGTAGAAGTAGATACAACGTACGAGGAGCCTTGACTAGGCAGGTCTCTAGCCTCATCTCGACCGCAGGGTTCCCCGCATTCGTAAGTGGCCGGAGAAGATGTCTGACCTGTCGTTGGCACGCCTTCAGGTAAAGATGAATCCGGACTATTAAAGGCTGAACTCGGTTGCTGCGTGTTCTTGGATAATGCTACGCTGAAGAGCTGTGCTGGAGTTGGATTGTTTTCTCCAGGTACCGAGAACAGGTGGACGGGGGTAGTTGTTTGCGATTGGTTGACGGGGGGCTCGTTACTCCAGGAGGAAGTTCGGGCTGGCTGTTGGTAGACGTGTTCATTGTTCACAGTCGACCTATAACTCGAAGTCTGCATGGAATTCGTTAAGGTCGTGATGACCTTTGAAGAGGTGGCCACATCCCGTAGAATGTCTGGCTCACTGCAAGGATATTATTCCACTGTAAGAAGTTCAAATAGCGCACTACTTACGCGATTGACAGTTTGGTCCTTATAGTAGTCGAGGACAGGGGAAACGCAGTGTCTTCGGCGTCCTTATCCATCCGCCTATCATTGTTCCCTGTCACAGTGTCTGACATCGATTGTCCGGGCATTCCGACGCTGCAGAAATGATACGCCAAATTTTGCTCCACCTCGCTGTCCATCCTCTGTTCATGATAGTCTCCTCTGGTCACCGAAACCTGGCGCATATAACCTGCTGATGCGTCGACATTGTTGTCCTCAAATTTCGGGATGCTGGATAATTTTAGTCAAGTTAATATCACTAAGTGTAAGAACTACGTACGATAAACTTCGACTACTATATCGGACCCTGGTCACATCACGATCAGGAGCCCCTTGTAAGGAATCACCTGCAGGAGGAGTCTGCTCCATCGCTGATGTGCCTTCAAGCACAGGCGAGCTCCGAAGATCGTCAGGCGTTGTACCTGACGTATGTGTATTCTTAACTGTGATATTTAATGGAGTTGTGTTGCTCTCCCCAACTTGAGGTCCGACGATACCAGATGAATGTACTTGCTGTCGACCTCTGCCGAGTGTATCACCAGTAAGTATCTTGGCGCTAGAAGATGTCTAAACTGACTGTTGTTGGGTGTGCCATTCACCGCTCTCAAGCGAGTGATGAATCCAGGTGGGTTCCGATTCGAAGGTCTTCGAAACCTCGTTGACATCTAAAGACCGGCGCTCGCATCTCGACTCTACGATAGCCTGGTGCATGCGATCAGCAGTTACACCCTCTTCATCAGCCTCATGTTTTGGAGAGCTAGCCAATCTTAGTCAAGAGTGAACGTAGTATAGTAGGAATTACACACTCTGGTAGTTCGTTGATGTCAAGTTTCCGAGCGCTAGTTAACCTTAGTCGAGGACAAAGATACACAGCATAGGGAATACATACGAAAAACATTCACGAGGTTGGCACCAGGGTCCTTCTTGCACAGTGACTAGAGAACTCTGATCTCTGTTCTCAATTGAACGATAACTTGAGGTTCGCACGAAAGTCTTTGAAGCTACGTTGATCTCTGAGGTCTGGTGCTCTCGTCCAGACTGAATGAAATTGATTCCCGCATTCTGTGGAACACCCGGTTCGCTGTAAAAGGTGTATTATAAGGAGCTCGAACTTGAATGAGGTTGTCACTTACGAAAAAGACAGCTTGCGCTCAGTGTAAGTTGATGACAGGGATGAGATATCGCTGTTAGCGTCCTCATCTGATCGACCACCAGCGTTTAATACCATGGCACTCTCGATAGCACTGGAATAAGACTTCGATTTGAGCGTAACCTCACTCTCCACCTCCCGTGCATGATAGTCTCCTCTGCCCTTCAAATCAGTAATTGACATATCACTAGAAGAGAATATCTAAACTGACTGTCGTTGGCTGTGCCATTCACTGTTCGCAGGCGAGTGATGACTCCAGGTGTGCTCCGATTCGAAAGTCTTTGACACCTCGTTGACATCTGAAGACTGAGACTCGCATCTCAACTCTATGATGGCCTGGTGCATGCGATCTGCTGTTACACCCTCTTCGTCAGCCTCATATTTTGGGGAGCTGGACAGTCTTAGCCAAGAGTGAACGTAGTATAGGAGGAACTACGTACGATGAACCTTGATTAAGCTGGTCCTTGGTCATATCTTGGCCACAAGATTCTTCATGCGTGCTAGCGACAAGAGAATGACCCTGATATGTTGTCGATGTCAAAGATTTCGAAATTCCATTGACCGAACTCGACTCCTGCATATTCTCAACTGCTTTGTCGATGGATGGTGGTAAATTTGAATTGTTCTGTTCCAGGGACAGGTAGACGTGGGTAGATAAGGTTGCTCCAGGCTCGTTACTAGAGAATGACTGAGCTGATCGGTACCCTTGGATTGAGCAATCATAGTTCGAAGTCTGCACAAGGTCAATTGAAGCTGCGTCGACCCCAGCGGAAGACTGGTGCTCGCATTCAGACTGTATAAGATCGGCTTCCGCATCCTGTGGGATACCCGGGTCACTGGGAGAGGTTTATCCCAATATCAGACGCTCAAATGGTATGTCACTTACGAAGGAGACAGCATGGTCATTTGGGACAAAGGAAACGCAGGGACATTGGTGTTCTGATTCATTTGCCCATGAATTTTCGATACCACAGTCTTCGACGTGGATCGCTCGACAATCCCGACAGAATGGGAATCTGCTGTCAAGCTGAGGTTGAACTTGCTTTCCGTCTCCAGTTCATGACGGTCGCCTTTGCTCTCCACAGCCTGGTGCACGCACTCCGATGGTTCGGTGCTGTCAATTTTCGGAGTGCTGGATAACCTTAGTCGAGGACAAAATAAATAGCATGGGGATTACATACGATAAGTGTTGACAAGGTTCGTCTATCGCCACATATTGAAAGCAAGGTCCTTCTGGTATAGTAACCGGAGAACTCTCGACTCTGTTCTCAATCGCGCGATGGGCCAAGGTTTGCACGGAAGTCGCTGAAGCTATGTCGATATCTGAGGACTGGTACTCGTGTGCAGACTGAATGGCATTGATTCCCGCATCTTGTGGGAGGCCCGATTCACTGAAAAAACATTGTTAGCAGCTCGAACTTGAACGGGATTATCACTTACGAAGAAGACAGCTTACGCTCAGCGTAAGTTGATGGCAGGGATGAAATGGTACTGTTAGCGTCCTTATCTGATCGGCCACCAGCGTTCAATACCATGGCACTCTCTAACTGCCCGACACTCTCGACGGCACTGGAATGAGACTCCGATTTGAATGTAACCTCACTCTCCACCTCCCGTGCATGATAGTCTCCTCTGCCCTCTAGATCCTGGCGCATATAATCTGCTGATACAGGCACTCTGTCGTCGACATAAGCATTCGGGGGACTGGATAATGTCAGTGGGGGCAATACGACGGTGAAGCTACGTACGAGAAGCTGTGAGTAGGTAGTTCCGTGCCTACAATTTGACCACAGGATCCGTCCTTCAGGTCAATTACTGGGGAAGAAGTCTGACCCATCCTGGACGTGCTTTCGGTCGGAGACGAGTTCCCGAGATCATTGTATGCTAGACTCGACTTTCGTGTATTATCGAGAGCTCTGTGTGGGGCCGGTGCTGGTGTTCCAATGTTCTCCGCAGGTATCAAGGACGACCGGACCAGCACAGAGGAGTCTACTTCTTCACGAGCCCTGTTGAGCTCATCATCAGTAAATTGCTCGTTCCTGAGGGATAAATTTGGGGCTGACTGTCTTTGGATGTGCTCTTCACTGCTCTCAGTCGAATCATGGCTAGATATGTGAATGGAATTCCTTGAAACTGTGTCGAGGTCCAAAGACTGGTGTTCGTATTCAGATTCGATGCGATTGATCATCGAGTCCTGCGGAACACCCGGTTCGCTAAAGGAGGTTTATTGGAGGGCAAAGAACTCGAAGTGCATCACGTACGAGGGAGACATTTTTGACCTAGGATTGATAGACAGTGACAATGCGGCACCGTTGGCGCCCTCATTTATCGTCCTGTCATCGTTCAACACCGCAGACTTCGACGTGTTTCCTTCGACAACACTGACAGTACGGGAATAGGATGTGGGATTTTGCTTCACCTCGCTTTCTGCCCCTTGATCATAATGGTTTTCTCTGTCCTCCACAGTTTGACGCTTGCAATCCTCTTCAAGTTTCGAAGCACTAGACAATATCAGTTGAGAGTAAACACAACGTGGGAAGACGTACGGGGTCACTTGACTAGGCTTGTCCCTGGCTACGTCTTGATCGTAGAGTTCCTCGTGTCTGGTAGAAGTCAGAGAGGGACTCTCGACTATCGTCAATGTACTTTGAATGAAAGATGAGTTTCGAGTATCGTTCGATGCTGGACTTGTCTTCTGTGTGCTCTCGGCCGCGATAACTCTAGTTGAAGTATTGTTTTCCTCGTGTGCTAGGGATGCACAGACGAGGACAGACGAGTCTGCGCACTCGCGAAGGCTATGGAGTTCGTCATCCGTGACTGAGCCATCGTTACATGAAATTGTCTGGGCAGACGGCCGTTGCGAAGGAGGTGAGTTTGGACTACATGTGACAGTCGACAATGGTGCACATTCTTCAGTTACCAGGGTTCCGCGAGAGGGAACAACCGATGTTGACTCCCCCATGCCTATAGTTTGGGATACTGCAGGATCTGCGACTCGATTCTCTTGAACGAGCTCCCGTTCAAGGGTGCTCTCCTGCACTACGGCACGACTGTGCTCCCGTTTGCTGTCTCCAGCTACTTGAGATGCAGAGGTTATGAGCGGCATAGGGTGAGGCAGAAGTTTGACTTCACTCGTCACGATCCCAGCGTTCGACGGGTTAATGGTGATTGGCGCAGGACGCTCGCTGGTAAATACATCGCTTCCAGTACCATCACAAGTTTGTGCTTCGACGCCAAAGGTTGTTCCGGAGACAAGCTGCCAATGCTCGGAGTCGCATACATGCTCTGACTCACAGCCACACACATGCTCCGAGACAGTCATGTTTTCGTCCTCGGATGACGTCTCGGCGGGTCTCTTTGGCACGTCATGGCGTGAGTAATGAGTCGAACGTAGATCAATATCTGTATGATCACCGGCGAGAGAGCTCTGGGCTGGTGGTGAATTGGTGGATAGAAATGTAGGAGATTGCGGAATGTGACTTGGGCTATCCTTCAAGTGAGATTTCTGGTATTGCATGCCACGTTGCCATACATGTGTTTTGGCAACAGGAGATGCCCATTGATCATACTGATCGACATGCCCGAAATCGCTCAAATTGGCAGAGATGCCGATCGTGTCTGCGGGAGGGTGTACGGGACAGTTGGCCAGTTTTGACTGATATTTGTTCGTGTCATTGACGTCGTCGAGGATGCAGAGACACAAAGCAAGGCTTCCTTGGGTGCCCGCCCAAGTACCACGAGAGAAAACTGTAGATGGTTGAGACAGTGGCGAATCACTCAACACTTGGTGTGAGGAAAATGAATAATGCGTGGGGGTGAACTGAGAATCGTCCTTCGACGAAGGATTGGGAGTATTGGTGAATCGAGAATCAAGGACATTGCTTGCCAATGAGTGGCTCGTTGCCGAAGTCGACAAGAACTGGTTTGTGTGGTGATTTACAGGCGTGGAAGGAGCTATACCAGTGTTTGAGTATCTTCGACGCGGTGAAACATCTTGGGCAAAGCCAGCATGTACCGATTGAGCTGGAGGTTCACGAGGTGAACTGCTGTATGCACTCCATCCATCGACATTCACTACCTCGCGGAACCCTGTGATTTCGGATCCAGCGAACGAACCGACTGGAGTGCCTCGCTCATATGCGGAATATTCAACAGCACTAGCCACGCTGTGAAAACTGTCATCAAAAAGCGTCTCTCGGTTGTCACTGTCAACTCACGTAGGAAGCCTGTACGACCCTTGACTGGCGCAATCAAGACGGACTCGAGGTTTCGATGACGTCACCACACTTGGGCGGGACACCGGTGCATGCTCAGACCTGTGAGTAGCGGACGTAATGACCGTAGTAACATCAGCGCTTTGTGCACTGTCACACCGAAAAGTACCCAGTTCCGCCCTAGCATCAAAGCTTGACTCAGCTGATCTTCTTGCTCTGGGAGGGAGTGATCGTGACCGTTCCGTTAGCTCAAGAGGAGATTTCAGGGGAACGAAAGTGTCGCGAGCTTTCAATATGTCAACATCTAAAGATTCTTTTGACGAAAGGCCATATGTAGAGTTGCTGCGGGCCCTGGTATGCGATGCGACGATGGTGGGGTCGGGATCGGGAGTCACCGAACGCTGGTTGTTATCGACCTTGTTGTGATTATCTGCGGAATTATGGGCGTTTTCAGGAATATCCTGATGATACGTGAGAGCTTGTTCAAGACCGTGATTGATGCGATATTTTGTGATGACGGTGTCCTGGCGCATAAAGCTTGTCCCAGAAGAATATGGAATCTCCCAACTCAGCCGTCCGGCGCACACGAGTACATCATACCGGGTCACCTAGGTCATACGCTCAGCAAAATTACGACCTCAAAAGTTGTGGTCACTACCGTTATTTCTAAACTTCCGTAGCTAATGATAGCACCGCTAGTGAGCTGAGGACCAGCCTTGCCCAGGACTGTTGCGGGTGACACGAATGAGCAAAATCGATGCCTGATGGAGCTGACTTACAAAATGCTCCCTGCACTCATAAGTCACAAATGATAGAGCATTTGGATGAGAAGACTTACCTCTAGATAAGCTCGGGCTATGAAAAGAGGTCCGTGACTGTCCAAGGCGAATGGAACAGCGTGAGGCGGGATAACGTTGTCTCGGACTTCAACCTGTGCCATTGTTTGATTTTGTCCGCCAGATAGAACGTAGATAATCACTCACCCAAACTAGAGGCAGCGATGAAGTTTCCTTGTCTGATCTGACATTGGTTGTTTGGGATACCGATTGGCATTTCGACGTCGGTCTGTGCTGAGAGCCAGGTCTGCGAGGGAACTCGAGAGAACGGTCAGCATCAGACGTAACTGGAGGCGATCCCTTCCGATACGCGGAAAAGGTCTGGAAAACATCACGATATGAATGCGACATTTCGAATGATATGACGGAAAAAACTTTGGAACTGCGAGTTGATATGGACTTAGTTGAACGTTTTAAGGTGCAAAGTAAGTTGAGCTCCGTCACGGTGTGAGATCAAACACCAAATCAGACCGTTAGAGACGTTGCATGTCATAGGTTGTTTGTTGCATTACGCCTGACTAGCTCACAGCGAGGCACATTTCACTGCAAAAGGTGAAAGATGGACTGCTAGACCGGTAGAAAGACGCTCGGAACTTATATGGTTGCGGAAGTTGGGAACCAGTTGGCTGGAGATTCAACACCTCGTTGTAGAGTGGGTTCAGGGTGACTTGATAGAAGGGAGAAAAACGTTCCTAATTCATATCGTGAGGTCGAGGGAATTGGAAGTGAAACACACTATATATACGCACCTGAAACGGGACATCAAAGCACGACGCCTAACGATACTCTGTTTCTGGTGTGAACCTAAGTATCAGTACTTCAGTCACGGTAGGTTGGCAATGTGTTCTTCGAGGACTAGTTGATTTGACTCGATTTCGAATTTTCTTATGAATCGTGGCAAATTTGTACAGCGTAGAAGCCTGGAGCGTGCGCAGGCTTGCGCTCAGTGATGGATTGATTAGTATCATGGCAAGTTGGCATGTGCAATGTGCATGCCTCGAGGTCATTGCGGCATTTCAATTTTCGAAACTATACGAGTTACATAATCCAGCGCCCTCCCATCTTGTACTCATCAATATTAATGCTGAAGGGCACGCGGCTCGGGACAACAATAATCACCTTTCACCGGCACTCATGGACCTTGCAATACTACTGTTGTGGAAATTTTGGGCCGGTCAGCTGGAAATTCGCGACCTCGCTGCATCCTCATTGCGCCGCCACTGCCGCAAAGTCAGAGGGTTCTTGCTAGGAGACCTGAGGCACTTTGAATCTTCGAACGACGATCAAAAATACACGTTTTAAATCTCGATTTCAACCCTACAGCAATCCCACGTGTACATTGCACTCGGACTTGTAATCAGTTTGGACTAACATCTTTGATGTTACAGGCTTCGCCACTCGACTTGTCCGTGGTGTACAAGCAGCCAGGTTTGTCACAAGCTTACATTGCACTGGCAGCGCATGCTTATTTGGAGGGATAAGTTGAAGTAGTCGTAGACATCTTCGCAATTCAAGGTACGTATATTTCCCAACTCCGGACTAGGAGATCCTTCCCATGTTGATGATATTCTAGGCATCGCACCGCTATTGAATAAAGATATAACAATCTGACATTTCTAACACGCCACCAGCAGGAACATCCAGTATCGTTGGAGAAGCTACCCCAACAACCTTGCAGTCTAGGGTTACAGGTGTTCATGCCGCAACTGGCAGACCCCCTTCCTCGCAAGACACTCTTTCGTGGATTTCCTGCCTTGCTATCCTCATATTAGGCTCCCCGCATATACATCGCACTTGATGATAATTCCCGCTGCCCCTCATTGATTTCGTGTTCGTTTCGAGACTGCTTTTGTTCGGCCCGTTTCTCTTGGATCGTACGTGATACTGTATATTGTCAGTACATCCTCAATGTGATTTCCGTCACACATATATCTTACATGTTCCTGCACTTCAGTTGGCTCATCGGGTCGTGATAGACCACTGAGTCACCCTCCAATATCAGGCACACCTTGAGCTCACGAACCTGAATTGTCTCAAACGGCCAGAACAGTTGTAAATTAAGGGTCGTGGTGTTCAAGTTCTCGTTGAATTCCTTCGAGGCCACCGTGGGTATGAGGCTAGCGAAATTTACAGTAACATTAGACACAGATTATAATACAAGATAGTTCGTGAACGATGCGCCACATTAAAAGTAATTACCGTAAGCCATATCTTCATCACCGTAAGCCATATCCTCATCATCACTCGAAGCTCTGCACTGGTCACAGACTATATCAGGATAATCGCTGTCGTCTTCTTCGTGTGCACAAAGCTTACAAATGCTCTGATCACATCTGCAGCATGTTTTCTCGTCAAGATCAGAGCATGTCTCGCACAGGAGACCTTTGCAGCCCTGGCACATAAACATGGTGTGCTCCTCTTCTATGCTCTTTCCGTCCCTGATGCAGTCGTAACAGGGCTCCACATGATTGCACAGCTCGCAGGTCCCGATGTATGAGCACGACGATGAACAGAAACGCCGGTGGCACCCAGGGCATGTGATAAACCGACTAGCGGAAAAAGCCTGTGACTCGCAGCCACCGCAAGTCCAGTATCGACCACAGGGACAGGCGAAACTATCTTGTGTGACACAATCAGGGCACGTTGCGGTACCCACCCGAGACCAACAACGAGCATTGCAGCAGTGACGCCCATTCTTTCCGCTCTCTCGAATATTATCCACACAGGCGATGGTCCGGCAAGACAAGGGACGCGCAGAGTGTAATCGGGTTACATCAATATTTGGTGGGGAAAGCCCGGTTCCATCATTAGAAACTGGGCGCCCGATACACCATTGAAGCTCTGATGAACAGAACCAGCGTGCGCACATGGGACACTTGCCCAGACGCGGCAGAGAGCCTGGAAGTTCCAAACACGAGGTACAGAATTTCGTGTTGTGATGATTTGAACACTGTACGATAGGAATGGCGGAAGAGACTTCACAGTCACCATTGGAGCAGGAGATGACCTTGCACATATTGCACGACGTCTGCTTCGCTGAACAGACAGGACAATGCAGACTGTCACCGGAGAAGTGACTCGCATCCTCTTCATCAATGAAACCGTTCTCAACAAGACCACGACAAAAGGCCTGTGCTCAAGAAGGAAGGAATGAATTTTGCAACACACTTGCAACTATGTACTTTACTCGCCTGTACTCGATTTCGTTGTTCTTCTCGCTCTTTCTCAAGGCGACGGGCTGTCTCGCGGTTTTGCGCTTGTTTCGCTTCCCATCTGCCTCGGACAATGCTCCTCACGTATTCTTTAAGTTCTCCTAGGACGGGCAGGATCTCCTGGGGTACTGGGAAACGGTGGTCCTGAAATTTATCATGGACACGCATGGTTGTCAAGTTAATCATAAAATGGGTGTCCATAGCCGGCTGATGTGGTTCTCCTTCTCGGAGATTGAGGATAACAATTGATGGTTCGCGTCCAGACTCCTGTACCTGGTATGATAGGCTTAACGAGTGCCACCAGATGTCCACCGTGAATGGTGGTGGGCGTTCTGGATTGACGGCAGTATAGATGCATCGCATAACTTGAACGACCTGAGGCAGCATAGGATGACCAGACGTCGGGTCCTCAAAAATGATGCTGTTCCAACCGGCCATGTTGCAATTGAGGCTAATGCGGCTTTGAGAATTGAGAACCTGCATCGGAGTTTTAATTAGCCTCCTAATGGTGCGCCATTATGTTGCCGCCCACGGGACGGGTTGGCTTGGCGTTTGAAATCTTCATCCATCACATGTCCTACTTCAAATCAGAAAACTCCCAGACCAGCATGATAAGACTCGCGTCAAGGTTTGATGTCTCCCGAGTCAATGAGAGATACTCATCAGGTTCATCATCCTCAATGAGCATGTCCAATTGTCGTGAATGTCAGGTCCGACCTTGCAATGATTCTTGCTGAAAAATAGAGCTGGTTTCCATATGTTCGAGTCCATTCGGTTTTCAAGTGTCGAATTTTTGGATTTCAAGAAGCATGTGCGTCGCGTGGACGACTCGGATCGATGAGGCCTTGAGGAATTTGGTTTTTAACGTCTTTGCATCATGCAAATAGTCACGGTATCCATCACTTGTCGCGAAAGTCATGTGCATAACACGAGGCGGCCTTGGGCAACAATGCGGATGAAGCGCTTGGTTCCAACTTCCAACAACAAACTCCATGGAAAACCCGGTCTTGGAACAACTCGAAGGTCAAGTTCATCATCCATTCGAAACTGCTCACCTATTGCCAGATGATGTCCACAAGTGTTACGAAATCATATGCGCCTCGAATGAAAAACTGGAGCAGGAGTTGGAAATAGCTGATTCTAGAGGACGCGAGGATTATGACAAGGACCTGGGACGATGGAAGATAGAAGCACGGAAACTCGGTGATAGCGAGCTTCAGCCCAGGAAGTTCGCGTTCATTGGAAGAACTGGAGTTGGCAAGAGTACCGCAATTAATGCAATACTAGGTGCGCCCGTATTATCGACGGCAGCTGATGTGAGTTCATGATGTCATGGTTGTTGACTGTAAACTAATTTGAACTGACAGGGGTCAGAAACAAATTCACCTTACCCATCTCATTTCTGACACTTTGTTATGCAGAGCATGTACATCCGTTCAGACGGAAGTTATCTACGAAAATTTGCCTCCTTCAGAGTGGAGGGTGAGGGTCCAATTCATTGAGGAGGATGACTGGGAAACTGTAAGTATTCGCAACGTTCTGTTGGAATACGGCGGTTCACATTAACTGGTACACAGACTCTATTTAACATGCTAGATGACCTGTACGTATGATTTGTTCACTTCCGCATCACCATCAGCTTATCCTTGTGCGCAGAGAAGTATACCGTGACCGAGGCCCTTCGAACAACGGGCGGGGTACTCATGATGATAGTGGGCCTGCGATGGAGGCATGGGAAATGTTGAAACAGGCAAGTCCTGATTATTCTTTCTGCACTATCACCTGAATGCTGATGTTGCTGCTGGCACTACTGTACAGGTGTATCCTCAGTGAGCACCAACTTCATTCTGAATCTCGACCTTCACAGCTCAATTCTTGCCATAGCCTTCGTACCCTATCGTTCCCCCCGCCTGAGCAAGATGTACATACACTTCTTGAGCATGAGGCTGTAGCGTCCAAGCTTGGAACTGAGATCTCTATATGCGGCGTAGGCTTCGACAAACTGGAAGTACAGGAAAGTTGTGATTAGACATCACAGTTTAATACGTATCTGAACCATACACAGCTTCGGCCGTATCTGACCTCATACTCAAACATTGCAGCGGGGGGGCCAGTGCGTCACAAATTTTAAATCGCGGATGACTGCTGACTATTCGAGGTTTTCTAGCCCGAGTCATCTGTCTGGCATCTAGTAGACAAGTAGAAATCTCTACAATAGATTGACCTACTTGCCTCACTTTTGTTGTAGGGTTCGTATCTATGGAGCATTCGAGGTACTCGCATCCCGTGCAGTTGCGCTCGTAGACGTCCCTGGCTTTGGGGATGCAAATAAAACGAGGTTCGATAAGCAGTGTAAACATTCTCAGGATTTCGTCACTCTGACAGTATGCTCATGGCAGAACAAATCGAACCGAGGAATACCTCAAAACCGCTGAGGTTGTTGTATTAGGTTTGCCGTTTCGGGCGGGCTCTCGTCTCGCGTTAATTACGTGTATCAGTTGCAGATATCAAGCGGGCAGTCGATGACCAGGTAAACTTGACAAAAATACCGGTACGACTTGACTGCTCAATTTGATTGTTAGGTCATGCGCGATTACCTTAAGAAGTTGTAAGTCCCGAAGAACTTTCCAAAACTTTGTGCACACGCATCAGTTGATCGTCATAGCCTGCGAACAATGATTAGAGTAGACGGAAGCATGGAGTCACTTTTAATAGTCCTTACTGGAGCAGATGTACGCCACCAGTCCTGTTTCTTTGATCGGTCTAGTTCACATTTATCATTTACCAGGTGCCAATTAACGAGGACCAATTACATCATCTCGATGCAAAGCAACGTGGTGTAATCCAGGAAATGTGTCAGGTGCATAAGCTAGTTCCAAGTTGAAACTGACGTGGCATTCAAACATACAGTAGGCTATCGACAGACTCGACGACAGCCTCAAAGAAGTCGAGGATAGCAGCAAGAAAATCAATTATACTAATTTGGCCGCATTCAAAGAAATCGTGGAGCTTCAGCAGAGGGTTTGTATCCGTTCATGTCAAGGTCATCAATCGGTTGACCGAATTTACAAAATTACACAGCAGCGTGACATAACCAGTAAGTTGCGAACCAAGCAGGCTGAAAAGAACACATACATCGCAGTGTGTATACCTGTTTGTTAGATCTTATATCTGCTCATTTGCATCACATCAGCACCAACGAGCTGCTCGTGTACGAGAGGTCTTTCTCCATCTCTATCGTCAAGTATACCACAACATCAGTAAACAGGTACTTCACTTAACTTTCGTAAGGGCATTGTAGTCAAGTCTTTCTTTTTTTCAGGATACCGCTAAAGAACCCCCTCCACTACCCGTTTTTTGTGTTGGGAGCACAGATTTCAACCAACTTTTGAGTGTGGGCGGACGCAACAGAGCTCCTTTGGTTTTTACCAACCCCGAAGATGTACCATATGTGTTGCTTTGACCAGACGAATATCCTGACTGATTGTTGTAGACTGGTATACCGCAATTGTGTCGACACATCCACGACTTTGGCCGCAAAAGAGCACTTTCCGACATCAAGACCCATATAAATCAATGTACCTTGCTATGCGCCGAAGTCAATAGTTTCTTCAAACTTCTCTCCGCCAGGAACGATTCCATGTCAAAAACCCATGAAAAAGCAGCAAGAAGTGCATTGACAAAGTTTAAACGCGTGAGTAAGATGATGTCACTTGATAGTAACGTGGACTGAATAAGTGCGAAAGCTTGTCGAGGAGACATGCGAGGAATCAGGAGGTAAAATCGACAAGAGCATCAAGGAGCTGGAGAACGCTCTTCGAGACGAAGCTGAGAATGTCTACCTCGCAATCCTTGTATGCAACGCCCAACGCTGATTGAATATTGACTGCACAGGCCGCTGACTGCAGTCTCGGCATCATTATGTCGCTTGGACTATGCTACCGATATCAGACCTATCGTGCTGTCATGCGCAGAGAGGGCGAATGGCAATCGATCGATCTAAATGAGGACCTCGTACGCGACATGTTGGAAGGGAGTGTTTCAAGGTTCGTCGTTTTGTAACAGTAGATTCGTTGATCTGAACCATCAGGGAAGTATATGGCACGAATTGTTCAATGATTCCTGGAAATCAGAACTGGAGTTACTCATTTATGTAAGGATCATCGTTCGCCATACTGTATCATGCATTCACTCCGCTTCAGTCGATTTTGGGTCACTATCGTGCGGCGATAGGCTCTATCAGTATGTACTCGGACTAACTGCCGGTGAAGCGATGTTGACCTTGATTGCTGTGCAGAGGACGGAGAGAAACAAAACGCAAAACCAAAAATTGCAACACGCGTTCAAGATGCCATCAAGGCAGAAGACACCTTGGATACCGCAAAACGGCGCTATTTATTTGCCATTTCGAAGATGCAAAGGTAAGGCCTCTTGTCACCATTCACCGATTTTACATATCATTATTTCGCTATAGAGAATTTGGTGGATCCTTCAAAGGATTCATTCGTAACGAGCTTAAAGCTCATTACGATCTCGTTGGAAGTGAGTGCGGCAAAGGAATGCTCCAACGAATGAAGGTGAGTACAATCATCCTGACTTTTCGTAACAAATGCTCAGGTTATCGTCTTGCATTAGGACATGAATGAGGAGTACTTTCGTACGGATAACGCGCAAAAACTATATTCTGGCCTTGTCGATGATGTTATGTTGGCTATTCGCTGCGCCAAAAATGCAGGAGACAGGGCGCTCGAGGAAACAATTCCTCGACTATGTGCTCACATCGAGCGCAGGTTTGTCTGTAGGTTGCTTATTACTCAGTCTAAACAAGCATCGACTGACATTCACATCAGTCATTCGGAAAAACGATAAAATGAGCAAAGACACACGGAAGAAGATGCTGACATTCCTCGATGAACAGTACATCAAATCTCTGGCAGAGGTCACACTCATCACGGATAGGTACGAAGAGCGCGATACGACACCGATGGAGTAATGCGCCGATGTACGGATATTGGTTGTACTTCTTAAGACTCGTAAATCTTCCTTGTGTATAATTACTTTACAGTTACTTGAGCTTGGGACATATGTATGCACGTTCTCGGAATAACACACTTATCATTCATATTGGTGTAACTACTAGTCTGGTGCGATAACGGACCCGCGTCAATGTCCCACGCGGAGGGCAAGATACACTTGTCGGTCTCACTGCCCACACCGAACGTGAAAAGGCCTTCAGAACAGTTTTCGAGACAAAGTTTTGACATAAGCAAAGTGCTCCGGATCCTACATAAATTCGAAAACATATTAACGTGCTCTCCATGATTCAGGTACTAATCTAGCTGAACGTACGTCGTCAACGACCGATTTTGAAGCTATCTAAGCTACCTTAGCTACAGCCTACAGGGTAGAATACAATATCGTACATATCAGTTAACTTCAAACATATGGACGTATAGATAGCAATATGGAAGAACGAAGTTTTGGACAAGGAAGCGTTTCAAACTTAAAAGATGACGTACGAAACTAATAAAATGCAGATGACTTGTGCGGTACTTAGTACATCGGACACAGATCCGGGTTCCGTTGCAGTCTAGGTACTTATGTTGGTCCATTTAGAAAGCGGTCGATGGCACGGGCTGAAAAAGCAATGGCAATGGCGTTACCCAGGGCTCCGGCATACGGAAAGCGCTTTGCGAGTGCGAGGGCGGATGGGAATGTGAAGTTGAATGAGAATGCGAGGAGGGGTGAAGATGCGAGGGCGGGTGAGAATGCGAGGTCAGGTGAGAGATAATATGCGATGATTGTGATGAGGAAAATGACAACGGCACGGGTGAAAAGGTCTGATGTCGTGCGGAGGTCGTCGATGACCGGCGCGTACGCTCCCCCATAAATGCGGGAGGCGAAACGCTGTGGGACGACATGTAAAGAGAATGCAACGAGGACGCCGACGCCGGCTGTGAGAACGAGTGCGGGGCTAAGCTGCTTGACATCGTATGCAACGAGCAGGGCACAGCAGGAGAGCGTGTGGTTGATGACACAGGAGGCGACTGCGCGGCTGATTGGGTCAGCGCCATGTGGGATGACTCCTCTGGCAAAGTGTCAGATAACTTTTGCAGATGGTGCACTGCATCGTGTATACGGTTTCGTAGTTCCTGCGCTTGCTGGGGTTTGTAGGTGTTGTAGCCCATGGGCCAGCATAGGGTCTTAATCCACGTCTCCATGATGTGAGGCGTCCACTGGACACCATTAAGTTTCGTGCCGTGGCGCAACATTGCTACAATGTCAGTAGGATCTTCTTTCTTGTAGCGTACGAGCTTGAGAGCAACACCCCAAAACATGGTCACGCTAACGACAACGAGACCTGGTGAGTTGTAGACGGTGTTCATATCAATGTTGTTCGCCTGCTTGGAGTCATGGTAGATGGGGTCATATAACTGCCCTTGTGTGCTGAAGGAAGAGCGTGAGATGTGTGGAGGGAAACTGCGGAGCGACTCACTTGTGGGCGAATGGGAGGGCAACATCAGGGTCTGCATTCATCCAGTCGGTGCTATGAGGCGTATGCATCGATAAATGCCTTGTGTGAGATACGGAGAAGGATTCACATACCCAATGCGAAACTTGATGGCAACAGCGTTAATGCAACGCTGTAAGCGCTCTTCAGCGTCATAGACCCCTCGCTTCCGCCACTCATGCCCGAATGCCCGGCGTATATAGTCAATATCTCTCGTAGTTCGTCGACAACTGGATATGGAGAGGTTTGGGTGTAGAATCATTACTGCGCCACCATGAATGAATAGGCGGATTTGGCGACCGAACTCTTGTAAGACGAGTAAGGAGAGTTCACCGAGGAGGGTGAGGAGGAACTCTCTTGAGAGCTGAACCTCATTGTGTGACGAGGATGTCATGAGTGTATGCTCTACGGAGTGAACGGAGCCTCGTGTGTCACCAAAAACTTGAAAAGGGATGGATGGATCCGCTTTGAACACTAAGCAATCCTTTTGTTAACGCATCGGTCATAGTCCGCTTTGGAACGAACGCTTACCTTCGCAACTCTGTGTGGCCTCCACTGCCAAAAATTCGGTTTCGGTTGAGTTCGGCAGCTGTGCGAAGGTGTCGAAATTACTTGCCTACACGCCTTTGCCTCGTGTGAGTCCCACACGATATCGCCGAAAGTCAATGCCAGGGGGTGCCTCGGGGGCAGTGCTAGTAAGCTGGCCGTCGGAGTTGAGTTGGGCTAAATTCAACGAGGTCGTCCACGCTGATTCAGTAGCACGAATCGATGAACGTTGTTGGAACCAGACTGGTTAACGTTGCCTTCAAATCGCTCAAGTAGCTCTTTAGGAAGAGACAAAGGGACAGGTTATCCGAGTCTATATATGCCCATTGCATAATGAGGACCAAATCGGGTAACACAATGGGGTACTGTACTTCAACTTCCATCAATACTAATCACGGTGAGTTGGCAGTGGATAGCATCTTGATTTTTAACTTGTTTCATCAAGTTTCGGCATTCCGCGTTGTCACAGTTAAGTTCTATGCCAACCACCATACTGCTGTATTAGCATGGCAAGCAGTTTCTTTGATTCCACAGCATCAGGTCCAGGTTCTATCAGAGCAATCGACAGTCACTCTGTGCATAGGATCACCTCTGGTCAGGTAGTCATCGACCTTCAGACAGCAGTGAAAGAACTTGTCGAAAATAGTCTTGATGCCCGTGCTACAAATATCGGTACGTCACATCCTCAATTGACGCCTGTGTACGCAATTGACGTCTAGAAGAGGTCCGGTTTCTTAACTACGGGCTCAAGTCTATCGAAGTTATCGACAATGGATGCGGCATAGCCCCAAAAGATTATGAAAGTGTCGGTAAGCCTCGTCCTTTTGGTATCCATGTTGGCACTTCATTGCCGCTCAGCCTTGAAACACCACACATCCAAACTTACTGCCTTTGAGGACCTCTCAACTGTCTTGACCTTTGGTTTTCGGGGAGAAGCCTTGTCCTCGCTGTGCGCTTTGAGTGATAGTGTCACCCTCACGACTGCCACCGCTAATGAGGCTCCGATGGGTACCATACTTGAAATAGATCGGAACGGTAGACTTAGGAATTCCAATTCCAAGGTCGCAAGACAGGTATGTAGGACTTTCCTACATCTTTCCTAGCATAATGGTGGTATGTGCAGCGAGGAACTACAGTTGTTGTATCCTCCCTTTTCAAGCCCTTGCCAGTGCGACGTAAGGAGCTTGAAAGAAATGCGAAGAGGGAGTTTGGTAAGGCGTTAAACTTGCTATATGCATATGCGCTGGTTCCGTGCGCAAACGAGAATAGAGGTGTGCGGCTGGCTGTGAGCAATCAGCCTGAGGGAGGGTACGTTATCGGCTTCCTTGTGCCCGTAGAGGCGCTCAACGCTCTACCAGCCGCAAAACTGTACAGCTCAAAACTGATGGGTCACCCTCCATCAAAGCGTCGGTTACAGCATTGTGGGGGTCAAAGGGGCTTGAGAACATTGTTGACCTTGATCTCTCGTTTGATGTCCAAACGGAGAAAACTGTCCTACGGCGTCTTGACCAGGAGAGGTGGTTCCTTTTATCTCTTTTCAGCAACCAGTGGTGCTGAATACAGCTTATTTCAGTGCCAGCGTTACCACAGTGAAAGTCCGTGGACTCATCTCCAAGTTTGCTGTAGGCTTAGGCCGCACAGGAAGTGACCGGCAATTTTTTTTCGTTAATGGGCGCCCCTATAACCCTGGAAAGGTAGTAAAACTGTTGCCACTGATATCTACATCTGATTGCGAACATTCCCAGATCCAGAAGGCATTCAATGAGGTATACAGATCATTTAACGTCGGCCAGTCTCCCTTTATCATAGCAGACTTCATTTTACCCACTCGTGAGTCCTTCACTCCGGCGGTATAGCTCATCTTCACTCGAAGGCAGATGCCTGCGACGTCAACGTTAGTCCCGATAAACGAACAATATTTCTCCACAGCGAGCAGAATCTAATTCAAGCTTTGAAGGTACACAGGAGGTTCATCTCTACATTTGTTTTCTCATTATTGTCAAAGGCAGCTTTGGAAGAGGCTTTTGCTTCGTCTCGCTCGACGTTTGATGTCGGTGCTCAATCGTTACAGCAGCCGACACTGCACCCATCATTTACGCCAAAAGCTTCGCTCACTCAAACAAAACACACGAGGGCCACTAGTCATTCTGCCGGTACAGCTGACATCAACCCACCATCAGAAAAAGACCAACCAGCTGAAAGGGGCCGTGAAGATGAGTCCATCACGATGGGCGCCCCCCACCTACTTCTTGAACCCGAGCCGGAGCGGCCATCACAAAGCGAAACAGACCGGACAGCAATGGTATCACCCTCTGCACAGTCCGACAAGATCGGGCCGGCACAGCCATTGTTTTTTCCTGGTCCCGATGTCCAAGAGGGCGGAGACAACGGACAAGCTACTCGTTTGGCCGATCATCACGGATCCGATCAAGAAGACGAGACTGCCCGCCAGCAAGTTGTTAGCGCCATTGATCGTATACGTGCGTCACGGGAGCTCGACGAAACGAGAAAACGGTCCGTGAGCCAAGCACCATCGGCACAGACGGTTTTAAGCACCAAGGGCGCTTCGTGGAACCGTGGACGGTCTGGGGGCGATGATATTCAAGACGATGGTCCCAGAAAGAGACTGCGTTTGGCTGAACGGGATGGGAGGGCGAGTTTTAGGTTTACATTGAGTCAGTATGCAAGGGCTGGAAGCAAGGTAGCCGAGACTTCTGGAGATCGGACTGAAGACCATCTTCACACAGTAGGCATGAATGCTCGACGGAGTATATCCGAGGAGACTGATGGTGCTGAAGAGCAAGACCAGTTGATGGAAGACGAAGAAGTGGTGAACATAACTTCGAAGACTCGACCAAGACGGATCTCGGGCCGTACTGGCAGAGGGTCCGAGGAGACTGCTGTTTTACCCGATGATGCCATGGTTGTTGAGGATTCGGGACCCGCCCGCCGCCTCCCTCTGGTACTTGAGGAACACCCAGCCCCGGAACCAGACTCTCATGCAACAGATCAAGATATTTCTGACGTCGTTGACCTCACAGAAGGTGACGTCAGTATGACTCTAGTGGACACCGAGGTGGACGCACCGACTACTCATTCTCCAAAGGATCATCTCCCGCCGGTAACCTTACGCTGTGATCTCAATAAGATCCGCCATACATGGTTGCATCTTGAGCGGGGTAAACCCACTCCTTCGGGGCTCTCCAGCACAGCTTCCCGAATTCGCGATGCATTGGACACGGCCAACGTGGAAAACGTGGAGGATGACGCCAAGGCTTCTGTTGCTCTTTCCCGGATCATATCAAAGACGGACTTCAACAAGATGCAGGTGGTTGGTCAGTTTAACTTGGGCTTCATTGTCATTCGGTGGCAGAAATATGAGGAAGGGCTAGACGACTTGTTTGTGATTGATCAACATGCAGCGGATGAGAAGTACAACTTTGAGACGCTCCAGCAGACAACTATCATTGAATCTCAGAGGCTATTTAGGTGAGTGTTGTGCACTGGCACAATGGAACAACTAACTGAGGCACGGTAAAGACCTGAGCCTCTGGAGTTGACGGCTGCAGATGAGATTCTAGCAGTAGAAAACATCGATGTTCTGAAGCGGAATGGTTTTGAAGTTATCCGTCAGGGCGGTCATGACGACGACGAGGGCAGGCTGCATCTCATAGCACAGCCAGTGAGCAAGGACACAGTTTTCGATACGAAAGGTATTTCATGGTTTCGTGAATCAGTAAAGGGTCTATACTAATGATCATGTGCAGATCTCGAGGAGCTTATCCATCTCATGCATGACCGTCCCGTAGGAACAATGGTAAGGTGTTCAAAGGCGCGAGCCATGTTTGCCATGCGGGCGTGTCGCAAAAGCGTCATGATAGGAAAAGCATTGAGTATGAACGGGATGACTTCGGTATGTCATGTAACAATTTACAAGAATCGCTTTAACCTAAACTATATCGCAGATCGTGCAGCACATGAGCACTATGGATCAACCGTGGAACTGTCCACATGGACGACCGACGATGCGTCATGTGTCAGACTTGACCTGCTTTGCAAGGTATCATCCATTCCCGCGCACAATCGATTGGACTGCGTTCGGACCTGGCACATAGGCCACCTTCAATGTTCCTAGTTTGGGATCTCTCTCAAGCTCAACCTTGGTTACCCCATCACCACCACTATCATGAATCTGACTGTTACATGCGGATCTACACATGTATCTTTGACGAAGGGTTGTATATATAGTACGTGCGAAGAGTCGTATATATAGTACGTGTGAATACTCATGCTTTGATTGTATCGATGTTGCACTTGCAATTCTTAACATCTTATCTGCTGAACTGTAACCACCATGTCGATTCATTCCGTGAGACGTGAGTGTGCTAACCTCGCTTGGGACAATAGGTATTCAATACTATCTCGACTTGTTGTTGCACAAAGGCTGACCCACATCTCGCACAGCATTCCTCCTGCACTGCATGTCAAATCGGGCGACGAAATCACCTTTGATTGCGCTGATGCATCGAATGGACAGCTGACTGCAGACTCAACAGTCGCAACTCTAGAAAACTTAACAAGCTTGACAGGGTTTAATCCAGTGAACGGTCCCGTATTTGTGGATGGTGCACAGCCTGGTGACACACTCCAAGTTGACGTTCTGCGCATCGAGAATCCCGAATGGGGATGGACGGGGCTATTCCCGGGATTCGGACTTCTTGCGGATGAGTTCCCAGAACCGGCGCTCAAGATCTGGAAACTGGAGCAGGAGGGGTTTGCGTGGTTTGATGAGAAAAAGGGTATAAAGGTACCCCTGAGGCCGTTTGCCGGGGAGATGGGGGTTGCGCAGAAGAAGAAGGGTGCATTTTCCGTTGTTCCGCCATATCATACGGGAGGTAATATCGATACGAAGCATATTACGGTGGGTTCGACTCTGTTTCTTCCAGTTGAAGTGGAGGGAGCACTGTTTAGCATTGGGGTGAGTACTTGTTTGTAAATATTGACAAGATGATTTGCTTACAAAATTGTTATCATGTCATATTTAGGATGGTCATGCTGCACAGGGGGACGGAGGTGCGTGCCGAAGCCGGCGGCGCCCTGTACAAAACTGATCCGGGGTTAAATTATGTTACGTCAACAGAAGTATGCGGTATGTCAGATCGGCCTTGAACATACACCCGATCAGAAATTTGACCTCGATCTACATGGCGATAGGATCGGCAATCGAGACACCCATGAAAGTCACGGTGCGGCTCTCAGTAAGGAAAGACAAGCCGTACACCAAGACACCACATTTTAGCACGGCTACTGCTGATACCCCGTCCGGGGAATATTATTGCACCACCGGCATCGACTCGGGTATGAAAACTTAAAATGAAATGATTTATACTGACGCGCGGCTTTATGTTTTTCCGGTCAGATGTTAGGGAAGCGATGAGATCAGCTGTGAGGAACATGATTGCTTTTCTGGTTGCGGAATATGGGTTGGATAGGGTAGGAGCGTACATATTGTGCAGCGTCGCAGGAGATTTGAGGATGCATGAAGTGGTATGTGGGCGTGCTGGTCTTCGGGTTGAGATACTAACTACAATTGTCAGGTGGACATGCCAAACTATGTGGTATGTAATGTTATGTCAGCCTTGTGACAACGCTGACTCGACTGACCAATCGTTCTTCCGCAGATTGGGATGATGATGCCTAAGTCAGTGCTCGGACCGTCAAATGAAGCGTGAAGAGTACACGTTCTCATATAACGAGCTGCCAATAAATTCTTCCTTCGCCACATGTACCGAGCAATACTTGATATATGGAACGTGAAACCAATGCACGTTATCAAGTTACCACGTAACAGATAATTCGAACCTGACAGCGTTAGTGCGGCTCAATGTAATGAATCAACACTGCACCGGTATGACTCACCGGTAGAACAATAGCGCCAATATGTTCATTGTCGGGCAACGTTGTATCAAGGGTACGGATCAACTTACAACACAACACCACCAAGGTTTGTCACGTTCGGCAGCCGCAGAGTAAGAATGGTGTCTCAGAACATTGTATCCCTCTGACAGTACTTGATCGGTGTCGTAATGAAGTATGACCTTGAAGGATCAAATCATAGTGCTGAACGCATGCATTATGGCGGTTAAAATTTTAGCATAGCCCGCATGATCAAGACTCGGAGTTGTACGAGTTTGCTGACCATGATGTAGTGTACTGTGATTATTCATTGAGTATAAATTAGGTAGTTGGCGTATTATTATTTCCCCATTTGGTGCAGCTCCGAGAAGATGTCGGACTCTCGAAAAGGAAAGATCTGGATTAGATCTTGGCAGGGCCCAAATCATCTTTGGATTTAATGGGCTAGCGCTTGCCAGCGCCCGGTACTACTCAACAGCACTGCTTCGCTCTTTCTTCATTCTCTTCTTCCATGGCTCAAACGAAATCACATTCTCGGTCCTCTCTTGATATGTTCTCTCCAGTTAACCTGAAGCCTGTACAAGACGATGCTTGGTCAAACATATTCAAACCACCTCCCAACGAGTCCGTCGAGGAGAGACGAGACCGCATTGCCCGCCAGCAAGAGGCTCAGCGAGTTTCTCGGGAAATAGATGAAAGTATTCTGGAGTCCAAGAAGTTGTTCGACAAGAAGAAGAAGGCTATCAAGGTCCTACTATTAGGTATGCCTATCTCGATAGTTCTCTTCAGATAGCAGCGCTAACATCGACATCATTGTCATTAGGACAGGCCGAGTCCGGGAAATCAACAATGTTACGAAGTGAGTATAAAGTTGTATCTCAGTTGAGTCTTTGAATCTGACGTGTCAATACAGATTTCCAGCTCGCATTTTGTCCGACCTACTTCCATGGCGAAGCACTCATATGGAAGACCATCATACAACTTAATCTCATTGGGTACGTAGCCTCATTTCCTAAGCTACTTCTTGTATCTCATACTAAGAAACATTAGTTCCGTGAAAAAACTTCTCTCAATTGTCGAGGATGAACTAGAAATGTCAGGCCCCCGTTCTCGGTCCCCTACCGGATCTACATCATCATCACTTTCAGATCACCACCGACGTACACGAATGCGACTTCTTCCCCTGTTGTCAATGGAGACAAATCTCACGCGACAACTGCTCCCTGAACACTACGACCCCTCAAGAACGCCCGAGATCTGCGTGCGGGCTGGTAGCGGATGGAAGACCGTCTTGGAGAGAGTCACATTGGAACGACGGGTCCCTCCCACCGGTCAGCGTCGACCAATGACGAATGATGGGCGAAGCAAGGATGATCCGACTTTGGTACTTGCTGCGTCCAAGAATGATATCATTTCATTGTGGGAGGACGAGAGCGTTCGGGAAGTACTCAAGCGACGTGGAGTTCGACTAGAAGACTCTCCTGGTTTTTTTCTGACTGACACGGCAAGAATCGCAACGGTGGACTATGAGCCTACGGAAGGTTTGTTACACCCCTGATAATTTTTCCCGTTCCTTGCCCTGATATACTGTCACAGAGGATATCGTCCGTGCTAGATTACGAACATTTGGTGTAGAGGAACATCGCTTCCTTCAAGATAATGGTGTGTGACCCTACTTTTTCCTTTCGTATTTCCCCTAACCCGTGTAAACAGGTTCAGAGTGGTATATTTACGATGTTGGTGGCAGTAGATGTATGCGACCCCAGTGGGTGCCCTACTTTGATGACGGTAAGCTTTGACGACATATCTGAAGGCGTGGCTATTAACATCGCTTGTAGTTCAAGCTATTATTTTCCTTGCACCCCTGTCATTCAACCAAGTTCTCGAAGAAGACCGACAGGTTAACCGACTTGAAGACTCAATATACCTCTGGAAAGAAGTTTGCTCGAATCCCCTCCTCGCGCGTGCGAACATCATCCTATTCCTCAACAAAATGGACATTCTACAAAAAACTCTCGCAGCGGGGATCAAAGTAGCAACATACGTGCCGAGCTATGGAAGCACGCCTAACGACGTGGAAAACGTGACGAAATACTTTAAGGAGAAGTTCCGAGCTTATCACGTAGGTCGCGTCTTAGGTTTTGATATGAAATAAACCCTGATTGGGACTTCATAGAAACGATTGTCCCCGAGACCTCGGACGTTCTTTTGTCATGAGACCTCTGCCATTGTGCGTTACCTTTTTGGCAGTATTTCCTTTGTCCCAGGCTCACACCGGTTTGCACAGGATACGAAAGCAACGCAGGCTGTATTGGCTGGAGTCCGTGATGGCATTTTGCGCCATCATCTTGAGGAACTCAATGTCATCTGATTTTTATTTGCACCCACGCCCCCTTATACACGCCTTATTCCTTATCGTCAGTGTTGTGATTGTGCTGTGTTGTCATCTAGGCAGATTATATTATTATTTATATCTACCACCCTATCTTGTTTTCTGTCTTTTCTAACTTAATCTCTGTTGTTATTACTGGGTAATTATAATATCACGACATAGATAAACCCTTGTGGTGGAAAGAGCTGGAGATTCGCACAAATTTATTTTATGGGAGTTCCGACTTCCGTCTGCCTGGCGGAAAAGAGGAGAGTGGGCGGTCAGCCAGCGTGCCCACGCATGTTCGCTTGCATAACAGCGATGGTAAGTGATGCGAGGCACGAAAAAAGATTAGACTCATTGGAGTAATATATTCGGGTGAGTGGACAAGTTGATAACGGCGGCAGCACTCCTTACCCTCCCCCGCCGACAACAACTGTTCGATGCGACTACTGCTTCGTCGAGTTCCTTCTTTTCTACGACCGCTGTTGCAGCGCCATCGCCAGTACTAGTGTCAACCGCAGGGATCCTTTTCAGAGCAACAAGCTGAAGCGCATTGTCGTAGCGCTTTGCATAGTAGGGCAGGTTGATGAACAGAACGTAGAGTATCTTCCATACTCTGCAGAATACTAGATTCGTCTCGAATAGCATGCTTGGCTTTCCACTCTTTCTTGAGGCATGTGACTTTTGAGTGTGGGTATATCAGTTTGATTAATTATGAGTTCGCTAATACCAGGAATGGGAACTTACCATGTTCCGCTAGACACATTCCGCCATGTTGACATGATGGAGAAGTTGCCAATGCGTGAGTGATTACGCCCTGCCATGTTGACATGATGGAGAAGTTGCCAATGCGTGAGTGACTACGCCCTGCCATATTGACATGATGGAGAAGTTGCCAATGAGCGAGTGATTACGCCCTTCCAATGCCGACAAGTGAGAAACCTTAATTTCGCCCGAAACCACGATGCGCAGTGCGCGCTGAAAACTGACTAAAGTACCTGAAAACTGATCTGGGACGCCACAGGTACATAGCTTTTGATTGTAGGTAGCCATGGTGTGACGCTCAACAGCTTGAATGTTTTGCCAGTAGGTTCCAGGGACAGTGAATGTGAATGTGTTGACGTTGATACCACCGCCAATCTCATCCAGTGACGGGATTGTGCTGTGAGCGCAGGACAATATTGTTGCGACCGCGAGAGAAAAGAGAGCGAAAAAGGCAAGAATTGTGATGTATAAGCGTCACATCTTAAATCTGCGGAGAAACACAGGAAAAGATGTCATCCTCACTACTGGTATGGCATAGTATGGCATTGGCAGGTGCTTCGCAGATGGCCGGTCGTACGACTCGAACTCACAATGCTGTAAAAGATAGGCAAGTTATTTCGCTTAACAACTTTCAAGAGGTACCAATACGTACACGAATTGACGTCCAAGGAGGTTGTAGCGGTATTTCTGTGGCTTAAGGGTAGGATTATTATATCTTGAAAGTCACAAGGGTTGTATGTTGATAAGTTCAAATCTGCGTGCAACGAGTGTTGCTTAACTCCGGCTGAGTGCGCCTGTCCTTCCTCGTTGCCTTCCGGATCCGCAGGAGGTAGCGTAGTGTCCAAGACCCCAAGGTTGTTTTGCTGTCCAAGGATGCCAAGGCCCAAAACGAGTGTCTTGCTCCAAGTACTACTACTAGCTGTAAGAGGGTTCCCACGCGTCAAGGAATGACTCAGCGCCACCCATCATGATCGACCCGGCACCACAACATGTACAGCAAACTCTATACCACGCTTGAAACATTAGAATCTTATCCTCGGAGAGGTGCTTGTCGTACGTAGACTCATACAACGAGGATGAACCATGTAGTAAGTACGTCGCAAACTTTTGTGGAGTCTCCATTGACTCTAATGGTGCTCCGACTCCACTTTGAGTCCAGTAGACATCAATTTTCTGGATATGTTGGTTGTTTCAAGCCTTGTCTCCGCTATTTCCGTGCCAAGCCTCATCCGTGTTGTGTCCACCCCATGTCAAATCCCATCCATGCTTTGTTAGTGCCGTGTCAAGCCTCACCCATGCCGCGTCACGACCGCGTCGACAATTTCAGTATCCTAATCATATCGCATGGCCTGCGCTTGGTTAAGTAGCTATCCTGATGCACATATTGTATCAGAAAACCTACTACGTCTTTTCGCTATGCAATCCGAGTCTGTTCTAACTTCTGGCTCAGTATGTCTGTCCATTTGTTCAACTGTGCACCATCTAACTTATAGTTAGTAAGTCGTAAGTCCAAACAATTCTTTCTTCCTACCGTTCAGCATTATCTGTCTCGATCAATTTCTAACAGGCTAAAAAAAAAGGGTGAGTTGAACAAAGAATAAGTGGTTGTTGTATGACGATGTCATTGCGTTGCCATTACGCAGCCGCATCATATGAAGGTGAGAGGGTCCAGACATCCATGGATCGACATAGAGCCTGAATTCATATATCTGAAGCGTTCGAAACATGATGGTGAATTAATGAAGGAGTAATATGGTAAGATACTTGTGCCGCGTCAATATGATATGTCAATGCTTATGGTGATTGAATCCCAGGGAAGCTCCTCATAAGTAATTCATGTAAAGCTACATGACGACAGAAAGAATAGGAAATGCACAGTAGTCGTGATTGAAGTAAGCCAGCTGGAGCTGTGGTGCTTTTTAATACCAAAGACTAAAGCTGCGAATAAGCTGGACGAAGTTTGACGCGTGACACCGCGTCAATGTGTGTCACGAGTCACGACCGCGGCAGTACCGCGTCAAAATAGCTACGCCCCTCCGAGTCGTACTAGTAGTACTGGTAATGATCCATGGTCCTAGGTTGGTTACAGTTGAACTTGGGTCCTTACCAGTGTTAAATCATTCGTCCTCAACTAACCAATTGATTACAAGACAGTTTAGTAAGGATGTCAAGCATGACCACTTTCTTCGGGCCTCCTCACTTGCTCAACAGCTGTCGTATCGATGAAGCAAGAGGATTGTGTATGGACCACTCAGTCGGTCACAACTTCCGCCAGAATGCATGGAGCTTACACTAGAGAAAGTGCAGAAATTTGCAGTAGATTCTGACTGAGTTTCCACCTCAAGGTATGCATACTTCCATGTACAGATAGGTTTTGCTCCACCTAAAATTAACCGACAATTGTAGTGACGTCACGACACATCCATCTTGCATAGTATACACTCATCCATCTCAACATTGCACAATTTGCATCGCTTACTGCCATATGAATCGCAAGTCTTGTACGTACGCAGGCACAGTTCATCAGTGGCACATCTGCTTAATGTCTCATCACAGCTCATTGAGACTGATATTCTATCTCTGTCGCGGTCGCTTTACGACCGCGGTCTTATCGCGTCGCCCAAAAGTCTGTTTTGAGTCATGATTACACAGGGGCTCATCGTCCTTTGCTCAGATTTTTCCACGCATTACAGGTATCGGAATCCTAGCTTGTGACGTTTTTCCATCCTGTGCGCGTGCCAAATGATGTATTGTCAAAAAAACTTGACCCGTGTTTCCCACTTTCATTGTATGTTGGTGTAGGTATGCTCCGATGACTAGTTCTTGGACTCGAGGCAAGGCTTTATATCTCCATTAGTTTCTCCGTCAACACCCATTGCTTCCTGATAATTGTGGCATAGCGCCACAGGCGATGCTCATATTCAGGGACCAAGCTTGCAAAAGAACCTGCCCAGGAATGTCATTTCCTCTATATCCAACGAGTTTGTCAATATCGCTGACATACGGGCGCTTCGGAACATAACCAAGAAACGAGACATCCCAAAATGCACGCATGAAGATCATTCATACTAGCCATGCATTGTGTAAGAGCATCAAGATGAGTCTACCGTAGTACTAATTGAATTCTGCACTGTGAACCCATTCAACCCAGACAGCAATTCAAATTCAATCTTCAAAAGCATCCCGACCGCTTGGCACGTCCCATCAACCCCCATCAACTCCCATCAATATGATGCCCGCTTACACGTGTCTATCCAGTGTACGTCACTATTTCCTGATTAGTCGAACCCGCGCAACGCCGTGGTTCATTTGGTCAAGATAAACACTTATAGTCCAAATGCTAACTAGACTGGTACCAGTTAGTACGTTACATGTCTAACTATCAACGCCACTCGCATACTCATTCGTTTGCAAGGCTGCGGTTGGATCAAGTTACTGCACTGCCCGACCAACCCACGCGTCAGCGATGACGGTACTGTGATTGGCGGTAGTATTAAGCCATTCAAGACCATGACACTGGGGTCTGGGGATCTTTGAATTAGCCTCGAAAATTTAAATATGCCCCGCCTTCTTATTTGATTTCGTAGTCCTCATTATTACTCACAAGTTACAACTTGTCCGCTACAGGCGAAGCTCATCTGCAACAGAACCCACACAATACTTACACGATGAGCCTGTTATCTTCCGCTTCAGCCAAGTTTCTACAACTCAGCCCTACATATCAGCAATATACCACTGCAACCACCAGGCAGCCTACTCTAGTCCCACACAATTCCATTGTATTTTGCCCATTTTATTTTTTCGTGAACGAGTGTATATTGCCGTGGGGAACGAGCGAATGAGAAAAAATAAAATGATATATTGGACTGCTGGGTATGTAACAATGTTGTTCAACGTTCGTCATCGCGTAGTTTCCACAGTGCGAGCGTGTGATGCTACTTGTCTCCAGTAGTACAATCATGATCATGCGTCACGACGCATTTACGACAACATCTCCGACATCGGCCACTGAAGCCTATTATCATCGATCTGCAGCTAACAGCTTGTCGTCTTTGCCATTGCACAACTAACTGCAGCAGAAGAACACTCCCAGGTGTGTTTCCGGTGTGGAATGTCCACTGTAACACATCATCCATGACTGTACCACTAGTTTGCAGTTGATTCCGCCCAGTTATTTCTTAACGAGCAGCATACTAAGTAGTCGGCGAGATCAAAAGGTCATTCAGACACTGCTCAAGTCGATCAGATCTTGTCACAAGCATATCCTACCAAGTCCCACTCGTAGCAACGTTTGACGATGATATCATAATTCGCTTGATTATAGGGTGTCAGATGCATATGGTCCGTGGATGCGTCTGCCACATCACTGCAAATGTGAACATTGTGAAAAGTCAATCTCATTTACTGAAGTTCACCGAGCAGTACCACATACCCGTACCAAAAGGACTCGCGGAGTGCGTCTGTGAATGCGATCGGGTGCTAGTAGTTGTCATCAATTTGCGTGTCACTGCACTTTAAAGCTTGAAGAAAATTATGCCACGGAGGATGAGCTGGCATCTGTTTTGTTCCTGAATGTACGGCGATGAAAGTGTTTGGCTGCACCATACACAAATTGCGTATAAAAGCCAATCTATTCGTCTCGGTTCAGAAAGCACCATCGATATTCCACCATGAAATTCACTTCACTCACCACTATTATCATTTCTGTCGCAGCGATGGCTGGCATAGCTATTGCATCTGAAGACTTGGTGATCACACCCATGAAACTGCCCTGCGGCTCCCCTGGTGAGCACTCTTGCAGCCTACGTGTAGACCTTAGACCGCGTACTTACAGTTATCCACAGATACAGTAGGGTGCTCAACGGGCATCAAAGGTTGGAACAACGACGACGATTTTGGGTATTTCTGCGGACCCAAAGGCACCATTATATCATACACAGCTTGTTCCTGCAAAAACTGCTGTATCTTGACTGCTGATGGGGATGACTTCCAATGTGGTTCCTGAGTGAGTCTGTCTTTCCCTTCAGCTTTTCGAGTCCAAGTGTTAATGTGCTCGCTCAGCATGTTGTGCGCAAGAGGGTGTGAAGGAACGCTGTGACGTAGTATCATTTTGAATATGACATGCATTGAAGTTCTGGAGCCAATCGATTGTTATCGTGATTCATGATGCATGATGATGACCACGAACTTTGTATTATGTAATGTCGAATAATCTTGATGGACGGCCTTTCCTCGCAGAGCTTGCATGAACTCACCCATCATCAGTAATAGAACACATACTCACGAGGCGTTCATGATTGATATCAAAATGGGTTGGGAGGAAGAAGTAAGGATGACCAGCTTCAGGAATTTAAAGGTACCATCCCTCACCAAACACGGTTGGAACTCCAAGTCGCCTCCGTCGCGGTGTCCTCGTCTCCACCCCAGTACGTCTTCCCGTGGCACCGTTTCATTATCTTGCCTGTGGATGGCATTCAAAGAGGATCGCGTCGTCATGGTTCGATTTGGTCACGACCGAAATCATCTTGGAAGTGAAGAAGCTCCAACACTGCCAGGATCCACGGAGAAGATGAGTATCTTTTTTTCCGGTCATACTCCTCAGTCTGGCTGTCCTTTGAAGGCAAGGCGTTCACATAGCTTGCTAGGTTCGAGACAAAGGGGTGCTTGATGATTTGCATGGTGGAGATCTCGGGTAGATCGAAGTGTGCCTCTCCCTCGCGCTTGAGCCTGGAAATTTTATGCGTCAGTGAAGGTCGGTTTACAGCTAAGACAAGTTTAATCACTTGTTGACATCAATAGAAGCTCTGCTGAACTCGAAGAATCTGTAGCTCGCTGACACCCCGCGTTTCGCGAGGTCAAAGACGCCAACATATATTTCCGCAAGCGCTTTTCCGTCTAGGCGGATGGGGCGATGAGGGTAGCACTTCGTGCCTTAGCGAAAAGCTCTTCAGCGCACGCGATGTGCTTTGCAAGCTGGCATTGTTTGAAGAAACTGATAAGATGCGCACGTTTTCTCCATCTGGCTCACAGGGACGGGAATTACGGACTAAGGTGGCAGGGTGATCATCTTCATACAGATATCCCGCAGGGCTCGGTGTGTGGCGAAAAGCTTTTGAAGGCATCTGCTCCGTCGAGGTCGAAAGTCGGCGAGTAGATAATGATGATCGAACCCTTCGGTCTCCTGGCCAGGAGCGCGGTGGGGTGCAGCAGCGAGGAACGAGTGCGTGATCCCTTCAACCGTCTGGACGTTGGTTTCGAGCACAGGGATCACATAGAGACACCATGAATGATGATGGTGTCCTGATGCGACCGCTAAGGCGCATGACGCTATTTTCGATGATGCCAACATCGTCGAGTGGTACCAGGCGCCCTCAACAAAGCTAGAGGACGTAGCCTCGACATTGTTGTAGTAGCTTACGAGCACTATCGGTCCACGAATTTGAAGCTTGCCGCTCTCAACATCAGAGCGCGGGGTGGCGCCATCTGCGGGGTTTGCAATGAACTCGCGAGTAGAGACCAGGAATAGAACTGATTTGCGCAACCCCGAGCTCACTGGTCAGCCAACTTGCAGAACCAGACAAATGATTGATATGGGTGACATTGCTCTCCTTGTACGCCTGCTGGGCGCTAAGCATGGGCTACAAACAGGGCGGATAGCCAGCCAGAAGACACCCAGACAGTAGCCATATCATCTTCGTGCTCCGTCAGGTTCACAACGATAACTGAGCCTCTGGGTTTGCACTCGAGTATAGTCCGTGTAAGGTTGCGAATATCTTGGCTGAACGCGCTGAGGTTATGAAACCAAAATCGTGTAACAGATACCGGTCGATAGCCTGAGCGATGATATCGTAGACAGTATTGGGTGCAGTGATAAAGTCGGTAGTGGGGGTTGCGACGGGTGCCATTGTAAGCAGTGTCTGCTAGTAAGACTTGCGGACTTTCTTGAAAGTACCTATATACTCGGCACTAGAATTCAACATATGAGAACAGTTAGTACCATTGCTACATTACAAGGGAAGCGAGAATTCTCGCTGGCAAAGCGAACAGCCAGAATCCGTCGGATCCTCCCCTCACTGACGCAATAATTGTCTGTAGTAGCTCGTCTGGGTCAGGCGATGCAGCACAATCGCACATCCTAGGGTGTGGGCCATGTTCAAATATCATGTGATATCACTCCAGGCGAATATTTGAATGCTCATCTGTGTACAGGCCCTAGAGTTACAGTGCTTATCCTCCGCCGTCGTACAGCTCGGGGGCGTATGAATTAGTAGTGTGCCTCCTGTATTGCCTCTCATGGCAATGTTGGTTTCAGATACCGCATCAAGCCCAGTGAACATCGACCAGAAAGAAGTCGATGATACGTCAAAAACTGTAGAATTTGTTGTTGTGTTTCAAGACAGAAGGCAGACTCGATGAATGAGTTCTGGGAGGAGATTGCAGCGAGAGTGGACTTGAAATGCGTGAAATTTAACCTGCCCTTGTTCAGTGATAACTCTGGAGTTTGTGGCTCTTTCGCTGTCGTCTGAAGAAGAACTTGCGCCCGTGAACGTTGCCCTGCTTTGCGTAGAATTCGGAGAGGGAAGACGACAAAGTAATCTTTGGCTGACGTGTAGCCATCAATTTTTGTCCTCAGAGGATAAATAAGATAGCTATGACCAGGGAGAATTCAGACACGTTGAATATTGTTGATCTGGTTTCATTTGTTACAACATCGATAGCCAAATTCCATTCACCGCTCACCGCTCAGCCTTAGCGCTTTCTAACTTGTATAATTTTGACAAAATTTCTCTAATTTCTCCAAGTTTACCTGGGAGGGTTTCCTGATGTATGTTCTACGTCGATTTTTGCCATGGTCAACAATATATACGACTTTAAATACCAATCTCATCTGTTGACAGGTTCACCAGCACTGATGGCCCGCCGTAGGACCTTGGGCATGCCAAGAAAATAGCACGTCTATCACGAAATACGATCGAAGTCTCGTTGGCGCCATCAAGAGAGAGTTCCACGAGCTGGTCTTCGAGGCCAACATTAGACGAACAGATTCAACCTCGCAGTTCGTTCCATCTTCGTATGACCTCTCAATATTCATCATCATCATCATCATCAACAAAGACCGCTCGTTTCGATAGCCTCTCGAATTCAAGCTTAGTGGAGTATGAGCAAGACTAGACACGGTCAATGATCTTTAGGTAAATTCATGCTCAGCGGTATGAACACCTTTCCAAAAACAATTGTACTGATTGGCTCTGAACTAGGCGTCACACCATCAACGTTAACCATGATGCCAAAGCGAAAGCAGAAAAATGACTCACTGTCGCGACGTGCCGCTCGGGCTGCCGGCTCAATCTTCAATATCCATGTTGTGGTAGAGGCATACAGAATTAGCTTCAGGGAGCTAAGGTGCGCAGGCGAGTCATATGGTTGAATCCCGGCTGCATAGCGACCTGCTCATACTCACGATCCCATAATTTCTACACACCAATGGAGGGCAGCAATCCCAATTGAATATGCAAACTTGAAACGGAGGGCCACATGCGCTGACAGACATAGATGCTGTCAAAGCAGTAACAATGGCGAGGAAGGACAGACGCATTTTCTGTGCGAGGTGATATATGATCTCCTGAGGGGATTCTCGAATGATATCTCTGACAATGAGGAAACACTGTAGGACAATAAACAGCTTTTATACCATGCATATACTTATTGGCACGGTTCTGATCGATCTGGCGGAATCGGTATGTATTGCTGTCAGACCAACGTGCAGGAGCGTATTTGGTTGATTACGACCATTATGGAATAACCTGCTGGCAACACTGATAACCCCCCAGTCATCGTTTCATCGTTTGAACCCGCAATGGCCCGCAGTGCCAGCACAGCAACAATGCTGAAAAGTTGCTGCTCATTCTCGTCCATGCTTTTCCGATTTGTGCTCGGTCGATATATCATGCCATTCGTCTCGCTCGTTGCTTATATGATGGGCGTAGCTATTTTGACGCGGTCCTGCCGCGCCTGCCGCGGTCGTGACGCGGCCGTGACGCGGCGTAACGCGCATGTGACGCGGCACTGACGAGCCTTGACGCGGCCACTGACGCGCCATTCCTATATTCTATATTCCACTTCCAGGTCAAGTTGGATGAGTTCACGACCATTACTTTGTTACTTTATTTGCCTCAGAGCCATGTACAACTAGGTATACATAAGTCAATGACTATTTTTTTTTCCTTCCTCTCTGGACCCTTCGAGCCTGTGGAGCACATCGACGTTTAACGGGCGGACATTCTTCAGCCGGCAGAGAAGGAACTACAGTTTCGGATAGCTCGTCTGCGGACTCCAAAGATGTAGCATCAGAGTTATCACTGAATAAGGGGCCGCGCTGTCAATCACATGGTAAGTTAGATATCTATTGAACGGAGCAGGTAATGTCTTCCTCACTTGAAGTTCACTCTCGCTATAATCTCTTACAGAAACCCATTCATCAGGAATTCCGAGATACACATTCCATTGCCTGTGATGTTGGCCAGCATCCAAACCCCACTGCTGGTTGCCTGCAGGTCCTGCTTCTTCCGAATCCTCGAACATCCTTGCTTCTAGTGCGGTCAGACACTCGAGGTCGACGTCAGCCACGAAGCTATTGGTAGGATAGCTTATCATGAGATCAGCCCAAGCCATCTTCAACAGCATGCTATCGTTCCATTCTTCGTTTCGAGCTTCAATGCGTTTTTCGAAATCACTGGCCTTTCGATGAGCAACCACGAGAGTAAAAGCATGCACCAAAGGCATGCCACCAAGCCATTTTTCGACTTGGCCGGAAGCACCAGGAACATTCTCCGAGAACCAATGTGCAATTTTGGCATACTCGTGAGATGAGATGTCACCACAAAACGGTATGCTGTATGCCCCCACACCATCTGGCTTCTTCTTCAATCGCAAGATGTAGTCTATCACAGGGTATGCCTCCGCACCATATTGGTTCAAGTCTGGACTGTCAAGGAGCTTCTGAAGCGAAGCAATATGTGGTAGTAGAATGTCGTCCAGTTCTTTTGATACTTCCGCTGACATGAAGTTTTGAATCAAGTCTTCTTCGCGAGGGGTATCCCAAGAGTGGATCCATTCTCCGAGCTACACAATACTTCGTGTCAAGAGGACCGCGAGTATAACCAGTCACTGTCACTCACGCGAATCTCACGCCTCTTAGCTTGGTCCTGCCAAAGTTCATCCACGAGATCTCCTTGCTCAACATCACCAGGAGGTGATCCCAAAGTTAATGGGAATCTGCAACCGCGCCACCAGACCACCTGCCAACGTACTCGGTTGCGTGCACTAGTAGGGAGGCTAACAGTGTCATAGGACTGAATCAGCCGCACAGGATACCAATACTTCCCGAGGCGAGCCAGAGCTCCTTTGCCAGCACTATAAGTGAGTGATCAGCCATATCTCGATTCTCAGCTAGGGTTGGAGATCAAAAAACAAACATCAGATGTGTGTGAAGTGGAGTCGTTTTCTTCTTTGTTGTGGCTTTCCTGCTGCTCCTGAGTCATGGATGTCAGTTTATGTGAGAGGCACAGTTGTTTAAACTTACTTGCGGGTCGGTGGTGCTTTTGACTCCTGGGTTGAGCATCCATCGCAATAAAATGCTGCCTTTGGATGAAGATTGCTGGCTCGGCCACCTCTCTGACAAGCAATGTGTGACCAATTTTCACACAGATCACATCGGATTGTCATTTGACCACCTGCAACTTCATGGCCGTTGCCAAGAGCCCCACACCTACAATCAAATGTATAGTCAGATGCTTCACTCTCTCCGTCGTCCAGCTCTAATGGTTTCTTTATCTCGGATGTGGACAGTGATTCCTCTTCGTTGCGAGATGCCTGAAGGACCAATGGATCCTCGATTGGCTCGGGTACACTGGCCTGGTCAGACGACTTTTCACCCTCGTTTATGGATGGCCGATCTTCAGTTTCCAATACCGGTGACAAGATCCGAAGTTTTTTCGTTTTTGTGCGAGAACGTTGGCGTTGGGGTGGTGCTTTGTTCTTGGAATTACTGCCTGTGTTTAGTGTTACCACCTGCTCGTATTCTATATTCTGTGTAGTTGCAGGGTTTTTGAGCCAAATAAGATTGTCTGGATCAACAGCAGCCACTGCAGCGCGAGACAAAGAAATGATAGGAATTGAACTTGGTGATTGCAGGTCACGTTCGACATGAACATGGTGCAAATGTTCTGCAGCTGCTATTTGATGTTCAGCAAAGAAGTTCTGCGCATCAGAGCCACCACGTAGCCTATACACAACACCATGAACATTGAAGCCTCCTGGTGCCGGGATGTCATGCAAATTGCCCACAAGATGGCTCTTGACAGTTGCATTCTTCAACAATTGTGCATATCCTCCATGAGAAAGGTCATCGTAATGGTAGACCCTCTTGCCGTCCAGTGAGTAGCGAGTAATAAAGTGTGCCAGCTTTGGTGTAGGGTCACAAAAGGCAAGGCCAACCACATCGTAAACGAGGGAACACTGTTCTTCGGCTACATATCCTGGATGGTTCTTCTGGAATTCTGCGAAGTCATCAACGAAGTTCCGAGTGGACTTGCCCTGTAGTGCTTGCAGCTCGGCCTTGACACGGTCCTGGTTGAGAAGCACTGTGGAGATCGTTGCAACAGATTCACGGGTACCAGTAAGGCTGTTATGACCAGCAATTAATGCCGCAGGGCCAGCAGCAGGATTTTCGAAGACAATTTGTTCGAATCTTGTCCACTCGTCACGAGATAGATGCAAGATGTGAGTTTGTTTTGGATGGTGGTGAATGCCCTTGTGAATGTAGTAGACGCCTCCTTTGAATGAATACAACACTGATGTGACACCGCAGTCGATGTGCTTGAGCTGACTACCACAAAGGCACGATGCATTGAGTTGTCCCATGATACCAGCCCAGCGGGTCTGTGGACGTGTGATTACCTCACAGGTAGGTTCATCACAAGTAATGACACCCAGGCAAACACGTCTCGTCTTTTTGCCTTGCGACCACGCGAGTGCCGACTCTGACCCCCTCTTGTCTCCTCCTCCTGGCTGACAAGCCCAATGTTCACTAAGATTATCAGTTCTTAATACCTCCTCCCATGTGAATAACCCCTCAAAGTCACCGTCCGGCCATGGGTCCCATAACTCATCTCCACCGCCAGATTTGGGACGTAGTGAATTAGATGATTGATCCGGACCACGGCATTGATTTGTTCGGGCTGCAGAAGGACTAACACTTCGGGTACGCCGGCGTGGTATAGACTTTTTGTCTGTGCAGAGTTCAAATAACTCCTGTGAGTGGTGTTTCATGTGTTGAGGGAGGGGTGGTGGATTTGGGACGGAGTGTGCAGGATCATGTGATGGCTGAGCGGTCTGCACGGAGGCCGAAAGATAAGCTATTACATTGCCTGTTCTATTTGTCAAATCTGAGTTCACAAGGAGAATATGTTGGATGACGCACCTGAACGGTCATAGCAGGGTATGAGGTCCCCAAAACTCAGCAGCGGACCCGGCCAATCTGGATAATTTTGATTCTCTGTCTCGTTGGGATAGAAAAAGTTGAATATATGTTTGATTAATTCCTAAAAGATGGTTATAACAAGTTTACTCCGTATTTCAAAGCACTCACAAAGGCCATGATACGATTTACAAAAGCGCGATAATGAGGGTTTCTTCTCGAGCCCAGAGAAGACAAAACGAAAGAATGCTTAGTAAAACAAATTTATTACTGCCTATGGACAATTACAGTGTACGACGTCTAATTCTGTGAGGATGAAAAGGAACACTGTTAGAATATCAATTATTATGACAGATCTAAAATAAAATATACCTAAGTTATACGGACAGTGTGACAGTTGAGGTGGTGAGGCCTCCCAGTAAAAATCGACAAGAAAGAGGTAGATATGTGTTGATATAGATCGAAGAAAATAGAACCTATAGATTGTATTGTTGTGTTTTGAGGTCTCTCGAAAAAATGGCACTTTTCGAGACGAGAAAAGATAGAAGTCGAAAGGAAATTTAGATCTTTAGATAGGTCAAAATAGTTCGATTTGGCCTGGAAAATGGTACCGATACAGATCTAATGCCATTGAATGAGTTATAGGTGGGTATCGCCATGAATTGCTGGTATTAGGGATATATTATAATAGTGGGGTCGCTTCTCCCACCATCCCGCCCCCTCACGCCCACCCGCCATCCCGACGTCAATGCCATCGTGCACACATCCGCGGCCGCCAGGATCCCATCGCTAGTCGTCGTGCTCATTCCCGCCGTCGTTGCCTTGGAGTGTTGAAGAAGAACTGATCTGTAGTAGAAGAAGAACCCAGTTAGTACAGTGGCATATAGAACCAGCAGGCACGACGACACTTACCTGCGCCGTGGCCTTTCGTTTGTATTCCTAGTGTACTGCATTAGCGCGGGAGGTTTTCGCTGATGTAGCACGTACCTCCTTGATACTCGTAGACAGACTATTCCAGTAGAGTGCAAACGCACTAGCCGGTTCACGCTGGTGACCATTTGCTTGCCAATCGAGCGCACACAGATTTCTATGAAACAGATCAGGAAATACTATTAAGTAATATCAACTAAGAAAACATACCGAGGCGTCACTTTTGTGCCAATACGCATTGGTTTCACGCTCGGCTGACGAGTCTTCTTAGTGGGCGCAGGTACAAGCAGCTCTTTCTTGACCGAGAGCGATGCTGCATCAGAATTGGGGTTAGTTGGGGTCACTAAGGATGGTGTAGGTGTCGAGTCGTCGGAAGGGACTGTAACTGCCAGTTGGTCCTGGGCCCATTTATTGTAGGCAAGCTATGGAAAATCCGTTAGCATCACAGTAGTCAGAAATATCAACACTTACCTCATGGTCTTTTTCAAGGTGTCAACGGCACGTTGACAGGTCCTTCACAAAGCGTTTGCGTGGACCCTTCTTCGAGCACAAGGTGCAATTGCGATAGGTGCGAGGTTTGCCATCAACACCAGGCTCAGAATATTTCGGACTAAAAAAATTATCAACATCCTGACCTTTCCTGTCAGGCTTTTGCTTGATCTCGTCATTAGAGAGGCTCGCAATGTTGATATCTGCAAGAAATCCATCATCGTTGACAGGATCTGGAGCTGCGCGTGAAATTTCAACGTAAAACGTAACGTAAATGAAAGTGTTCGAAACTCACCTTGATTTTTTTTTGCTGTGGCAGGTGCAGCACGGCTGTCTTCTGAGTCGGAACTGATGATCACAGATTGGCTGCTATGCGACTTTTTCTCTGTGTGAAAAAATGTTAAGTGACATGCTGAAATGAGCAACACTGACGGTACTTACTTTTTGGTGGTTTTTGAGCGGCTGAACAATCTGTATCATACCCACTACCGGAAGAGTCAGTATTCTGAGATCTCTTGGTGGGGGTGACAAAGTGGGAACTCGAAGTAGCTGGTGCCGTGGTAATATCCTCCGCCAATCGTTTGGCATCCTCAGCTCGCTTGAGGGCAATGGCTTCAAGGTGAGCACTCAGCTCAGGTGTTGCAGAATTAGAAGCATCGGTTAACCTCTTGGAGGGCGCGGGAACCCGTTTGGGCCGCACCAAGGCTTCTCGATCTGCATCGAGTGATGGCGGCATTACCGTGACTGGGAATAATCAATGCCAATTGCATAGAGAAGATCAGGCACAAATTAACTGTACAGTTAATACCGGAATGGACCGAAAGACTTACAGGTATAGCCTCGGTCATTTTTGGAAAAACTCAGCCCGGGCCTGAGCCCTGGGTATGGGCCTGCAGAGGTTGCAGGCCCAGCCCTGGGCCCTCGTCAGCCCACTCATAGGGCTGGGCTGGGCTGGGCTTCTGTAGGGCTGGGCCATGTGGGCCTGCGGGCCTGAGCCCTGGCCCACCACATCACTATGCTTGACGCAGCCTAAACGAGGCTTCTGACATGCCATGGTTGGGGCTTGACGTGGTGGTGCAAGGGATAGAGAGTTGATCAAACTTGGCAGGGTGAGGTCGCGGCTTGACGCAGTGAGACAACATTTGACACTGCGTCTGAAAACCAACATAGATGGACGAATTAGAGGTAATGCAACAATATAGGACTGACGCGCAAGATGCATACTAGTAGTATGAACACAGAGGACAAGCACTGTAAATTTGGTGAGAGGTGAATACAGCACTATAGAGGCTGTACGCAGGCAGACACTCATACTATGTTATCATTAACGATGATTCAAAGTGTTTGGAATGCGATATGAAGTTGTGTAAACATGATCTGTACGTAGGAATTTGTTACAGTGCCGCGTCACATATGCCGCGTCACAGGCGCGTCACGACCGCGGCAGGCGCGGCACGGCCGCGTCAATTTCACCTGGCCCTTATATGATGTAATACATCAGTAAATTCAAGAGGGGTGCAAATTTAAAACTTCTGACATCATCCAGTCACATACCCACAGGACTCCGTCTGAAGCATATGATGAACATCTCAGTCAGTTCAAGCAAGTTTGTAACGTGTGGGAGTCAAGGGCCCTGTGTTTTGCCAAACGAATGGGTTGTCAAATGTGAACTTGGCATTTTCCTATTATGCAACCGAACATTCACGCTGAGCAGCAATTCCTAACTCATATGAAAAATTACAGCCTTCGCGCCAGGTATATTGTTCTGCAGATTGTCGCATGACACAAGGGCCTCCTCGCACCAGTAGTAGTTAGCAACTTTTGCACTCGTCCTAATAACTACGGACTCGCATCTTATTTCGTCGACTTAAGTCTCATCTTTCATTCGCAGGACAATTTAAATAGAAGATGATTCATCGGACACAAGACAACTTGGTTGATTATTCATTGTTCCTACATATACGGCTTTAAATACCAATCTCATCTGTTGACAGGTTCACCAGCACTGATGCATGATGGCCCGCCGTAGGACCTTGGGCATAGCAGAAAATAGCACGTCTGTCACGAAACACGATCGGAGTCTCGTTGGCGCCATCAAGAAAGGGTTCCACGAGCTACTAGTAGTCTTCGAGGCCAACGTTAGACGAACAGATTCAACCTGCGCAGTGCGTTGCATCTTCGTATGACCTCAATATTCATCATCGTCATCATCAACAAGGACCGCTCGTTTCGATAGCCTCTCGAATTCAAGCTTAGTGGACTACCAGCAAGACTAGACACCGTCAATGATCTTCAAACATCCACATTGCTCAGCGGTATGAGCATCTCTATCTCTCCAAAAACAATTGTACTGATTGGCTCTGAACTAGGTATCACACCATCAACGTCAACTATGATGCCAAAGCCAAAGCAGAAAAATGACTCACTGTCGCGACGTGCCGCTCGGGCTGCCGGCTCAATCTTCAAGCGATTAGGCGCAATGAAAATTACACTTCATTGGAGGGCAGCAATCCCATATGTCGCAACTTCCACCCTTGCCGACGCATGTACTCATTGCACTGACAGACACAGATGCTGTCAAAGCAGTAACAATGGCGAGGAAGGATAGACGCATTTTCTGTGCGAGGTGATATATGATCTCCTGAGGGGATTATCGAATGATATCTCTGACAATGAGGATACACTGTAGGACGATTGCCAACTTTTATACCTTATCGGCACGGTTCTGATCGATTTGGCAGAATACGAACGTGCAGGAGCGTATTCAGTTGATTACGACCATTGTGGAATAACCTGCTGGCAACGTTGACAACCCCCCAGTCATCGTTTCGTTTCATCATTTGAACCCGCAATGGCCCGCAGTGCCAGCACAGCAACTTGAACAAAGCTGAAAAGTTACTGCTCATTCTCGTCCACACTTTTCTGATTTGTGCTCGGTCGATATATCATCCCATTCTTCTCGCTCGTTGCTTCCTTATATGCAATACCTGCAATCGGCCTGTACCATTAGTAGGCTGATGACCTTGCAACTGCTGGCAGGTCCGCTGGAAGAAACTCAGAGGGCATCTGGGAATTCGAATTCCGGGTCCCATACGCGCTAGCAGACACACTCAGACTAGATTGTCATGTATCTACCTAGCGGACACGCTAGGGTACATCAGTAAGGATTGAGTACTGAGTGCGGAAACAAGAGTGTCCACACCTCAGTAAGTCACGTAGAACAATACTGAGGTGTCATGTGAACGGCACCCACTATATACGACAAGGAGTGAGGTTAGGTAAGAGACCGGGGAAACGATGTGCGGAGAGAGTTCGTGCGGTGAAGAAGCAAGAAGCTGTCAAGATAAGGTGTTGCATGTGGTGTCAATGCTGATAACGTAATCGTTGGAGTAGGCGTCAACAAAGGCGCAGCACAGCTTCGGGATCGACCGACATCAAATCCATGGTGCTCCAGTACACCCCAGACATTCGACTACCAGGTGTGGAATAGCCATGAAGACGTCAAGAATGATATATTCCAGCACCAGAGCAGGAGCCTGTCGAACTCGCGTGCTTCAGGAGAGCAGTGGAAGGCCAAAACGACTCGGACAGCTGCTACGTCGGGTGCGCGAACTCAACTTGTTCTCAGTGCCAGCGCTGTCGCAGAATGCACCATCCCTAGCTCGGTCTGGCAGTGTCACACAAGTGCGAAGAGTCTACACTGCTACCATCACTGACAGATCCTCTTCATCTCGAGGACTGGAACCAATGGGTGCACCCACCGTCCCAGCCCACACATCATCTCACAGTCAATCACATATCAGTCCTACTCTCGCCGAGTCGCTCATGCTGTTGAGGTCTATTGCATTTTTTTTTTCACGAGTAGCACAGCTGGCTACTAGATCATTAGACGAGGCTTTCCCACTCTGCCACTAGATAATTCGTCCTGATCGGAACGCCGTCGACCCATTTGTAGCGGTTTATTTGACGGAGACTGGCAATTAAGTAGAAATCCAGGCCTGCCGGTTGGAAGTGGAGCATCAAGGCAGCACCATTGAGCTCAGGTGTTGTCATCGCTAAGGCTAAGCGAGTGGCCTACTAGTACTAATCATGGTATCAATGAGATCGCGTACTCGGATGAAAATGACCACTTTTATAGCCTGACGGGAATGTATGACATGGCAATCAGGGGGTGGGGTGGGGTGGGAAGTCGGGTATTTGTTTTGAAACAACGTCGGTGAGAGAACTCACGCAGTTGTAGAGGGACAACTTGACCGTTATATCATGGCATGGCAATCCACTTGATGTCGCGTGCTACGTACACCGTTGCTCTAGTAGGCATCTACTTGTGTGGAGGTCAGACTCCTATCAAGCTGAGGTCATGGCAGGGTGGTAATCTAGGGGCCAGGCAGTGAAATTCGAAACCTTACTAGTCTCATATCTCAGCTGCTGTATCATATCAACTTGCCACTCGTGCATCGAAGGAAAACAGTATACATGTTTCGAAGATAATACTACACGCAGTCGGTACGAAGCTTAAGCAATACTATACAGAACGGGACGAACGCGCAAAGAGCTTTTCCGCCCATAAATAAAAACACTGAACTATGCAAACATTTCCTCCTCGCTCACATCCCGCATCCCACACGCCGCCCACATAATAGCAACATCCAAATCTTCCACACCATCATTCTTCGTGCCCACAACCCCGTCCACCTCATATACCGACTTCGTCATACCAAGGGTCACTTTAATGGCCGGAGGCCCGGGTGCATACTCCTCGAGCTCCGAATCTAGGTTATCCCCATCCGTAATCCCAACTTTCTCATCTCGAGAAATGAGGCGTAGGATATTCCGGGCGGCAACCTCCGCTTGATAATATGATGTATGTCCAGCCTTGATCGCATCGAACGCGTCTGCTGCATCGCCCACGACAAAGATATTTGAGTATAAAGTCTTTTTGCTTGGGTACGGCTCGATCAGGGTATCCGTGGATGAGACAGGTGACCCCGAAGGTATGTCGGCATGTGCGATAGATGGCGATGATGGCAATAATTCTAGCAGTTCTATCCCTTCTTCTGTATCAAAAGTCAAATTCATCAACCATTGTAGTATATCATCTGTCTGAAACTCGAGAGGCTCGATAGAAGGTGGCGGGACGCAAAGTTGCATAGTCCGCAGAACATGTGCCAGTCCAGTGTCTGGGGATACAGTACGAGGGTCCATGTTGCGAAGGAGCCCAGTGTTCGGTGTTTGACCAGTGCATAGGAGCTATAACGCGCTCATTTAGCTCTCTGTCCCTCGTTAATCTGGAAAAACCTACCAGCAGGTCGGTAGATATTTCCTGTCCTGATAGAGTCCGTACTGCGCGTGGTTCCGAAGACCCTGGCATAGCGTATTTGTGTTGGAGAGACTCGAAATCGAGTCGCTCTCCAAGAATAACCCGAACGTTCAGCTCCTGCAAACCTTGGAGGGCTGTCTCATCGCTGAGTTAAAATCACTTAATAGACGACACGCAATACTCACTTTCTTCATGCATCGCATCGTGAAATTTTGGCAATAAACGACGGCGGGAATGCAGAAGCGTGACGTGCTTTTGTGGGTATACCGCAGCGATGTCGGATGCGAATTCTATATATATGTAAACATCAAACACGTCTTTCGTGGTATAATGACGTCACTTACGAATACCAAGCGCGCCGCCACCTACAACCAACACGGACCTGGCAGCCTCGATACTTTTCTGGCGTTCTCGGAGGGATGAGATACCCTCCGACTTCGTTCCTCCATACATCGATATTGTTGGTAGTTCCAAACTCGACTTTACACCTTTTTGGTGATTCCAAAGATCTATAGGCTGGGGCAAGTGGGAGCCGAGAGCATAAATGGCATAGTCATACTCCAAGTCCAAGTCTGATTCTTGTGATCCTGGCAGATTCGGAGAGAGGGTGATGCGATGGTTATCTATGGAGATGATAGTTGCTTGCACCCGAACATGAGACGAACACGAAGAAATATCTGACAGAGAACAAGAAGGGAAGTTCTTGTATGGAATAACTAATAGAGGAAAAGTCAGTATCTGTCCAGAGTGAAGCATGGTGATCGAGTGCACACTTACATGCTTTATGTTCGTGACCTGGAAGAACAGCATATCTAGAAAAGTTGTAAAAATCTAAAACAAAGAATGAATCTTCTTCACAATTCGAAAGTGGCAAAGCTCTCACGATTCCTATGCCTGAGGGACATCAGAGGTCAACGGAACACATCCATTGGATCCGAAACCGGGGCAACGCACGAGTTTCTATCTACCAAAATAACTCTCCAACCCTGCGGCAGACCCTCTGCAAGAACTTGAGCAGCTCGTGAGCCTAGACGGTGATTGAAGGAGGGTCAGTGAATATTAATTTCAACGCTACTCATATCGAACTCACCTCCGTAGGAACCACCCAAGATGACGACCGTCCTTGTGGGACATGTCGTCGAAGAGAGATGGGATGCCTTTGTGGGAACGGACATGATGTAGGACTCAGAAGGGAAGTAAATCTAAGTTACTACTTAACAGGCCCTGTATACGCGAGGAAAATAACTCGGGTGACGATCCCTTCGGAGGCCCAAGCTTATATATTGCGAAGTCGGGACTTGCACATAAGTGAACTTGTGAACAGACTAGCATGTCATACATAATAATTTCCGTAAACCTGGTGGCGGAGGTTACTTTACCTCGTGGAGGAATGATGATTTTTAAGTCAACCAGCCACGCTGTCTTAACCAGGTTTAAGGAATTGCACGGCAAACCCACGGGTACCGCGGGTGATACCCGTACCCGCTTCAATGGGTACGGACTTTTGCTGGGCATGGCGCGTTCGTACCCTTACCCGCGTCCATGCGGGCTTTACCCGCAGATAATACCTACAAATGTGATTAAATTAGACATTTTAAAAATATAAGATGCAGATCGTGAAAGAAAACTCACTGAGATTCCAACATGCACAAGCAGGTGACAGACGCGAGTGCGAATAAGTGTTCACATATGCAAATGGATACAAACCAGTGAGATTACTTGATCATAAAAGAAAAGAGACCGACAGCATACTTGTACGCGATCCGTGTAAGACCTCAAAACGTTATCTTCTCATTGTCGTCGAGAAGTGCAAGATACTGAACACTGCTGGTGTGCGTGGTTAGCACGAGGTTGCAAGTATTTGACGTGCCAAACACGATGCAAATGCAGTGCAGATGATGCCGGGAGCTATGTGGGGGTCATAAAAGGATGTAGGAGAGGTGGTAGTTGACTGTAGGGTGTCGTCGGGCTGGGATTTTACTTGTGGTTGAGCGTTGGCGCAGACGCACGGATACTTCTCCTACATGTGATGTGACGCAGTATACACAAAATGATCATTTATTTCCTGAGTTCTCGTCCACCTAAAGTGTCTCTGTTGAACAATGGTGATGCAATATATTGTACATTTCAGAAGGATTAAGATGACATCACGCAGAGAGTGAGTACGGACACGACAAGACATAGCGCGCTTTGTAGTGTTGTTTTCCCACGTTGTTCGGCTCCGTGTTACTTTCCCGTCGTTCCTGATTGAGACAGCTGTCTGCAAGCCGAAGGAATGATGAACCGCTTCGTTCGAGAATGGTAAGCATTCATCGCTACAATCATTGAATTGAATTTGATACTCAAGGCTGTCGCAGATGTCACAGATGTCCTTGATAAGTGTGAGCATTTGTTCCTGGAACGTCTTGTGTCGAGCGGCTGACTAAGTGTCCACGAGGTCTTCTTCCACACCATCCCCGCCGACTTCGTCGTCCGAAGACTGATTGAGTTTCCCTTATTGACTCGTACCTGTTCCAGTACATTAATATGCATCGATGCGTGTTGCCATGGTGGGGCGGACACTAATCGAAGGGAACGAGCGATGAATGCACCCAGAACAGTATCGTGCGGTTCCGTTGAACTTTGAGGAAAGAAGGTGGGCGAAACAGAGTGCGCGTTTTCTGCTCCCTCCTTGGTCAATGGTGGTGTCGTTTTGCTTAATGCCAACAGGGATGTGCACGCGCCTATTCCCTTTCGGGAAGGCTTGTGCTGGGACCGTGATGTCGTTTCTTCCAGCAGACCTGCCAGCAGTTGCAAGGTCATCAGCCTACTAATGGTATAGGCCGATTGCAGGTACTACATATAAGGAAGCAACGACCGAGAAGAATGGGATGATATATTGACCGAGCACAAACCGGAAGTGTGGACGAGCAACTTTTCAGCTTTGTTGCTGTGCTGGCAGGGCCATTGCGGGTTCAAATGATGAAACGATGGCCGGGGGGTTGTTGATGTTGCCAGCAGGTTATTTCGCAATGGTCGTAATCAACTGAATACGCTCCTGCACGTTGGTCTGACAGCAATACATACCGATTCCGCCAGATCGATCAGAACCGTGCCAATAAGTATATGCATGGTATAAAAGCTGGTTATCGTCCTACAGTGTCTCCTCATTGTCAGATATCATTCGAGAATCCCATCAGGAGATTAAACATCACCTCGCACAGAAAATGCGTCTGTCCTTCCTCGCCATTGTTACTGCTTTGACAGCATCTATGTCTGTCAGCGCATGTGCCCCTCCGTTTCAAATTTGCATATACGATCGGGATTGCTGCCCTCCGTTGACGTGTGGAAATGAGATCGTGAGTATGAGCAGGTCGCTATGCAGCCTGGATTCAACCATATGACTCACCTGCGCACCTTAGCTCCCTGGAGCTAATTTTGGATGCATGTACCCAACCAATATTGAAGATTGAGCCGGCAGCCCGAGCAGTACGTCGCGACATTGAGTCATTTTTCTGCTTTCGCTTTGGCATCATGGTTAACGTTGATGGTGTGATACCTAGTTCAGAGCCAATCAGTACAATTGTTTTTGGAGAGGTGTTCATACCGCTGGACAATGTGGACGTTTGAATATATCTAAAGATCATTGACGGTGTCTAGTCTTGCTCGCAGTCCACTAAGCTTGAATTCGAGAGGCTATCGAAACGAGCGGTCTTTGTTGATGATGATGAAGGTCATACGAAGATGGAACGCACTGCGCAGGTTGAATCTGTTCGTCTAACTTGGCCTCGAAGACTAGCTCGTGGAACCCTCTCTTGATGGCGCCAACGAGACTCCGATCGTGTTTCGTGACAGACGTGGTATTTTCTGGTATGCCCAAGGTCCTACGGGTAACGGCGGGCCATCATGCATCAGTGCTGGTGAACCTGTCAACAGATGGGATTAGCATTTAAAGCCATATATTGTTAAGATTCGCAAAAATCGACGTAGAACTGCTAACCACTTTCACGTTTTGTATTGTCGAGGAAACACCGATTTACTTATAAATGTCATTAAATTAGCCATTTTAAAAATATGAAATGTAGATCGTGAAAGAATACTCACTGAGAATCCAGCATGCACAAGCAGGTGACAGGCGCGAGTGCGAACGAAGGTTCACATGTGCAAATAATGAATACAAATCAATGAGATTGCTTTATCATAAAAAAGAGATGGACAACACACCTGTACGCGATCCATGTAAGACCTCATAACATTGTCTTCTCATTGTCGTCGAGAAGGGCGAGACACTGAACACGGCTGGTGTGCGTGGTTGGCACGAGGTTGCAAGTATTTGACATACCAAACACGATGCAAATGCAGCGCGGATGCGGGATTTGTATCGGAATCATAAGTGGATGCAGGAGAAGTGACAGTTGGCTGTAGGGTGTTGTAGGGCTCTTGTGGTTGAACGTTAACACAGACGCACGAATTCTTCTCCTACACGTCACGCGACGTACCGCCAGTATCCACTCGTTTATTTTCTGAGTTCTTGTTCCTCGAAAATGACCCTGTCGAAGACTGTATTAACTATAGTATGACAACAATGATGATGAATAGAACAATATGAGATACATTCTAGTGGGATAAAGCTATCATCGTGCAGGGAGTGAGTGGGATGTGGTACGGACACGATAAGACATAGCACTTGGCACTTGCAGTGTCATTTTCCCATGTCACTCGGCTCCGTGTTCAAGACGAACTTTCTCGTCATTCCTGACTAAGACGGCTGTCTGCAAGGCGAAGAAATGATGAACCGCTTCGTTCGAGAATGGTAAGCATTCATAGCTACAATCATTGAATGGAATTTGATACTCTCAAGGCCGTCACAGATTAAGTCGCAAATATCCTTGCTATGCGTGAGCGTTTGTTCCTGGAATCTCTTCTCCCGCCGACTTCATTGTCCGAGGATCGATTGAGTTTCCCTCGTTCACTCGGATCTAGTGGTGCCGAAGTTCGGTTCGGTCGGGTTCATTGCCCTATATCTGCGAACCCCGAACTCGACCATTGGTCAGGTTCAGGCCAGATGGCTGAACCTAGGACTGGACCCCTTCGAACGCGTTCGCAAGAGTTCGGTTCGGGTTCAGGATGCGTTCGAACCCTCGAACCGTTGCTTCAATTTGCAAAAAAAACAATGTGTACAGTGTCAATAGCTACTAGGACCCTTCCTTCACAATGCGGTTATCATACGGAGCGACAAACTCAGCCTGGGCTGTCGCAGAGATATGCCCTTGACGGTATGCACTCTTGAGCAATTGAAGAGCCTCGAATGTTGTTGGTTGCAAGCTGCCGCGATGTGCGGTCCCAGTAATGCCGCCGCTTGAAAATGCTCGCTCAGACACAACAGCCGAGCCCTGAATGGCCAGGTAGTCCTTCGCGATGCGGGAGACAGTCGGGTATTGCACAGAATGGTGCTTGAAAGTTTGTTAGTATGCAAGCAACACGAATAAAACAATGAGACATACCCCCCACCAGGCCACTACATTGTCAACATCCTCAAGCGGTGCGTCCAGATAGTCCTCGAGTTCTTGACGAGGCCTTCGCGTGGCTGTATCATTCACGATACGTGATTTCACAGAGTTGCGCATCCAGTTATGGCCATACAAGCCTTGGCGAGCAAGTGAGGGAGGTGCAGTAACAGACGGCCCTACAGGAGTCTGCGAGGAAGTACTAGTGTTATCATACATATTGAACTATGTAATATTAGTATACAATTGACATAAAAGAGTGATGAGCGACATACGACTCTCTCGAGGCATTGCATGCCTTTGTTGAAAAAATGAGGGGCCCATTTGTCACGCACATATGCGACCTTGTAGTTGGGGTCGAGCGCTACACCAAAAGGTAAATGTCAATCGAACATATTAAAATAAATATGATACATACCTAGGCAAATGAAATATGCGTCCGTGTCATCAGTCTTACCATACCACTTGCGGAGATTGATGACACCAGCTTCAATAGCTGTTGAGAAGCGGTTGAATTTTGACACGCCTGCCATATTTTGCAGTGTCTCTTGAAGACATTCGAGCACTGGGATAGTCCGCCATACGGTTGGTTCACGTGTCGCTGAGAAACTCTGTTGAGCGTCTGTGGGCTCCTGGAGGACTTCACGCATCAGCTCCAACTCGGTCCATTCAGGTGCTGAAAGTCTGAAATCCGCGTATAACTTGCCCTTCAAATTTGGGACCTCGTCACTCTCGTCAGCGAGCTGGATGAATCTGTTTATTCCCTGACAAATCAAGTGAGCAATGTATTCATGTAGTCATTAGTATAGTAGAGCACTTACTTTGCGCAATTGAAAAATACGCTGCAGCATGTTGAAAAGCGATGCCCAGCGTGTGCGAATCCATTTTGAGAGTTCTAAGGTGGGCTCATTCACTTCCGCGCAACACTTCTGAAGGAAGGCGCGCGCTTGAGGGGACTTCCGAACCTAAACAGTGTCATGTCAGTATACAACAACAGTTAGATGAGTACTTGAGTACTTACTTGTGCGATGAATGCGAGTGCCTTGCCGATGGTGTCACCAATGTCGAATTCGACACTTTCATCATCGTCGTCATCATCGTCCTCAGCCTGACCTGCCTTCTTGTGCAAGGCGCTTGCAGGCGTAGGAGCCACTTCTTCGACGAAGTGTTTTGCTGCTAGATGCAGCGCGTGCTCCATACAACTGAGTGCTGATCAGTAATCTTGACTTAAGTATTTAATAGACACACTTACCGTACTCGGTGCTCAATTGGTTTCCACTTCTCGCCAGAAGGGTCGATAGAGCCAGCAATACTTGAATAGAATGCCTCACCCAAAACGTGAGGCTTCGCCGAAGTAGCACAGCGTTAGGTCCGAACCGGTCTAGACGCGTCTGGACCGGTTCACGTGGACTAGGATAATGCCGAACCTAGAACCTATCAGGGGGTTCGGTCCAGGAGAAATAACGGACCCGTGACTGAACCATCGGTCCAGTCCACAAAGGTTCGGGTTCGAACCTTGGTTCGGGACTGGACTGCGGCAGCACTACTCGGATCTATTCCAGTACATCAATATGCATCGATGCGCGTATAGACACCAATCGAGGGGAACGAGCTATAGGTGCACCCAGAACAGTATCGTACGGTTCCGTTGAGCCTTAGACCCCGAGGAAAAAGGTGGGCGAAACAAGGTGCACGTTTTCTGCTCCCTCCTTCGGAGTCGTGTGGATGCCGACGGTAAGTCACGTGATGTATCGGAGGTTCGATAAATGACCCTTCACCATGACACCAACAACATTTGGATGGGATTTTGTCATTGTTCCAACTTCCTGACCTCCCAACACGCTTGCCACTGACAGCACTTCGACGACTCATTGCCCAAACGCTGGTCTCTCATATCAGACCACGGCTCGCCTTCCAACCTATCACACCTGCGCAAGCTGAGAAGCTGGACCTTCGTATCGCCCATATCATACATGATTATCTTCGGTTTCCCTTCTCCTTCCATTCTGGTCTCCTCTCATTGCCCATTGCACTTTTCGGTTTCAGTTTCCCTAGTATTTCACGGCTGTGATAGGTCTCCAGCGTGACCTGAACCATCCCATCAATGCCTTTCGTACCATGGCACAGATCACACTCACGGACGGGTCGTGCATGCCGAATGGTTGTCGCTACCCCTTAGCAAGATCATCTCATCTTCAGTCCTTCGTTCGTGCCCATCAGCACCTCCCCTGGGCATGGATTTTGGCACGACACACCCTCCTTGATGTCAATTGTTCTATTGTGCCCTCTGATCAGTCTCACTTGTTTGAGGGGCATGTCAGTATACGTCATATCCTAAACAGTTCACCACGGCTTGCTTCATCCTTCCTGAATGCTGCCTTGCCAGCACTGACACGACATGGTTTCACGCAGCTCTCTCACTTCGGATCTTGGGCTGCGCAAAATACGGCCTCGCCACGCCGTTTTGAGCCTTCGCGTAACTGGATGGCTGAACTGTCTACCACCGCGCCATCACTACGGCGTCATCTCCCTTCGTTGATATCTTGGCTTGAACATCTCTACCTCGGCATGCTGCTAGACAGTTCATGTGATGAAACACTGGCTATTGCTCGTCCTCTGTGACGCTTACATGCTGAAGAAGAGATCATAGCATTGTCATCGCTACATACCGCTCCCACGAACCCTCTCAACAACGTCCTTTTGCTGCCTCGGACGCATCAATGCTCCCATTACCAGCATCACTTTTCCAGGCTCGCTCGGTTACATCTGCAGCTGCGACACCTAATAGCCAGGTGGTATTCTCACTTGCAAGCTATGGAACATCGGCAGGGATCCTACATGGCGAGCTACTGGGCATCATAGCTGCTGTTTTACTGTCCATTCACGCTAACCCACAAGAACCCTACTCTGTTTTGGCAGATCACAAAAATGCAGTCCACATGATACACGAAGTACTTCCCGGTGCTCTACCCCACGTCTGGAACAATCAGCCAGCGCGCTCCTTATACCGCTGGTTGTTTTCACTTCTACACTCTCCAACACCTGCGCCCTCACTCGTCTGGACCGCTGGTCATACCAACGGCCTTGCGCCAGAATGTCTCACCAACGATTATGTGGATCGGATGACCTCGTATGTGCAAGAACGGCGTGGTGTAATTCCGTCTGCGCCCCTGGCAACTTTCTCAATGGATGACTACGCTATGTTTGCATCCGGTTATGGTTTTGTTGAAAATAACTTGTCTTCTTTGCTCATTTCTAGGCTCGAAGATTCTTATGCGTTGAGCGACTCCTTTCGTCCAGCGCGAGCTCTGACTCTTGCACTGTATGACAGTCATCGCCTGCCGGACCTCCCATACACTCGAGCATCTAGCTCTTTCTCTGCCATCGTACAATTGTATGCCTGGTCATCGCAACTTGATACTGCAGAGGTGCCGCATCGGCGTTTTCGTGATACGCCCGCCCTGGTGTCATTTTGGTTGTGATGCCTTTGAGAGTGTTCACCATATTTTTGCTCGCTGCCCGGCCTTCTTGACTATCCGTCGTGCACATAACATGCAGCTCTGTGACGAGACCTCCTCGTTACTCGAGGGCAAGGCTGCCGATCGCATGCGAGAGGTCTTGGAACGAGTGGCTCAGCACTTATTTTTCTGACGACGCGGGGCTTTGGCCACAATATCGGACGTGTTTTTACATGGGTGTGCTACCCCCACTTGCGCGTATTGTGGGCAACATGATTGAGACGAATGTGGGTGTATTACCCCCACAGTCTCATGATATGGGCAACATTGCGTCTGGTAATGCGGGTGCCTTACCCTCGCAGCTGAATAGTACGACGATAGAATCTAAGGTGTTGTCACGATTAGTGCGGGCATGGCACATGCATAGTATTCGGCTGGCAGGACGTACTGGGGAGAATACAAACGACAGGTCTCTGAAATGGCGTTCCTTCTGATAGGGTGGCACATAAGTCTTTGGATACTTATGCGTACCTATTACCAACGAGTTTGCGAGCTTTGCTTTAATTTCGGACATTTGTCTGGATTCGCAGGACATTTTGTTTCATTGGTAGTTGAGCCATCAAGGTACCTAGTTACCTGAGCTTATGATGGCCAAGTATAAAAATTCAAAATTCAAGATCCATTGCTTTTCAAAGGCTCAAATTGGAATTAGCTAAATCTGTTCGATCTTGCCATCTTATACTCAACTTTTCAGCTTTGTTGCTGTGCTGGCAGGGCCATTGCGGGTTCAAATGATGAAACGATGGCCGGGGGGTTGTTGATGTTGCCAGCAGGTTATTTCGCAATGGTCGTAATCAACTGAATACGCTCCTGCACGTTGGTCTGACAGCAATACATACCGATTCCGCCAGATCGATCAGAACCGTGCCAATAAGTATATGCATGGTAGTATAAAATTTGGTTATCGTCCTACATTGTTTCCTCGTTGTCAGGGATATCATTCGAGAATCCCCTCAGGAGATTATATATCACCTCGCACAGAAAATGCGTCTATCCTTCCTCGCCATTGTTACTGCTTTGACAGCATCTGTGTCTGTCAGTGCATGTGTCCGTGTGGGTCAAGCTTGCACATTACACACTGATTGCTGCTCTCCAATGATGTGTGGAAGTTACGTGAGTATGAGCAGGTCGCTATGCAGCCAGGCTTCAACCATACGACTCACCTGCGCGCCTTAGTTCGGTGGATCCCATCATCATCATGTATGCGTCTACCCGCTTGAAGATTGAGCCGGCGGCCCGAGTGGCACGTCGCGACAGTGAGTCATTTTTCTGCCTTCGCTTTGGCATCATGATGGTGTCAGACCTAGTTCAGAGCCAATCAGTACAATTGTTTTTGGAGAGGTGTTCATACCGCTGAGCAATGTGGATGTTTGAATTTACCCAAAGATCATTGACCGTGTCTAGTCTTGCTCGTAGTCCACTAAGCTTGAATTCGAGAGGCTATCGAAACGAGCGGTCTTTGTTATTGAGAGGTCATACGAAGATGGAACGCACTGCGCAGATTGAATCTGTTCGTCTAACGTTGGCCTCGAAGACTAGCTCGTAGAACTCTCTCTTGATGGGGCCAACGAGACTCCGATTGTGTTTCGTGACGAACGTACTATTTTAAATCGGAAGTGTGGACGAGAATGAGCAGCAACTTTCTAGCTTTGTTGCTGTGCTGGTGCTGCGGGCCATTGCGGGTTCAAATGACGAAACGATGACTGGGGGGTTGTCGATGTTGCCAGCAGGTTATTCCACAATAGTGGTAATCAACTGAATACGCTTCTGCACGTTCGTCTGACAGCAATACCGATTGTGCCAAATCAATCAAAATCCTGCCAATAAGTATATGCATGGTATAAAAGCTGGTTATCGTCCTACAGTGTTTCATCATTGTCAGATATCATTCGGAATCCCCTCGCACAGAAAATGCGTCTATCCTTCCTCGCCATTGTTACTACTTTGACAGCATCTATGTCTGTCAGCGCATGTGTCCCTCCGTTTTCAACTTGCATATACGACTCTAATTGCTGCCCTCCGTTGACGTGTGGAAATGAGATCGTGAGTATGAGCAGGTCGCTATGCAGCCAGGATTCAACCATTTGACTCACCTGCGCGCCTTAGCTCGATGAAGTTAATTTTGTATGCCTCTAAAACATTGATATTGAAGATTGAGCCGGCAGCCCGAGCGGCACGTCGCGACAGTGAGTCATTTTTCTGCTTTGGCTTTGGCATCAAGGTTGACGTTGATGGTGTGATACCTAGTTCAGAGCCAATCAGTAATTTTTTTTTGGAGAGATGATCATACCGCTGAGCAGTGTGGACGTTTGAATACATCTAAAGATCATTGACGGTGTCTCGTCTTGCTCGCAGTCCACTAAGCTTGAATTCGAGAGGCTATCGAAACGAGCGGTCTTTGTTGATGATGATTGATATTGGGAGGTCATACGAAGATGCAACGCACCGCGCAGATTGAATCTGTTCGTCTAACGTTGGCCTCGAATACCAGCTCGTGGAACTCTCTCTCGATGGCGCCAACGAGACTCCGATCGTGTTTCGTGACAGACGTGGTATTTTCTGGTATGCCCAAGGTCCTACGGCGGGCCATCCGTGCTAGTGAACCTGTCAACAGATGAGATTGGTAATTAAAGCAATATATTGTTGAGCATCGCAAAAATTGACGTAGAACTGCTAACCACTCTCACATGGGAATGTTTTGCATTGTCGAGGAAACACCGATTTGCAAGCACGCGGGCCCGGTAGTAAAATTACAGATCTGTGAACTTTTTAGTTGAATGAGCTAAGAAATGCAAAATCCAGGTGCATGAAGCCAAGCATGTATCCATGCCTCAGACGGGCGATAAAATAGATGGACCGGTCAACAGTAACATGCATGACGTCGCAGGGTGTTACTATCCACTACCAAATGCCAGGTCTGTGAAGCAAGCTAGATTCTGGAGTTGAATGCTGGAAGGACGGTGTCGAAGCTGGAATAGCCCACGTAATGCAAATGGGGCCAGGTGAAATTGACGCGGCCCTGCCGCGCCTGCCGTGGTCGTGACGCGCCTGTGACGCGGCACTGACGCGGCATATGTGACGCGGCACTGTAACAAATTCCTACCTACAGATCATGTTTACACAACTTCATATCGCATTCCAAACACTTTGAATCATCGTTAATGATCAACATATGAGTGTCTGCCTGCGTACAGCCTCTATAGTGCTGTATTCACCTCTCACCAAATTTACAGTGCTTGTCCTCTGCGTTCATACTACTAGTATGCATCTTGCGCGTCAGTCCTATATTGTTGCATTACCTCTAGTGATGTTCCGGCCCGGCTTAGGCTTGGCTTCGAAGGGCTTAGGCTCACAAAAATTCAGAGCCTAGGCCGTTGGAACGGGCACGGACTGCAAGGGAACCAAGGCCAGACCTCTATGGCGGGAGGCTACGGCTCTGTCTATCGAGGACAGACTACGACACACGCGAGGACTACTGACTACGAGCCAGGACTCCTGCCACCGCGCCAGGACCCCTGCCACTCCCGTCCTGTTCTGCCAGAGCGCCCCGCTACACCGTGAGCCCAAGCCAGCCCAAAGCCGGGGCTTGGGCCCAGCCAGGCCGGGGCTTGGGGGAGCCAACGGACAGAGCAGCTTTGCGAAGCCAACGGACAGATCAAGCATTAGTGGTAGTCTAATTACAATGTGTCTAAATGTCCGTCTCAACATCTGACACGTCCTCAGCATCATCACCCAAAAGTAAAACGTCCCAACCTTCTTCTTCATCCACAACGTCACCAGTCTCTGCTCCCGCTTCCGCTTCTTCGTCATTGTCGTCCAGGTACTCCAACTCGACGAGAGACGATGGTTCGGGCTCCCAGAACAGAAGATTGTGTCGTAGCGCACATTTAACACACTGGAGTGCTTCGACGATGTCAGCCTTGAGCCGGTTGCGCCGTTTCGTGATGGTGATGCCGCCTTGTGAGAACGCCCGCTCGCTCGAGACCGACGATGACATGATTGATAGATAGTCCCGCGCAAGTGAAGCCCAAACAGGGTACCTCTGCGCATTGATCTGAAGCAAAGATTATCAGGATGGCAACGCTGCCTTCTCGGCATGCTGAAGGAGGGCGGCTGTTGGCTTTGTTTTGCGCACAGGACGTGCAACACGGTGCTCGGCATCTGTGCTTGTCATGGGTGGGTAGTAAGTAGGGATGTTAGAGGAACACGTACCGACATGAATCAATTGAAAGATATTGGGTGCGCCGTCACACTTGCGAAGGTGAAGCAAAAAAGGCTTCAGATTTACGAAAAATATTGATCTGTGAAACTGAGATCTGGTTTTCCGACAGCGGAGTGAGTTATGTCGAGCTCGCGAAGCAGAGGACATGGCGCTGGCACTCACCGTGACTTTTCCGTAGCAACAGACAAGAGATAAGGCGTTGAAATTGCTCGATATGTTGGCCAATGCAGGCTTTTTGACTGCAACATGTGGACCATCCGAGTCGAAGCTGATAGAGTTGATGGAAGTCAAAGAAAGACAAAAATAGAGTCGGGAAACGTACCTCCGGCAAGGCTTCTATGGCAGTGCCACTAAACATGCCAAAGCCACGGCTCAGGCCGGCGGCTCAGGCTTCTCGAAATCCAAGCCCAGGCCCAAGCCTTCCTCAGGCCATGACGTAGGCCTGGGCTGGGCCCGGCCTATTTGGGCCCGGCTTGGGCCGGCCCAGGGCCTCAAGCCGGGCCGTGCACATCACTAATTACCTCTAATTCGTTTATCTATGTTGGTTTTCAGACGCAGTGTCAAATGTTGTCTCACTGCGTCAAGCCTCGACCTCACCCTGCCAAGTTTGATCCACTCTCTATACCCTGCACCACCTAGTGCTGCCGTGGTTTGGTCCAGAACCACGGTCCGAACCTGACCAATGGTCAGGTTCTTCCTTGGTTCGGTCCATGGTTCAAGAATTGGGGCGGACCGGACCTGAGTGAGGTTCGCGGTCCACCATTGCCCGAACGGTTCTATGTTGGTTCGAACCTTCCCTGAACCGGTCCGAACCCCGAACCGCAAGAAGTTCTGTCACATTGTCGAAGCGTGTTTTGATACTGCCTTCAATGATCCACCTCGGCCTCAGGGAGCCCTGTTCTCACTATATATGAGCATTAGTCTCTCTCTTCCCTATTCTATTTCACGCCATGGCTTCATTCTATTCCACTCAGGTATGATTTCAAAACTTAGGAATCCTTGCCGTATGACTCAATTATGCCACCCTTTCCAGTCATATGCGATTACTGACCCAAGAGCATTTGAACCCCTCCCCGAAGCCCTTCGTTCCACGTCCCTTGTAAACAAGCCTTCGAAACCGCTAGGAGCAGGTTGTTCTCTATCCCGACAAGCACTATCATCATGGTAAGCTATCCAACTCCTCACCCGTCGCGAACTGAAGCCGATGTTGACATGCTCTCATAAAGGCAAGTGTCCTCCTTGCTATAAGCGGTGTTTTCGTCAGCATGGGTTCTCCTGTGTCTTACTTCGACTACATGTCACCCATTCCCTAAGGTGCGTGGCTCTCCCAAGACCAGACTGTACATGGCGACTCCTACGAAGAGCGGCCCGTTATGATGGAATGTCTTGCACCCTTGCTCTTCAACGCACATCCAATCTCTTCACAAACTCTACGGTATTCTCAACTCTATCTAACTACATCGTTTGTACACTTTCTCCTTTGAACTCGTATAGCTGTCTTACAATTGGACATTCTCCAGGACTCCTCGTTTCAACAATGTCTCACAATGCTTTAGGTATGTTGAACTTGCGCATGTAGACTCGACTCTGGTTGGGGCAACTTTTTTTTTACCATCCTATATAGATACAGCCTCTCCAGGACTCCTCGGACTCGGCAACCTCATTGAGGCAGGCACCACTCCCGCACCATCAACATATCACCCACTCGTTCCGTCTCGTGTATGTACATGCGCAATGACATTGATATATTTCTCTTTGCATGACTCAGCAGAGTGCATTGTTGCCGGGAAAGGTGCTGTTGTTGGTATTGTTGAGGGATACAGAGCTCGTAGTGCTGCTGCGGTCGAAGTACTTCGACTATGTTTTTTTTTGCTACCTGTAGAACAAATTGGGTCCGGTTCGCGTTCGAACCGAAAAAAAACCGAACCTGACCACTGCGAACCGTTCGCAAAGGTTCGGTCCAAGGTTCGTCAATAAAGGTAGAACCGGACCAAGGTCCAGTTCTCAGTTCTCATCAAACTGCCTCTGAACCGGACCGAACCGGACCACGGCAGCACTAGCACCACCACGTCAAGCCCCAACCATGGCATGTCAGAAGCCTCGTTTAGGCTGCGTCAAGCACTACTCACACCACGACAAGTTCTCCCAAATATCTTCGCAAGTCTCTGTACTAATATCAACATCCACACTCTATGCCGCGTCAAGGCCTACTACAGTGCCGCGTCAACCATAGCACATACCGCGTGAGTTGCCGCGTCACATGCGCGTCAGTGCCGCATCAAACAAGTTGTGCCGCGTCAGTTGCCGTGTCAAACCTCCTCCATGCCGCGTCAAACTTCGTCACTGCTGCGTCACCCGCGCGTCACGCCGCGTCAAACTTCATTCATGCCGCGTCACAAGTAGCACATGCCGCGTCAGACCTCACCACCTCCACATGCCGTGTCAAACCTCACCACCTCAACTGTCACACTGTCCGTATAACTTAGGTATATTTTATTTTAGATCTGTCATAATAATTGATATTCTAACAGTGTTCCTTTTCATCCTGACAGAATTAGACGTCGTACACTGTAATTGTCCATAGGCAGTAATAAATTTGTTTTACTAAGCATTCTTTCGTTTTGTCTCCTCTGGGCTCGAGAACTTCGACGAGAAGAAACCCTTATTATCACAGGCGATGGAATGTGTATCTCGGAATTCCTGATGAATGGGTTTCTGTAAGAGATTATAGCGAGAGTGAACTTCAAGTGAGGAAGACATTACCTGCTCCATTCGATAGATATCTAACTTACTATGTGATTGACAGCGCGGCCCCTTATTCAGTGATAACTCTGATGCTACATCTTTGGAGTCTGCAGACGAGCTATCCGAAACTGTAGTTCCTTCTCTGCCGGCCGAAGAATGTCTGCCCTGTGCTCCACAGGCTCGAAGGGTCCAGAGAGGAAGGAAAAGAAAATAGTCATTGGCTTATGTATACCTAGTTGTACATGGCTCTGAGGCAAATAAAGTAACAAAGGAATGGTCGTGAACTCATCCAACTTGATCTGGAAGTGGAATATAGAATATAGGAATGGCGCGTCAGTGGCCACCTGTACCTGTAGGTTTGATGTATCACTTCTTACAATTGTAGATGAAATGTGATACAATAATTACTGAAGTCCATAGATACCTATCATTGTAGGGCTGATATATCAATGGAGGATCCTGTCAGGACACTCCCATAATAATCTCACACCCCTAATTTTCGCATTTTTGACCACCTACTGTGGGAATTTCCCCACAACACTTAAAAATAGATTGCTTCTCCACATTTTCGCATTTTTAGCCACCCCACTACACCTAAAACATCACCCATTTTGGGAATCTCCACAATATCAATTATTCCCACACCCTCCCCACCTCACTGCAGCTTCACCACCACACCACAATAGGTCCCCTCTTGTATCTAAGTAGTAGTTTGGTATATATATGTATAATATAATGTAATAGACCGCTTTTTTTGCTTATTTGTGTGCCTGCTCCTCCTCTAGAGGCCATTTAACATATGTTAGAGTAAAGAACACTTTCGCACTTTTGCCCCTTTGGTGGGAAAGTGTTCTATTATATTCAAAACATGTTTATGAGCATATATGAGTATATTCCCATCTTTATTTGACCCCCTGAAGCGCCCTACATCAATAGATATAGCACATATGCAAGAAAACACAGAATATGTTCCTATTTAATTATTTCTAGGTGGACAGACTTGGAAAAATAATTCCCAGTATCTATTCAACAATATGAACAATGTATCAGGAGCCCAGGACCATGGGATAATTTCCTGTTGCATGGTGTGCCCCCCCTCTCCTGGTGGTTTACCCCCTGTGAAAAATTTTCCTACAGGACCGGACCTTAATTGAGGTGAGGGGTCTATTTCTATGTATATTTGGAGTAGATCTATCATATAGCTGGCCCAGAACACACATAGGATCCTGCTACAAAAACAAAAACATAGAAAATCTCACTTTTGACACTTTTGATGTTTTTTAGTATCTTACTCTTGCATAAATAACCATCCCTGCTCACATATTATCAGTAGTACATTCACACATATGTTCTATGCCAAGGATCAGCCCTACATAGGGCGCAAATTTGATATCTGATGTACAGGAGGTATTTCTACTGATAAGGAGCCCATACTTTCAAAACATCGAAATTTAATAATCAGACACTTGGAGTAGATTTAAAGTACATTCACTATCATATACCTAAATTTACAAAACAATCCAACAAGAATTGAGTGCTGTATCCCAGGTATCTGATCACTTATCACAGGCTGGATTACTCTGTAGGTTTCCTATCAGTAGAAATACCTCCTGTACATCAGATATCAAATTTGCGCCCTATGTAGGGCTGATCCTTGGCATAGAACATATGTGTGAATGTACTACTGATAATATGTGAGCAGGGATGGTTATTTATGCAAGAGTAAGATACTAAAAAACATCAAAAGTGTCAAAAGTGAGATTTTCTATGTTTTTGTTTTTGTAGCAGGATCCTATGTGTGTTCTGGGCCAGCTATATGATAGATCTACTCCAAATATACATAGAAATAGACCCCTCACCTCAATTAAGGTCCGGTCCTGTAGGAAAATTTTTCACAGGGGGTAAACCACCAGGAGAGGGGGGGCACACCATGCAACAGGAAATTATCCCATGGTCCTGGGCTCCTGATACATTGTTCATATTGTTGAATAGATACTGGGAATTATTTTTCCAAGTCTGTCCACCTAGAAATAATTAAATAGGAACATATTCTGTGTTTTCTTGCATATGTGCTATATCTATTGATGTAGGGCGCTTCAGGGGGTCAAATAAAGATGGGAATATACTCATATATGCTCATAAACATGTTTTGAATATAATAGAACACTTTCCCACCAAAGGGGCAAAAGTGCGAAAGTGTTCTTTACTCTAACATATGTTAAATGGCCTCTAGAGGAGGAGCAGGCACACAAATAAGCAAAAAAAGCGGTCTATTACATTATATTATACATATATATACCAAACTACTACTTAGATACAAGAGGGGACCTATTGTGGTGTGGTGGTGAAGCTGCAGTGAGGTGGGGAGGGTGTGGGAATAATTGATATTGTGGAGATTCCCAAAATGGGTGATGTTTTAGGTGTAGTGGGGTGGCTAAAAATGCGAAAATGTGGAGAAGCAATCTATTTTTAAGTGTTGTGGGGAAATTCCCACAGTAGGTGGTCAAAAATGCGAAAATTAGGGGTGTGAGATTATTATGGGAGTGTCCTGACAGGATCCTCCATTGATATATCAGCCCTACAATGATAGGTATCTATGGACTTCAGTAATTATTGTATCACATTTCATCTACAATTGTAGGTATTTAATGTATCATTCTTACAGTATGGCCTGCAGTGGCCGCGTCAAAGGCTGGTTAGTGCCGCGTCAAGGCTCGTCAGTGCCGCGTCACATGCGCGTCACGCCGCGTCACGGCCGCGTCACGACCATGTCACGACCGCGGCAGGACCGCGTCAAAATAGCTACGCCCATGCAAATGTTCATAAACAATGTGGTCCAATAATTATTTGACTTGATGATATAGTCACTAACATTGCGTACGTCGAGACAAAAGAATCATTGTGAACCAATCGAAGTCAGGGACTTGCGGCGATACGGATATGTAGTTCATTGCCGAGTCGATCAAAGTTCTGTGTAGGGTTGAACGTTTGAACGTTGAACGTTGAACAATGTCATTGTTTTGCCAAGGAACAGTGGTATTTCGAGGGTGAAGCCGGGATTGTGCGCTTCTATTTGCGTGTATTGTTCCCCACTTTAAAGTAATCCCTGACGATAAAACATCAATTCTTGTCTCCAGACAAAATTGATCGCCTGACGATCGCCCACTCAGTACTCAGTGCCCACTCACAAGTAGATAAATTCAGTTGTGAATCAACACGAGTAGAAGATCTCTGGATTGAATGTAGAGAAGAAGCAGTTTAAAATTACTACTTCACAGGCCCTATATACTTGAGGAAAATATATCGAGTGAGCATCTGTTTGGGAGCCCCAAGCCTATATATTGTGAAGTCGGAACTCGCACATAAATGGACTTGTGAACAGACTAGTATGACGCCATGTCACACAAGAATTTCTGTAAACCTGGTGGAGGTTACTCTACCTCGTGGAGGAATGATAATTTTTAAGTCAACCAGCCACGCTGTCTTACCCAGGTTTAGATAAATGCATTGGTAAACCCAAGGGTACGGGTTTTTGCTTGGCACGGCGCGCCCGTACCCTCACCTGCGCCCATGCGGGCTTTACCCACGAATGATACCTATAAATGTCATTAAATTAGCCATTTTAAAAATATGGAATGCAGATCGTGAAAGAACGCTCACTGAGATTCCAGCATGCACAAGCAGGGTGTCAGACGCGAGTGCGAACGAAGGTTCACATGTGCAAATAATGAACACAAACCAGTGACATTGCCTTATCATAAAAGAAAATAGAACACCTGTACGCGATCCATGTAAGACCTCAAAACGTTATCTTCTCATTATCGTCCAGAAGTGCGAGACACTGAACACGGCTGGTTGGCACGAGGTTGCAAGTATTTGACATGCCAAACACGATGCAAATGCAGCGCAGATGCAGGAATTGTGTGGGAGTCATAAATGGATGCAGGAGAGGTGACAGTTGGCTGTAGGGTGTTGTAGGGCTGGGATTGTACTTGTGGTTGAACGTTGACGCAGACGCACGAATACTTCTCCTACACGTGACGTGACGTACCGCCAGTATCCACTCGTTATTTTCTGAGTTCTTGTTCCTTCAAAATGTCCCTGTCGAAGACTGGATTGACTATAGTATGACAATGATAATGAATGAGAAAATATGGGGTACATTCTAGTGGGATTAAGCTATCATCATGCAAAGAGTGAGTAGGATCTGGTATGGACACGATAAGACATCACACTTGCAGTGTCATTTTCCCATGCCACTCGGCTCCGTGTTCGAGATGAACTTTCCCGTCGTTCCTGACTGAGACAGCCGTCTGCAAGCCGAAGAGATGATGAACCGCTTCGTTCGAAATGGTAAGCATTCATAGCTACAATCATTGAATCGAATTTGATACTCTCAAGGCTGCCACAGATTAAGTCGCAAATATCCTTGCTATGCGTGAGCGTTCGTTCCTGGAATGACCTGTGTCGAGCGGCTGATTGAATGTATCCATGAGGTCACCATCCCCGCCGACTTTGTCGTCCGAGGATCGATTGAGTTTCCCTCGTTCACTCGGACCTGTTCCGAGTCCAGTACATCAATATGCATCGATGCGCGTTGCCATGGTGGGACAGACCCCAATAGAGGGGAACGAGCTATAGATGTAACCAGAACAGTATCGTGCGGTTCCGTTGAAGCTTAGACTCCGAGGAAAAAGGTGGGCGAAACAAGGTATGTTCCCTCCTAGTGGAGTCGTTTGTCCTGTTTGGATGCCGACGGTAAGTCACGTGATGTGTCGGAGGTTCATTGCTTTTGGCTCACATTGGGATTAGCTAAATCTGTTCGATCTTGACATCTTGTGGATATACTACAATTTCAAAATGCTGAGCGGGCCAATCGAAGTAGACATTTTTGTATTATATTCACCCTCGTGATACAAGAGCTTGTGTCTGTCACATTAATATTGGTGGTGCCTACTTGTCTCTCATGCAATGTTTTACATTAGATCATAAAAACACATGCTCAGCCTGCTACAGACTATCTGCACCTAATCATAAACCTCGCATTGGTTCGGCATAATTTTGTGACACCGCACTGGTTGCCAATAATTATCATTAGCATGCACTAGATTATCATTCCTAGAGCTAGCTACCATTAATTTTCGCACCCGGCGAAATCTAATTAAAGTTGTAAGTTTACATGGGAGAATTCTCCTGATACGAAAGAAAATTATGGGACCATCCCCGCTCGAAAAAAAAAACCAAATTACGCAAACATATCCTCATCGCTCACATCCCGCATCCCACACGCCGCCCACATAACCGAAACACCCAAATCTTCCACACCATCATTCTTCGTGCCCACAACCCCATTCGACTCATATACCGACTTCGTTATACCAAGGGTCACTTTAATGGCCGGAGCCCCGGGCGCATACTCCTCGAGCTCCGAATCTAGGTTGTCCCCAGCCGTAATCCCAACTTTCTCATTTCGAGAAATGAGGCGTAGGATATTGCGGGCAGCAACCTCCGCTTGATAATATGATGTATGTCCCGCTTTGATCGCGTCGAACGCGTCTGCTGCATCGCCCACGACAAAGATGTTGGAGTACAAAGTCTTTTGGCATAGGTGGGGCTCGACCAGGGTATCCGTGGATGAGAGGGGTGACGTCGAAGGCATGTCGGCATGTGTGCTAGTTGGCGACGATGGCGACGACGACTCTGACCCTTCTTCTGCATCAAGAGTTAACTTCTTTAGATAATGTAGGACATCATCTGCCTGAAGCTTGTGAGACTCAGAAGGTGGTGGGACGCAAAGTTGCATAGTGCGCAGAACACGTGCTAGTCCAGTGTCTGGTGATACAGCACGAGGGTCCATGTCGCGAAGGAGCCCCGTGTTCGGTGTTTGACCAGTGCATAGGAGCTAATGACGGTCTCATTTAGCTTGTTGTTCCTCGTTAATATGGAAAAACCTACCAGCAGGTCGGCAGGTATTTCACGCCCTGATAGAGTCCGTACTACACGTGGTTCTGGAGACCCTGGCGTAGCGGATTTGTGTTGGAGAGACTCAAAATCAAGTCGCTCTCCAAGAACAACCCGAACGTTAAGCTCCTGCAAACCCTGAAGGGCTATATCATCGCTGAGTTGGAATCACTTAATAGATGACATGCAAGACCCACCCTCTTCATGCATCGCCTCATCGAACTTTGGCAATAGACGACGACGGGAATGCAGAAGCGTGACGCGCTTTTGCGGGTATATAGCAGCGATGTCGGATGCGAACTCTATATATAACTATGAAACGTGTCTTCCGTGATGTAATGACGTCACTTACGAATGCCAAGCGCACCGCCGCCTACGACCAACACAGACCTGGCAGCCTCGACACGTTTCTGTCGTTCCTGCAGGGATGAGATACCCTCCGACTTCGTTCCTCCATACGTTGATATTGCTGATGGTTGCAAACTTGACTTTACACCTTTTTGGTGATTCCAAAGGTCTATAGGCTGGGGCAAGTGGGAACCGAGAGCATAAATGGCATAGTCAAACTCCAAGTCCAAGTCTGATTCTTGTGATCCTGGCAGATTTGGAGAGAGAGTGATGCGATGGTCGTCTAAGGAGGTGATAGTTGCTTGCACCCGAACGTGAGATGTACATGAAGGAAGATCTGACAGGGAACTAGAAGTGATGTTATTAATGTTGTACGGGATAACTGATGGCAACGAAGTTAGTATCTGCCCAGAGTCGCGTATGTGGATCAAGTGCACACTTACACGCTTTGTGTTCGTGACCAGCAAGAACAGCATATCTAGAAAAGTTGTAAAAATCTGAAACGCAAAATGAATATCCATTCCGAGCTGGAAAGTAGCAAAGTTCTCACGATTCCTATGCCTGAAGACATCAGAGGTTAACGGAACATCCATTGAATCAGAAACCAGGACAACGTACGAATTTCTATCAACCAAAACAACTCTCCAACCCTGTGGTATGCCCTCTGCAAGAAGGTGAGCAGCTCTTGAACCTAGACGGTGATTGGACGAGGGTCAATAAAAACCAATTTCAACACCGCTGGTGTTAAAAACACACCTCCGTAGGAACCGCCTAGGACGACGACCGTCTTTGTAGGAAATTCTGTCGCAGACAGATGAGACGCCTTTGTAGCAACGGACATGATGCAGTACTCGGAAAAGATACAGTTATAAGTTACTATTTGACAGGTCTTGTAACAGGTGAGGAAAATATAACGTTCGAACACGAGTCTGACTCCTGTTGAAGGTCCGAGTTTATATATTGTGGACTACCATTGTGGGTAGCAGTGCAGATAAATGTACTAGTTGAAATGTGGCCGACTCGGAGTGATGCAGGATGGTACTGCACTGGGTGGAGGCTCAGTTGGTGCAATCAATTCACGCGCACGTTCAGTCGCTGGAAACCAGCCATCAGGGTCGCGATACGAACTTAATTTCCGCGCGCGCATGGGATTGAATTTGCATTCCCAAAGTCATCTGAACGATATCATCTATTTTAGATGAAAGGTCTACCCCAAGCCTGAGTGCCGAGCGTTTGAGTTACCAGTATGATGTGCCTTGTCACCGCAGTCGGGTTCACTGCCCCTATCATGAGATTTGTGCTGAAGGGCTTTTCAGATGGCCTGGTCAGTTATACGTGACATCACAGTCTATGTTGTTCTTGTACATGTTGGAATCAGCAAGGAACGACTGTCTTCCCTCTATATAGTCTGACTATTAGGAGAGAGGTATCGGAGGAGGTTTGAAATTTCATTGAAAACCACGGTAGTAGCGGCAATCATAGGCCATGCCTAGGCGGGGACCTGACTCATTCTCCTAGTAGGACGGGCCTTACCCGATACCTGTACGGTGCAGTCTGAGTGGAAGAACTACTATGTACGAACAACCGATCATCCCGCATCTTTCAAAATTATAGCCAGCGTCTCGTCCGCGCATTCTAATATTAGTTTTGACGAGCGTCTATCAAGGATGCCCCAATGATCGAACTTCTATTGTGTCGCAGTCTGTCGCAGCGCCTTTTTGAAAATTTTAAAGTTCGTTTGTATGTCTGTTGCCATCTGTGCCAGCGTCTGGCTCGCATCATTTCATTCTTCATCGGCCGTAAGCACTAGCATATGCTGAAATTATCCCTGCGCATTATTCAATTCACGTTATTTCACTCGGTCGGTAAGACCACATCCAGTATGTAAAGTTACTTATGGGCCTGCATGACTGTGCTGATGTGATCATGTGCCACAAGTTCGTGTCATAGTAATATCAAAACAGGGCAACTGTAGCAGAGCTGTGTTCTAAAATCAGTGCAAGTGCAATACCTTTGATGTATCAGGCTGTCACCAACGCATTACAATAGCCACAACTTGAATGAACTTTGTCGGCTACAACACAGCCAATTTCCGGTCTCGACCTGAGTCAACATAATTCCCACGCTTCTCCCAAACACCGCCATCATACCACATCCACCTATCTACTGTAGAGAAGTATCAGCATAGGTTATGGACACACATGTTTTTTATTGGAAACAGCAGTCTGACCTGCATGCTTCGCAAAGTAAGTAGAGCGGGCTGTAGCCGAGCCATGGCACTAAGTACTACCTGAGGCCCGGCTTGGGCTTAAAGCCCTGGCTTAGGCTTGGCTTGGAGCGGCCCAGGCTTAGGAAAATTAGAGCCTGAGCTGTGAGCCCAAGCCAGGCCCAAGCCGGGGGCTTGAGCCCAACAGGCCGCGGCTCTGTAGGCTGGTGCCACGTGGCAGGTAGTTGCAGAGAATTAGGCAGGTTGGGAATAGGTGGCGCACCTTGTTCCTCTTCTGCTTTCTCTTTTCCCTGGCGTCTTCCTTTCTCCTTCGCCAAAGTGTCATCCGCATTCACCTTAGCCATGCCAGCAAATGTTGGCGTGTGCTGGGCGCATGCGCTAGACACTGGTTGTTGGCTGGAGTAGGGTGGTGGTTGCAGCGGGTGGTGGTGGTGTGCAGGATAGGGAACTGCACGGGTATACCCCCAGGTGTGCGCAGTCGGACCTGTACCCACACAGACCCAGGGTATTACCTGTGAGGGTAAACATGTGGGTCAGCTGCCAGTGCTTAGCACATATGTCCAGCACACGTCAGCGAATGCTGATGTGACTCGAACATATGTGGATGGCACAGGAAGGAGGAGTGGAGGCATGGGCAAGTGCAGACAAGTTCAAGTGAGCCGTGCGTGTGATGTCGGAAAACACACACACACCTTGTCCAACAAATATATTAGTCCCCCATTCAGAGTCGAGTCTACATGCGCAGTGTACGTGCAGGCGAGAATGAACATGTGCAGGTGAAAATGAGTGCAGCAGGCAAGAATGAACACGAACAATGAAGAACAAACCTGTACAAGTGAAGAACCACATATCCTGCAAGCCCATCTTAAAGCTTAACTAGTGGCTATTTTTGAGGTCCTAATGAAACGTTGAGTTGAAAGCAGGAATGGAAGGGTCGACCCACTGATCTTTGGTCGACGATGTGGACATTCACTCTCACATTTGTGAGGGCATTTGCGCGCATGAGACCAGCAGGGCCAGCGCCAATAATGAGAACGTCAACTTCGGAGTGACGTACAAACAGGACAGGCATTGAGAAAGAACTATAACTTAGTAATGGGAGTGTAGAGGAATGGGTAGGATCGGTGACTCATTTACATTGGTAAGCCGCGGCTTGAGCCGCCGGCTTAGGCTTTCCCCCAGGCCCAAGCCTTGGGCAGTGGGCCTGGGCTTGGCTCGGCCTATTTAGGCCCAGGGCTTGAAGCTGGGACGGAACATCAGTGACTGCCTGACTGAGGTTGAGGCAGGTAATCTAGGAGCAATTTAAAACCTTAGTCTCGTATCTAGCAACTCAATAGCAACTTGCCACTACTACTCATCGAAAAACAATAGCAAACATATTTCGAAGATAGTACTGCATGCAGTCGGTACGAACAAATACTATACGGAATGGGACGAATGCGCGAAGCGCTTTCCCGCCCACAAACCGAAACATCAAGTTATCCAAACATTTCCTCCTCACTCACATTGGGCATTCCACGCGCCGCCCACATAACAGCAACATTCAAATCTTCCACACCATCAGTTTTCGTGCCCACAACCCCGTCCACCTCATAGACCGACTTCGTCATACCAAGAGTCACTTTAATGGCCGGAGGCCCAGGCGCATACTCCTCGAGTTCCGAACCTAGGTCGTCCCCGGCCGCAATCCCAACTTTCTCATCTCGGGAGATGAGGCGCAGGATATTCCGGGCGGCAACCTCCGCTTGATAATATGACGTATGCCCAGCTTTGATCGCGTCGAACGCATCTGCTGCATCGCCCACGACGAAGATATTCGGGTATAAAGTCTTTTGGTATAGGTAGGGCTCGACCAGGGTATCCGTGGATGAGAGGGGTGACGTCGCAGGTATGTCGGTACGTGCGACAGATGGCGACGATGGCGATAATTCTGACAATTCTACCTCTTCTTCTGTATCAAGAGTTAACTTCTTCAAACAATGCAGGACATCATCTGCCTGAAACTTGTGAGGCTCAAAAGAGGGTGGTGGGACGCAAAGTTGCATAGTCCGCAGAACACGTGTCAGTCCAGTGTCTGGCGATACAGCACGAGGGTCCATGTCGCGAAGGAGCCCCGTGTTCGGTGTTTGACCAGTGCATAGGAGCTGATAACGTGCTTATTTAGCTCCCTGTCCCTCGTTGATCTGGAAACACCTACCAGTAGGTCAGCAGATATCTCCTGCCCTGATAGAGTCCGTACTACACGTGGTTCGGAAGATCCTTGCGTAGCGGATGTGCGTTGGAGAGACTCGAAATCAAGTCGCTCTCCAAGAATAACCCTAACGTTCAGCTCCTGCAAACCCTGAAGGGCTGCATCATCGCTGAGTTGAAATCACTTGATAGACAACACACAAGACTCACCCTCTTCATGCATCGCGTCGTCAAACTTTGGCAATAAACGACGACGAGAATGCAGAAGCGTAACGTGCTTTTGTGGGTATAGGGCAGCGATATCGGAAGCAAACTCTACATATAATCATAATCATTAAACGCTTCCGCGGTATAATGACGTCACTTACGAATACCAAGTGCACCGCCACCTACCACCAACACGAACCTGGCAGCCTCCACGCGTTTCTGGCGTTCTTGGAGGGATGAGATACCCTCCGACTTCGTTCCTCCGTAGGTCGGTATTTCTGGTGGTTCCAAACTCGACTTCACTATACCTTCTTTTTGGTGACTCCAAAGGTCTATGGGCTGGGGCAAGTGGGAGCCGAGAGCATAAATGGCATAGTCAAACTCCAAGTCCACGTATGATTGTTGTGATCCTGGCAGATTCGGAGAGAGGGTGATGCGATGGTCGTCTATCGAGATGATAGTTGCTTGCACCCGAACATGAGATGAACACGAAGGAACGTCTGACAGAGAACTAGTAGGGAAGTTATTGTATGGAATAACTAATAAAAGAGGGGTTAATATCTGGAGCATGCGGATCGAGTGCACGCTTACATGCTTTATGTTCGTGACCGGCTAGAACAGCATATCTAGGAAAGTTGTAAACGTCTAAAACACAAAATTAATCTTCTTCCGAGCTCGAAAATAGTAAAGCTCTCACGATTCATATGTCTGAGGGACATCGGAGGTCAACGGAAAATACATCTACCGAATTAGAAACCAGGACGACGTACGAATTTCTATCTACCAAAACAACTCTCCAACCCTGCGGCATACCCTTCGCAAGAACTTGAGCAGCTCTTGAGCCTGGATGGTGATTGGAGGAGAGTCAGTAAAAAATAATTTCAACGCCACTCGTGTTGAACACACCTCCGTAGGAACCGCCAAGAACGACGACCGTTCTTGTAGGAAATGTTGTGTGCATGGACGTCGAAGACGGATGGGAGGCCTTTTTGGCAGCGGACATGATGCAGGACTCGGAAGGGAAGTAGCTCCGGTTGCTTGACAAGCTGTAACTGCGTGAATATAAGTATGGTTCGAGCTTATCTGATAACAAAGGAAAATCGTGAGATAGTATTGCCTAATTCGCCAATCGGTGTTCCGTCTGATAGACGTGGAGATCCATAATGATTCCATTGCATCTCCCATCTGACGTGGACCACAGCATGTGTCCTCCTATTTCCTCCCCGCTGTGGCGGCTGTTTACCTTCATTTCCGAGCCATCCTACTGCCAACCAATCCCCATGAATACGCACCGCCAACTTTGCCAGCAAATCTTGACTGCATGAATGTAAAACCGATGCGGCTTGATCATCTGGTATCTTTATCTTCAAGAATGAATTGGTAAAGTCTGAAATTATATAGTATAGATGACGTGGACTCGTATCCTAATATCCACTGCATGATTTACATCTCTCATCTCTCATCTGACGTGGACTATAACTACTGCCAAGTGCATGTGGCCTCCTGTGTCCTCGCTGCGGCTCAAGTTGGGTGTACCTTCCATGCCGCAGTCGAGAAATATAGGTGAACATGCAAAATTTAACTATTACTGTGTAAATTCCTAGACCTAACTCGAATTAGGGCCTCCTGTAGGTGACTTTTCGTCTGTAGCATCGAGGTTTCCGGATTCTATTTCCGTCATCGGACTACTCTGAAGATGTCTCACACGCTAAGTTTGCTATTCGCCTTCCTCGACTACACGGCTCATTTGAGGCGTATTAATTACTGACAACAAACTTGATCTATCACACGCTTTATCCAAGTGCATTTCATCTTCTAAAACACTAGGGAGTGATCCATGTGTGTCGTGGTTACTGTTCCATTCGTACGTGGTTACACACACTGATGAATACACCTAGATAAGCAGCTGATTGCTTCTGATATCCTGCTTTTCGGGATGGCGAAGCTATGTTGGCACATTCAGCCTCATTCAGGCTTTTCTTTTCATGAGGTGTTCAATACAGCGGCCATGTGACGGAGCTATATATTTCCATACGGGTACGACGAACAGCCCTATCCCTGCATATATATTGCCTTCAGCCTCACTCTACCCTGCAGCCGTTTTTTCCCGGTTCTTATGCCATCTCTTCACATGCTTATTGACAATTTCCAATTGCGTGGTCTCACAGTTCATCGCGCGCGTGCGCACTATAAGGTTCGCACGGTAAAATGGAAGTTCGAGACTTCGTGTGTTCATCAGCGTTACGTCTTCAAAGCATTGCAGCACCATCGCAAGCAATCAGACAATGTTGTGTTACCACAGCCTTTGTTAACGTTATCGCGTCCGCGCGGCAGGTTAACTCTAGGCTGGCCTCTGCAGAAGCAGCACAACTATTAATGTGAGATGTTGCGGCTCATTCTAAGACGCAAAGGAGGACGATTATGATGGAGTCTTTACCCGTCTGCCTTCGTGACGAGATAAATGAGATTATCCGTGAGTAGCGGTCAGCAATATTTATAATAGCATTCAGCGTGAGGCTTGTGCAGGGTGCTCGTCTGTGGGGCTCAAATTGACTGTACCAACAGGAAAACTATCGGATGTCCTTGCACTTTCAGATAACTTAATGGCTTCGTACATATGTCAGTAAGCGAACTAGATGGAGGAGAGTTCGACTTGGAGCTTTGCAAGCGCGGAGAACGTTGCAGACCAGGCTTGATGAACATGGAAAAGGAGCCTGATAAATTTCTATGAAAGTTGTAGAATCGAATGAGACTAGTACGACAGTATGTAGATGAACCATAATCAGAAAAAGAGTATGAGAAAAACAGATCCAGTGCCCATTCGGGTCGTATTTCATTGAGTCTAATTTTCTTAATACATTGTAGTCTAAATACTAGTCTAATCGGTTGATACTTTTGATCAGCGCGGGCTCTATACCTTGCCAATTTTAATGTGGCACTGGCACACGCTCTGGGCGCTAAGTAATCTATGCGGAGATCTGAGTGCAGGCAGGCAATTCGCAGGACTTTGCTTCTTCTCATCTTTCCGCCGTCACACTAGCGTTTATTTTTTGTCGACCACCCCTATATTATCCCCTTCTTCTCTAGTTCTACCTTCTACGGTCCGTTACTTCTGCCACGAGGCAGAATGAGACCAATTAAAGCAGACTCAGAGCTTGACACGGACGACTCATCTTTGAATTGGAATTCTGGCCGGTTCGGGACGGGCCAAAGATCTGGATCAAAGACTGGGAGACGGTGGACCCGTCATCGGTACCTCCAAACGGAGTACGAAAGTCGCTATGTACGTCATTATTTCTTCACCTGGTTCACTCTTTGCTGGCAATGGCGCAAAGGGCCTAAGTTTCCATGGACGCTGGGAGCCTGTTAAAAGCCCACGGTGTCTCAAAACGTGGATGCTTCCCACTTATATAGTGACTATAATATATTCGATACATCAATAGACCGTGTTATCTACCATCTATCAACCGCACAGTAAGCACATACCTTTGCCATCGGCATGCGCGAGATCCCGTTCAGGACACTGCGATAGGAATGGCAGCGCCGCAGCCTGCACAATCAAGAAGGATGCCAAATTGCCAATTGGTGATGTACATAGAGAGAAGCTGGCGTGAAATCTGCAAGGCGGCATCTGCTTGTGGCAGCGAAGACATTACCAACCAGGTAGCGCGCAAAGGACAAAGGGTTGACGGATGCGAAAAAAGGCAGTGGGCAGATAAGGAGATGGGCAGGCAGAGTCGAGGCAAAGCATGAACATGCAACATTTCCATTTCAATAATCATATTGGCAGTGTTCAAAATATCGAGCGGGGTTTTGTAAACCCCGTTGGCTGTCATCGTTTCCCAGACGGGCCAGTCGGCATTCTGCAGAATGTCTGCGATATATCTTGAATCAAGAAGGATCGACCGTCTTCCTCCCATATGGCGAGTCTGACTAGGGCCGACTAGGTTTCTTGAGGTCAAGTGTTCATTTCATATTGAAGATTTTGTACGAGTTGACTCGTAGTAACGGTGACCTCACAAGGCTATCAGTTATTTGCTGTAGCTCATTGTCATTGAGACTGGGCGTCCGACTGAGCAGTTCTGGTGTTGAACAGGTAACGTCCGATTCTTTCAAGCGACTCTTTCTTGTGAAGTATGTGAAGCGTGCGTGATGAGACTGGCATTACAAAAACCCTGTAAACGCACCAGGATTCACGATGAACAGCAGGTGCGTGCTCATCGTGTGTCGCCTGGTTATGGTAGAGGTAAGTTAGCAGCGAGGACCAAGGGTTCTGTGGTTGCTCCCTATCATAGATTCGTCTTGCCTCCTTGCCTGAATTTGTGAACCTTTATAAGTACTGGATGCGTTATAAGACGCCCCAATCTCGAATAGTTTATTCGTTGTGGCTAGGGAAACTTGATTATTGTATCGTTCCTAGATATCCACACGCGTTCGCAAAAGGTCGGTCCCGGGCAATACTCGATGTGGCCCCTCAAATTGTACCTTGCCCTGCGCTTACATGTGCATTGCTGTATATGGAAGAAACGGCACCCCATACCACAGGCTGGTCCCTGAGTTCGTGCATCACATGTGGCGTTATGAGGGGCTAGGATAGAGTTTCTTCTTTGTTGTTCTCTGATAGCAATAATTGAGAGACAACAATAATAATGGGGTTACTCATGAACATCCGATAACAGTAAAAAGCGGGAAACACACAGGTATACATCACGTTTGTTGCTATACATAATTTGGCACGAGTGCAGGGTAGAAGACCGCAAGAGGCACAGAGATAAGTCTAATACCTGTAACGAGTGGAGTAATCTGAGGTGACGTTGAGCCCGAGTACAATTATGATGATATTCAGATACAAACCTTTGGGAGATACGACAAGACCACGGCCCTTGGAGGCTCCGCGGTAAACAGTTTCGACGATATCAATCAGCTGGGATGAGATACGTCAACAATGTGGACCTACTAGACAAATCATAACGTACCTCCTGTTTGTGGTTCATTGCCCAGTTTCTGTGGTAGCAGGCGATGCAATGTTTGAGATAGATCAATGTGCAGGGTGAATGCGCCACCTACATCTTGTTGTTGTTACCAGTTCCGAGATCAATCATGATATGCTTGTTACTGACGTACAATGTTTCAGCTGCATATCTGGTAAAATGGGGGTATCAAACCATACCGATAGAAGAACATGACGGTGCACGGATCGTATAACTCGTACATCTGTATCATTGTGCGACGATCGATAGTTAGCGCAAGTGGAACAAGACCTGTGAAACATCCACACCTTGTTGAAATCCGGAACTTCAGTGATATCTACGAGGTAGATGACCGCAAAGTTCTGCACTTTCTCTGCGACAGAGTAGAGGGTCTCGTCCATCGTCATGCATTGATGGTCCCAGTCGTGGCCAAAGCGGATCACAACGACACGGTCCTCTTCAGATTTGATGGCTTCATCGACGTGCCAGCCACTGGGTAGGTGTGGAAGGAAGTATGACATGGGTGAGGATATGGAAAGGTGACTTGGCGCCCGACGGCTAGGATAGTATAAAATATTTTTTTAATTAGACATATAATTTATCTTATAATATTGTATAATCTTCAACAATTGTCAACACCGTCATGATCGTCTGTGCATTGCATCGTAAAACCTGGACTTGTATCAATGCGTTGCTCGTGTCGTCGACGTCGGTCACAACGCACATGTTTGCTAGATGCATGTATTCGTTGTTTTAAAACAACTTCAATGTGTGTATCTGTGCAACACAATTTTACATCACTCCGTCAACTCGGTGACTCCTTCGCATTCATGCGTAGTCCGGTGTCATACAGCTTACAGATTCATCAAGTCAAATAATTATTGGACCACGTCGTTTATGAACATTTGCATTGCGTGGGCTATTCTAGCTTTGACATCGTCCTTCCAGCATTCAGCTCCAGATTCTAGCTTGCTTCACAGACGGTGACAGACCTGGCATCTGCCAGTGGTAGTGGATAATAGCACCCTGCGACGTCATGCTCACTGTCTCATGATACTGTTGAGCGGTCCATCTATTTTATCGTCCGTCTCAGGCTTATCGCGACGTGCCACTCGAGCTGCCGGCTCAATCTATGTCTGGGTAGACGCATATACAATCAGCACCAGGGGTTCGGAGCTAAGGTGCGCAGGTGAGTCATATGGTTGAATCCTGGCTGCATAGCGACCTGCTCATACTCACGATTTCATAATTTCCACACGTCAATGGAGGGCAGCAATCCCAATCGTATAGGCAAGGTGCAGTTGTGCCGACACACTGTGCGCTGACAGACATAGATGCTGTCAAAGCAGTAACAATGGCGAAGAAGGACAGACGCATTTTCTGTGCGAGGTGATATGTGATTTCCTGAGGGGATCCTCGAATGATATCTGACAATGAGGAAACACTGTAGGACGATAACCAGCTTTTATACTATGCATATCCTTATTGGCAGGATTCTGATTAGTTTGGCACAATCGGTATTGCTGTCAGACGAACGTATTCAGTCGATTATGGAATAACCTGCTGGCAACATCGACAACCCCCCAGTCATTGCTTCATCATCTGAACCCGCAATGGCCCGCAGCGCCAGCACAGCAACAGAACTGGAAAGTTGCTGCTCATTCTCGTCCACACTTCCGATTTAAGTTAGTACGTTCGTCACGAAACACGATCGAAGTCTCGTTGGCCCCATCAAAAGAGAGTTCTACGAGCTAGTCTTTGAGGCCAACGTTGAACGAACAGATTCAACCTGCGCAGTGCGCTCCATCTTCGTGTGACCTTTCAATATTCATCAACAACGAAGACCGCTCGTTTCGATAGCCTCTCGAATTCAAGCTCGGGTATACCCGTGCTATACCCTAAGCTTACTCTCCAAAGCTCGATTTCTCGCGCAATACCGAGTCTTGTGTTTGAGTAAGTTTTCAACTTACTTTGGGAATTCCAGACAACCCCAGGGCCCAATGATTTCCCCCTTTCTTCTCACCACTACCTTCCCAATTGCAGCTTGTTTGCCGTTGCCTTCCTCCAGGGTCTTGTGGTTTCAGGTGTATGTGTTGTTGCTTCTATTCTCAAATGGTACTTGAATATTTCTCTGCAGATGTACTCACATTGTCTGCTTCCTTGCCTGTGTCATTGCTGCATTATCCCTTTCGTTGCCATTATTCACTACTGTCAGGTTGCTCGCCGCTCGCTGTCGTGCCCCGCATTATCATCACGGTCCTATATCGCGTTTTCGAGTCGCTGGTGGAAATATTCGTAACAGTAGATTACAGCATAATTCGCGCGAATGCAATTGCCGATTTTGTCATACTGCTCGAACTGAACCTGTACGTAAGTTCGTTCTTAGTATACTCCTGGGATTGGTCTTGTTTGGCAGAAGCGGGCAGACCAACAGGCTGAATAGAAATAATATCCCTAGCTACAATGTTATACTTGCCCGGGATCATCGTCTGGATACCATCATGAAGTAGTTGATGCTTGGCTGTCCTGTGCTTAAAATCCCGCCCTCTTTTAACGCCGGTTGCGATCAGTGGCACATCCATGAAGGGCTCGTCGCAGTGTGGCAACTACCATAGCTACTTCCATGCGTTGTCCCTTCAACCCTCAACACGCCCTATCACACCTCTATCCGAGCACCGGCCTTTTCTTCCTGAAATTGCTGGTAACATGGATTGTTAGCCGGAAAGATATATTGCGAGAGCAATCCTGAGCTTACATCACTTGCAATTAAATCGCTTCCACCTCGTTGTCTCCGGTAATCCTGCAGACAAGTTCGGCAGGCCTCCCACCTGCAGGGTCACTGCGTTTCCAACTTTCATACAGTCCCACCCCCGCGCCATACTTCAATTTCCCCGATCCGTTCAGAAAAGGCTCAGACTTGGAGTAGATGAAGGTGGGCTCAGTAGCTGACATAATGCACACATATTGACGGTTATGACGACGAAGATGATGAGTGGGCCTAATATTGACTGTCAGTCTGTCACATCTTCCATCACTGAGGCCAGTTACTACTGGAGACCAGCGACAATCAAAATTGCTGCAGTCAACACATTTCCCATATTCTCGCGGTCTGTTGGACCTGGTTTCGTTAGAGGACGAAACGCATCTCTGAGACTTGTCTCGCCTTAGGAACTCCCTAAGGGGCACGCGGTACACCAGCACCACGGACTCATCCACAGACCGGTCATTTCAGACACCTCGATAGAGGATGAATACTCTCACAAGCTGTTCGGTGCCGTGCAATGTGATTGAGGGCTCGGAGTGGCAGGGGGTACTAGGCAAATAATGTCATTTTTGCCGAGCTGATCACTCCCGCTTTCCATAGCCTACGCTGCATACCGCCTAAGCAATAAACTCCATATATCAGATCGGCAAATAGAGTTTGTGTGCAAGATCAATTTACCTTCACCGACAGCCGTATCCTCTGGCAGATTTAAGGCTAGGCTAGGCTACTCGCTCACACTAATCGACATGTTTCCCTCGTTAGCTCTTGGTTTCCTCGTGGCCGGCATTACTGCAGTCGCTGCAGCCAGCAGCAGTGGCTGCGTCGGTACAATCTCATCCTTGGACGACGTTAGCAGTGCTACCCAATGCACGACAGTGAATATTAACGCGTTCACCGTCCCTGGTGGAAAAACGTTCGAACTGCAGCTGCTGGACGGTACCACTGTCAACGTTTGTGAGCGTGATCTAATACTTCGCCTTGCGCATCCCTGATTCTTTTTAGTGGGCGAGATTCAATTCGGAAATTTGAGCTGGGCCGGCCCCCTATTCCGGGTGATGTGAGTGCAGGCACTACTACTACAAGTGGCTCGGAGAACCTGATCAAGGCCGTCTTGACAGAGGAAATGACGTTACTTGTACGTGTGTTATTTGAAGTCGTGGCAATCCCTAACGTTCTCAGTCAATGGAAACAACCATAGGTGGGATGGCGGAGGACCTTTTTACTGGGTAAATACGCTGGTTCACTCGCGAGGATTTCGCTTCATGTTACACTGCTACAGGACGGTCAAGGTTCCAATGGTGGTGTCACAAAACCACGCCCAATGATGCAGTAAGCTCTTTAGTTACTGTTGTACTACGTTCTTTTTTAATCTTACGTCTGCCAGAATATTGATCTCGGGCACCTTGAACGTATGCGCTCGAATCGCCCCAGCCGTTCCAGACAGATCGCTAATCTGTTTATGCAGGACGTTTATGTTGTAAACTCTCCCGCCCACGTCTTTTCGATCACAAATCCAGGACCTCTCACTATCTCTGGCTCCACTGTCGATAATCGTGCGTAGTTGCATGTTATCAGCGGTGTCTCATTTTGACATCAAGAACAGTGCAGGGTAACTATCCCAACTCGCGAAGCGGAAACGCCGCTGCTGGTAAGTGACGCGTTTATTTAGCGGGAGGTTTTTGAACTTACCGGCCGAAAAGGACACAACACCGACGGCTTTGATGTTGGCGGTAGTGATTTGCTCATTCAAAATTGGTTTGTCTATCCTCTAGTTACCCGATCGACTCAGATACTTACGGGCATTCAGCACTGTCCTCAATCAGGTCCGTCTGACGGTTGAGCTTCCACGTCCCTTCGGCTACAAGGTATCTGTTTTTGCAGGACGATTGTTTAGCTATCAGCAGGGGAACAAATATAACATTTGCCAACAACTACTGTGAATATGGTCACGGTATCTCCATCGTGAGCCGCTTCATCAATTTGGTGAACCAAATTATTGAAAATCTGTCGTCTAGGGCTCCATCTCGTCAAATGTCGTCGTCTCCGATATCGAGATTACCGGAAACCATGTTGTTAGCAGGTGACTACGGCACAAGGCTGAATTAGAGTTGTACTGACACGAGTAGCGCATACTCGTTCCGTATCAAGACCGACGCATCTGCGACAAACAGTATAGTGAAGAGTGTCACGTATAGCGTGAGTGGTTTTGATGATGATGATGATCCTGGACTGATTTTTTGTAGGACAATACTGCAACCAACTGTACCAGTTTTGGCGTTCTGATCACCCAGGTACCTGTGTTTTGCCACGCTCTCCCGTCGTCAATCATATAACATATCTACAGAGCTATCCATCCAACCTGGGTACCCCGGGCAACGGGGCCACTATCTCTGTATGTGTTCTTTCAGTTTTACGTCGACAATGGTTTCACGGGTTGTCTCAGGATATCAACTTCAACCATGGCACCACTTCCTTGACGGCCAACAAGGGTGCTTACAGGGTTGCAGTGAACTGTGGAAGTGGATCGTGCACAGGTACAGGAGTTACAGTTTCTCTCAGTCCATTTCTGACATACCATGATAGGTGACTGGGATTGGTCTGGTTTGCAGACGAGTGGTGGTAAAGCTGGATCCGTCATCAACAACAATTTCATTACTGGATTCGCCGACACGCAGTGAGGTGACCCACCGTGGGTTGATATATAGACTTGCTATTAATTCTCCTGTCGTACTAACTATATAGTAATTAACCACGTCACTCAACCTAGACTCGTATTGAGTTAGACTAGACTCACCTTACTCGAAGTTGTTCTAGTGACCTGGCGCTTAGCATGCAGATATCGTGTTATATGCTCTTTTTCTTACACAACACTGTTGTTTGTCATGACATGATTATTGTTACAGATAAAACTGCTTGCACCAAGTTGATGGTAGCGAGAAACAAAGAGCAATCATTTCAACCCGGTCCCTACATAGACCTCGTTCTATGCACGTGCTCATGCCTCGCGTAGTAGAACATCGACGCTAAGCGTCACAAATGCCCAAATGGGGGCAGTGTACTTCATAGTTCAACAAACACTTCCCACACCTTGCTTGCAATTTTGACGCACACGACGTGCCTTGACATTTCAAAATCTAGCTATCACAGTCCCCACTCGATTTCGTGCTGCCGTTCCAGCCTTCCAGACGCTCCCCACCACCATATGTATCTGCTTCCCTTGAGGGACCACACGGGTGGCTGCTCGCTTAGGCAAACTCCCTGGATCGTCAATTTCCTGCTCAATCCCACTTCATCCCAAAACGCAGTGGACCGCAAACAGATGGGAGCCACCTTCTATTTCAGGTGATGGTTAACGTTGAAACGTTGACTACTGGCGGTAGAATTTTGAATTTGAATTTGGCCGCTCACATTGCTCAAACAGCACGTGGGCCATAATATTGACTGTTGTCTGTCAGCATCTCCCGTCAGGCCAGTTACTACTGGAGACCAGCGACAATCAAAACTGCTGCAGTCTACGCATTTCCGATATTCTCGCGGTCTATTAGACCTGGTTTCGTTGGAGGACGGAACTCATCTCTGAGACTTGTGTCTCCTTAGGAAGTTCGGAACTCCCTAAGAGGCACACGGTACACCAGCACCACGGACTCATCCACAGACCGGTCATTTCAGACACCTCGATAGAGGATGAATACTCTCACAAGTAGTTCTGTGCGGTGCAAAGTGATGAGTGGCAGGGGGCACTAGGCTACTAAATGCCATTCTCGCCGAGCTGAACACTCCCGCTTTCCATAGCCTACGCTGCCTACCGCCTAAACAATGAACTCCATATATAAGACCGGCAAATAGAACTTGCGTGCAAGATCAATTTACCGTCACCGACAGCCGTATCCTCTAGCAGATTTAAGGCTAGGCTACTCACTCATACTAATCAACATGTTTCTCTCGTTAGCTCTTGGTTTCCTCGTGTCCGGTATTACTGCAGTCGCTGCAGCCAGCAGCAGTGGCTGCGTCGGTACAATCTCATCCTTGGATGACGTTAGCAGTGCTACCCAATGCACGACAGTGAATATCAATGCGTTCACCGTCCCTGGTGGAAAAACGTTCGAACTGCAGCTGCTGGACGGCACCACTGTCAACATTTGTGAGCGTGATCTAATACTTCGCTTTGCGCATCCCTGATTCTTTTTTAGTGGGCGAGATTCAGTTTGGAAATTTGAGCTGGGCCGGCCCCCTATTCCGGGTGATGTGAGTGCAGACACTACTACTTCAAGTGGCTCGGAGAACCTGATCAAGGCCGTCTTGACAGGGGAAATGACGTTACTTGTACGTGTGTTATTTGAAGTCGTGGCAATCCCTAACGTTCTCAGTCAATGGAAACAACCATAGGTGGGATGGCGGAGGACCTTTTTACTGGGTAAATACGCTGGTTCACTCGCGAGGATTTCGCTTCATGTTACACTACTACAGGACGGTCAAGGTTCCAGTAGTGGTGTTGCAAAACCACTCCCAATGATGCAGTAAGCTCATTAGTTACTGTGGTACTGCGTTCTTGTTTAATCTTGCATCTGCCAGAATATCGATCTCAGGCACCTTGAACGTATGCACTCGAATCGCCTCAGCCGTTATATTGCTAATATGTTTACGCAGGACGTTTATGTTGTAAACTCTCCCGCCCACGTCTTTTCGATCACAAACCCAGGACCTCTCACTATCTCTGGCGCCACTGTCGATAATCGTGCGTAGTTGCATGTTATCAGCGGTGTCTCATTTTGACGTCAAGAACAGTGCAGGGTAACTATCCCAGCTCGCGAAGCGGAAACGCCGCCGCCGGTAAGTGGCGCGTTTATTTATCGGGCGGGTTTTGAACTTGCTGGCCGAAAGCACACAACACCGACGGCTTTGATGTTAACAGTAGTGATATACTCATTCAAAATTGGTTCGTCTATCCTCTAGTTACTCAATCGACTCATACACTTACGAACATTCAGCACTGTCCTCAATCAGGTCTGTCTGATGATTGAGCTTCCAAGCCCCTTCGCCTATAAGGTATTTCTTTTTGCAGGATGATTGTTTAGCTATCAAAAGAGGCACAAACATCACATTTGCCGACAACTACTGTGAATATGGTCACGGTATCTCCATCGTGAGCCACTTCATCAATTTTGCGAACCAAAATATTGAAATATTTGTCGTCTAGGGTTCCATCTCGTCAAATACCGTCGTCTCCGATATTGAGATTATCGGAAACCATGTTGTTAGCAGGTGACTACGGTGCAAGGGCGAATTAGAGTTGTACTGACGCAAGTAGCGCATACTCCTTCCGTATCAAGACCGATACATCTGCGACAAACAGTGTAGTGAAGAATGTTACGTATAGCGTGAGTGGTTTTGATGATGATGATCCTGGACTGATTTTTATTTTTTGTAGGACAATACTGCAACCAACTGTACCAGTTTCGGCGTTCTGATAACTCAGGTACGTGTTTCACCACGCTCTCCCGTCGTCAATCATGTAACATATCTACAGAGCTATCCCTCCAACCTGGGTACCCCGGGCAACGGGGCCACTATCTCTGTATGTGTTCTTTCAGTTTTACGTCGACAAGGGTTTCACGGGTTGTCTCAGGATATCAACTTCAACCATGGCACCACTTCCTTGACGGCCAACAAGGGTGCTTACATGGTCGCAGTGAACTGTGGAAGTGGATCGTGCACAGGTACACGAGTTACAGTTTCCGTCAGTCTATTTCTGACATACCATGATAGGTGACTGGGATTGGTCTGGTTTGCAGACGAGTGGTGGTAAAGCTGGATCCATCATCAACAATAATCTCATCACTGGATTCGTTGATACACAGTGAGGTGACCCACCTTGTGTTGATATATACATTCGCTGTTACTTCTCCTGTCGTACTTGCTTGTTGGAACTATATAGTGATTCACCACGTCACTCAACCTAGACTCGTATTGATTTAGACTACTGTAGCGTTTCGGCCTTAGGTTCGTCACATGAGTCTTACCTAACTTTGTGACAAAGTGTTATAATATATTTTTTTCGGATGTTTTTTTTTATGGAAGTTCACCTAATCAGGCTATGTATGGACAGTGTATATAATATTTGATATTCAACATTCACTATCATGACCCATATGGAGCACAGTGGTGCACTTTCCACCCTTTGCAAGTTATTGACAGTGAAACTAGAACGATGATCTCAGCGTCTAAGGAAGAATTGCTGATACATTCACAATACCTAGAATGATGATCTAGGGACAATTAATAGTAAGATGAAGTCGGCGTGCAAGAGAAACATAAAACGTAAGACATACCTCAGCGTCTAAGGAAGAACTGCTGAGGTATACACAGATGTAAACAGAAGTGTTATAAGGTAAAGTACGTATTGGGTCCGTGATGACAAAGAGACAGAAATAGTGACGAAGTTGTTCGTCCAACACACCCCCTCAACGAGACACTAAAGCGAGACCGGCACGGTGCTGAATGAATACAGGACGAGGAAGGATCTTGGTAAAGATGTCGGCTGTGTTTTTGTGTGTTGAAAGCCAAATGGGTAAGAACGTCCCTTCTTCGATGTGACGGCGGATGAAGTGGTACCTCAGATCAATGTGTTTTGTGCGAATGTGATTCGCTGCTTCTTTTGATAGCGCGATAGCTCCAGCGTTATCAGCAAACAATTGAAGTGGGAGTGAGAGACTAATGCCGATGCAACCGAAGAATGATTGAAGCCAGAGCCCATCCTGTATCATTGCCGTCAATGCCATGTATTCAGCTTCAGTTGACGATAACGCGTGAGTGGTCTGTTTCTTCGCCGAGTGGGACACCAGTCCACCATTGAAGAACCACACATAGCCGGATACAGAGACTCGATCATCTGGACACAACACCCAATCTGAATCACTAAACCCGTGAAGTACGGGGTTGACACCGGCACCGCCATAGTGAGTTCGCATTTTGATGGTGCCAGCGAGATAGCGGAGCACGTGCTTTGCAGCCATGTAATGACGAGGCTCAGGAGAGGCATTGTGTTGTGCGAGTCGCATGACAGTGTGGGCAACGACCGGTCGTGTATACATGGCAAGGTATAACAATTCGCCAACGAGTTTACAGAACTCGGTCTCTAGATCGTCGACCTGAGGATGGACGTCTGTGGGTCGGCCGAAAGGAAAGTTCGGATCCATGGGCAGTGATACGGGATTGCATTCTGACATGGCGTGTTCCTGCAGGAGGTAAGTGATGTAATCCTCCTGGTGCATCCACAGTTCGCGAGTTTGACGGTCTCGCACGAACTGGATGCCCAGATACTTTGAAACAGGCCCGAGATCGGTGATGCCGAAACGTTCTGTGATTTTTGCCTTGGTTTGATTGAGAAACTGGTGATTGTTTGCTCCTGCGAGACCATTGTCGACATGCCACGCGATAATGCAGATGATCCTCACCCTTTCCCCATTGATGTGGTCGAATATGAACACCGCGTAATCAGCCTCACAATGGAGAAAGCCTAGACTGGTGAGTACTGCCCGAAGTAGCTCATACCAGTCATACGCTGCCTGTTTCAAGCCGTAGAGAGACGATAGCAGGTGAGCAACGAGACGTTGTCCTTCCAGTCCAAGACGCTCGAAGCCAGGTGGTTGACGCATATACACGTCTTCCTGTAATTTTCCCCACAGGAATGCTTGACGTGCGTCGAAGCAGTCAAGCTCCCAGTCGTGAGTGGCACTGTGCGCTGCAAGGATGCGAATCGAAGCGGATTTTGTGACGGGTGCAAACGTTTTTCCGAAATCAACACCCGCAATTTGCGAAAATCCCTGGGTGACAAGTCGTGCCTTGAAAACGGGGCCACCTTTCAGATCCTCCTTGAACTCTAACACCCATCAGCAACCAATCGCTCGTCTTCCTTCCGGCAGGCCCATGAGCTCATAGACGTTCATCTCGGACATGAGGTTTATCTCTTTATGCATCGCTGCAAGCCAGTGATCGGCGTCTGGATGACGCATCGCCTCGTCATACATTGCGGGTGGGACCTTCAAGTTATACCCGGGTGCCAGTGGATTACGACGCACATCGCTATGTACGGACAGGCAAGCTACTTTGACAGCGATGAGATTGGCAATGACTCTAGGAAAACCAATGTCTTCGTCGTCAGGGACGATCACGTCGGGGTCAGCGGGTGTAGGAGGTTCATCCTCCGCACGAACAGGCTCGGGAGGCGCTGTTGTGATGCGGGATATAGAGATGTCACCGGCTGCAGCTTCAGGGGGGGGGGAACTTCCTGAATTTTGGCTGTGCGGATCACACGCTGGCGTGCCAAACATGCTTGGTCAGCTGCGAGTCTACTCTGATAAAGCTGGCCTTTTGTTGTGGGCATGGGTATGCGGGAGGACCATCAAATAGATGCAATAGCGCTTGCAGGCACAGTAGGGGCAGTGACAGATGGCACTGTGCGAGGGGCAGGAGTGACACTGTCGTCGTCATCATCGTCGCTGTCTGGAAAAGGGCGGTTGGAGAAGCCCTTGTCAAAGATGACATCACGAGAGTTAAAGAAAGCACCGGTCACTATGTCCCTGCATCGCCATGCCTTGACACCTGGAGGGTATCCCATGAAGATGGCCTCTCGTGATCGCGGACCCAACTTCTCTTGAAGTTCTGTTGGGATACGGGCGAAGCAGCGCGCACCGAAGACACGAAGATGGCTGAGGATGGGTTGTGACCCAGTGAGCATCTGGTATGGAGTCTGTCCTGGTGGCAATGCTCGTGACTCTGTCTGTTGAATAGGTAGGCTGCAGTGAGCGCAGCCTCCCCCCATAAGGTACGTGGTAGTCGCGCATGATCTAGCATTGTGTACATTCTCCCCTCAATGGTCCACATCACGCGTTCCGCCTTCCCGTTCTGTTGGTGTGCATAAGGCGCGCTCAATACCCGCAGACTCCAGAGCATCCGTAAACGCGTCATTGATGAACTCACCCCCATTGTCAGATCGGAAGATCTTTACCTGGGACCCAGACATATTCTCCCACTTTGCTCAGATGGTGGTCCAGGCATCAAGTGCCTGATCTTTCGTTGCAAGAAGCTGCAAGTTGAGGACGTGAGGGTGATTGTCGAGGAAGACGACAAAATAACGTTTAGAGTGAGGGGTCATGACGGGGATAGGGCCGCAGACATTGGAGTGAACAAGATCAAGAAAGTGAGCAGAGCGTTCAGTTTTGGACGAGTGGAAGGGCAGGTGGGGATGTTTCGCCATGATGCAGGATTCACAGGCTGAAAGAGGTGTGCTGGAGTCAAAAACCACCCCCTTTGTGACTTTGTTGAGTCGTGAGACGGCATTACGGCCAACGTGTCCTAGACGCGCGTGCCAGAGATCTAGAGTGAGTGGCACGTGCGTGAAGGCTGCAAATTCCTGCTTGACAACAGCAATGGGAGCTGACTCAGTGAATGGGATGAAGTCTAGGTCAATGGTATACAGTTTCCCCGTCACGGGAATGGCTCCGAGATGATCTCCCTTGTAGGCAAGCTCACATGTCATATTCGACTTGAAGTTGACATCCCATCCCTTCATGTTCATGCAGGAGACTGAGAGGAGATTAAGCATTGCATTCGGTGCGTGCAAGCAATTGGATAGTTTGACGTGTAACCTCCGGTTCCCAATCGTCAGCCAACCTACACAGGTTCCGCGTCCAGTCGTCTCAAGGATCCCATGGTTTGCGGTATGCACAGGAACAGACTCTTCTGTCGAGTACGTGTGGAAGAATTGATGGTCTTTAACCAGTGTTACGGTTGTGCCAGAATCCAAGATCGTCGAGAATGGTAAAGATACGGAGCAGGACACTTCATTGGCAACCTCAGCAATGGAGGCAAATGAGACATCGGTGTAGAGGCTGGCGAGATCAGCGGGTGCAACAGCGGCCGCAATTGCAGGCACAGATGGTGCAGGTGTGGTTGCAACAGTGACAGCCGCAGTCTCCTTCTCATTTTCCTTCTTCCTATTCCGCATCCATGGTGCCTGACCTTTCATTCCACCACCCTTGCCGTAGCAGTGATCATGGTCGTGGTCACCCTTGTTGCAACCGGGTGTGGTGCAAAATATTCCCTGGGGGTTGTACTTATGCTTACGAAGGCCAGTGATGGTGTTAACGCTGGATGCGTTCTGAGTGGATGACATGGCTACATTCGCATACTCGGACCCGGGTCGTGCAGAGTGCACAGCTCGCGCATGCACATGACGTGCGGCTTCTGAAGTGATGCGTGAAACGCAACTGTCGACAGTGAAGGTGGAAGGATTTGCAGCTGTCACAGTCATATTCTCGTCGTGCATCCGTTGTTCGAGCATGGACTTAAATTGTTGCCAGATGGGCGTTTGAGGTAAGCCAATAAGCAGACTGTATATTGCATCGCCGTCCCGCAGAGGGGCGCCTGAATCATGGAGATGTTCTCGAAGAACAGCGTGTTGCCCGACATAGTTTGTCGCGTCGGCAGAATCTTTCATTCTCAGCCCGTCGAGTCGTTGATGTAATTGATACTGGGCACTTGTATCGTTTTGATTAAAATGTTCTGCAAGTATTTGCCACGCTTTGCGAGCTGAGATGGTGTGTGAGCGCGGGACGAGTGCACCGACTGATGGACTAAGGCGGCGAGTGACTAGGTCTTTGGCCTTTATGTCCTCTAACAGCCATTCACGCATTGTTGCTCTCTCTGTGGCAGTGACATTTGCTGGATCAACAGCGACAGGTAATAAGGACGGCGTCCCGAGGAGGTCTGCAGGATCGACAATCGTGTTGATGTGGCACCATAAGTCTTCGCACGCGAGTGCATATTGCATTTTGGTCGACCAACCAACATAGTTTTTAGTCCCCAATAGCTCAGGAATATGATCATACTTTCCCATGGCGATACCGTCGTGAGGGATCAACGAAGCTGAGTGAGATTATACGAGCGGCAAGTAAACGCGAGGGAAGTTCGGCCTATTGTTTCATCTGAAGGCTCAGTAAGAGCCAGGGCTCATAACCTATTGACAGTGAAACTAGAACGATGATCTCAGTGTCTAAGGAAGAACTGCTGATACATTCACAATACCTAGAATGATGATCTAGGGACAATTAATAGTAAGATGAAGTCGGCATGCAAGAGAAACATAAAACGTAAGACATACCTCAGCGTCTAAGAAAGAACTGCTGAGGTATACACAGACGTAAACAGAAGTGTTATAAGGTAAAGTACGTATTGGGTCCGTGATGACAAAGAGACAGAAATAGTGACGAAGTTGTTTGTCCAACACAAGTTTCCCACTAGCGCCTCCATGCTTGTCAATCATAGCCCCAGGAACATAGACACTCTGTTGCGCAAGTATGCCGACATCATATTTGTACACATTTGCTGGAACAGGTGCACTGTGGTTTGATGAAGATCTGGGCAAAGGATACATGGGACCTTGATAAGGCTGGTGGTAAGGATTATCATCATAAGCCTGTTGCTGTTGGCTGAATTAAGAATACTGCAAGTCCATAATGCGTTGTGGGGGGCTTCTTGGACTTGAACTCCCACATTCAGGTAAGGGCGGCACCAATACCTGGTGCTTCCCAGCGCTATACATCTCAAACAATGTCATGCCTTCACAATAAAAGTGATACCCAAGTATTATCAATGTTGAAAGCCCCCCTCAAACAATAAAATCAGCCTTAGTCTCATTCCGATATAAGACCTACAAAGTCTGAAGGCACCTGCTACCAACTAGAGTGCAATACCTAGAGCCTAAGACCCCACAGGCCATAAGAGCACACTCATGAAGCATCACTCAGTCACTATACATCTCGACACAACAACCAACACCCAATACCTAAAGCAAAGATCAAGCTTGTCATCACTCACCACAACCAGAAACCACAGCATCAACTGCTCCAGTACTACGAGGCATGCCACTCCCCCCCGGACATACAACAAAGGAGAATGATACCTTAACAAATAACATCCAAGAAAGGTGTGCCACCACCTTTGTTACACCTGACACAGTGCTAACAAAGGGACAAAGCATTCTGCCCCTCTATAAAAACCCTCCTGAGCCCCACCAAAAGACAACCATCGCCTGTCAGCACTGTGTACCAACCACCAACCCCTACTCTTCATGACAATGTAGCACTCAACCTCACGCTAGGCTTGTATTTAGCTCTTTTCCAATGCACATTGCACACAAATCACTTTCCAATGTTATCCAACACTTACCTGCTCAATCCGATGTTTATCTGCTAATCCAACACTAACCTGAAGTAGTCTGACGAACCCAATGTTTCCTGGGCATTGGACCCGATATTTTCCCGCGCACTTGTCCTCCCTATGTCCTGTCCTGTCGTATCTATCCCCACTAGGTGTGCAGTTATTCATTTTCACATCGCTAACACTGTAGACTGTGTTATTACATGTCCGCAGTACCACATGTCTTATTACATAGGACATTGGACCTGAAAATTACCACTACTACTTTCGCCTATAGCACTCTGAAATTCTACATAGATACTATATATTTCGCATACCTCCTACTTGCTTATTTACCTTTCTACCTCTGAGTAGGAGGAGGTCATCCGATATTCGTAGTTCTTTGTTGAATTCCACAAATATCATCCTTTCATTATCCAAAACACTCCAAAAACACTGACAGTAACCCACCATTCACTATCTCCGACATTCGTTACATTCCCAATACTAATCCAATGAAACCTGCTAACCTAAAAGTCTGAAAACATCGGACCCAACATTTTTACCTTTGGACTCATAATTATACCTTTGGACTTTGTTTCCCATGCTTCGGACTATCTTCCTTTCATATAACTAATTATTCTAATACCTTACAGCAAACCTCTCGGGTCGAATGCACTTGTCTTGCAAGTATAGCAGACTAGGCTGTGTTAGACCACAATATTTTATATTGCTGGTTACTTACTTCATGTAGAATCCAGCAATTGTTGTCCCATTACAATGAGAACCGTCACTGCCCCAACTCAACATATGAACACCAACTTGCTGTAGAGACTGACATCTCTGTGGCCTCGTAGAGGTCTAATTTCCGATGCATATAACAATGCTAATCATTACCCGAATCATCCCCTATCATATCTGACTCAATATGCACCGAGCCCAAAAACATCAGACATCGGACATTGCACTTCGGACATTGCACTTCGGACATTGCACTTCGGACTTTGCACATTGGACTATTGGACTTTGCATGTACTCGTCCTACCTATGTCCTGTGTCATTTTGCTAGCCCCACTAGGTGTGTAGTTACTTGTTTTCCCATCGCTAACATTGTAGACCACATTATTACATGTCTGCAGCACCTCATGTCTTATTACATAGGACATCGGACCTGAAAATATTGCACTACTACTTTTGCCTATAGGGTTCCAGATTGCTACATATCTACATAAATATTGGACTCCCCATAGCATCATCATCATCCAAGTAGAGGAGAGCCGTTCTCCGATGCTTAGGGGTCAAACCTGATATTTTGTAGTTCTTAGTTGACATTGTGAATATCATCATTCCTTCACTGCCCGTTATTATCGTGCACACCACTCGCTTTCTCAACACACACTATCGCGTCACTATTAGTTTCCGATACCCTAAACCCGAACCTGATAACCCAAAACCCCAAAAACATTGGACCCAATGCTTTGCATCAGACATCATAATTATACCTTTGGACTTTGTTTCCCACGCTCGGACTATTGACCCCACATCACTCACTGACCCCCAAAACTATTCCCAGACCGCAGACCCCTGGGTCAAATGCACTTGTCTCACCAAGTATAGCAGACTAGGCAGTGCAAGACCACAACATAAAAATATCAGTTTGGAGCCCATCTTTGTATAGCCCCACTCTGTGTTGTATTCCTACATCACCTTCACAGGACCTTTTGCAGAGCTCGAACACTGTCCAATCTGTGGCACAGAATGTTATGACACCATCAAGCTGCGGGTGAGTGGAGGGTGGACTTATGTAGCTTGCCAGAAATTCATCACTATACCCCTCAGCATGCAGCTTCAAGCTCTTTGGCGCGACCCTGAACATGCCCAGAAGATGTCTTATCTCTCTGACAAGACAGAGTGTTTGATAAATGAGCTACGCACCAATGGAAGTGTCTTCAATGAGATTGATGACTTCATCATGGGTATGGACTATATACACGCTGTCCAACATGGAGATATAACCAAGAACAATGTTGTGCTCATGATCTTGATGGACAGAGCTCAACTTTATGAGAGCAAACAGTCTGACTGCTGGATCTACATATGGATAGTAACGAACCATGCACCGGGCAACTGCTATAAGAAGAAGTATGTACTTCCGGGTGGCTTCATACCAGGACTCAACAAACTGAAGAACATTGATTCCTTCCTCTTCCCTGGTATGCACCATCTTGCAGTATTGCAATGAGAAGGACTTTGCATCTGGGACACTTGAATAGATTGGACATTCCTCTCCTACTTATATCTGATTTATGTGACTGCAGATGGTCCAGGTTTAGTGTATTTTGATGGAATGGTTGGACATAGTGGTCGAAATGGTTGCCGACTCTATTGTGGTCTTATTGGGCGACATAAAGGTATATTGCAATTTGTACATGATTGATGGATATTCTAAGTGTTTTCATAGGGACGCATTACTACCCAGCTCTCTTGATTCCAAACGACTACTGAATTCCAGGCAGCAACCACCCTGACGTGAGCGTGTATGATCTGCCCAATGCAGCCTCAGTGGAATATCCTGCAAACCTTTAGAAGCTTGTTGCCGCCCCCAACCACACTCAATATCACAGGCTTCAGACAGAGACAGGTCTCACAAAACCCAGTCTCTTGCTAGGGCTTCTTCCTCATTACACCCTTGGAATCCCTCACTGTCTCACACCTGACATCATGCATCTTGCTCAACTTCTAGCAGATCTTTTGCTGTCTCTATGGCAAGGTATTATGGACTATACCACTCCTGATCATCCATCCACCTGGAAATGGGCCATTTTTAGAGATGCCAACCTCTGGCAGGCACATGGACAATCTGTTGCGGATGCTGCACAACACCTCCCAGGCTCGTTTGATCGGAAACCTCGAAACCCTGCTCAGAAAATAAATACTGGATACAAAACATGGGAATTCCAGATGTATATTTTCAGTCTGGGGCCTGCACTTCTTTACAACATCATTCCTTGGCAGTATTGGCTCAATTATTGTTGACTCATACGTGGTTTTCACCTTATATGCCAGCATTCTATTCCTATTCAAGAGCTACAAGCAGCCCATGCATGTTTTATTCAGTGGGAGATTGATTTCGAGATACTCTACTATCAGCGCCATGCTGAACGCCTCCACTTCATCTGTCCATGTGTTCATCAAGTCATGCATCTTGCCACTGAAACCCTTCAAAAGGGACCACCCATATGTTACTCACAATGGACAATGGAGTGCACCATTGGAAACCTTGGCTAGGAGATTCAACAGCCATTGAACCCATATGCAAATATGTCAAGGGAGGGGGTACGATGGTGTCAGGTTAACATCCTCAAAGCTATGGTACCTGATCTTGTTGAGCTGAAGCAGGATCTTTCTCAGGGTGCCGTTGATTTAGGTGATGGGTATACTCTTCTTCGGAAATGTGATCCATATGATGTTCGACCCGAAGGTGGAGCTGCATGAGCTATTCAGGAGTACCTTGGAGCTGATGTGAAAATTTGTCGCTGGGCTCGTCTGCACTTACCAAATAGGCAGACTGCAAGAACAGTGTGGAGAGAGACTCAGAAACCTGCTGAGAAGGTTTGCATTTCACACAATGTCAAGGTATTTCCTACACCTTAGTACTCATGAACTGTCAACTGACATGAAATATTCTAGCTTGTATTAGATGGCAAGATTCGTCTTGCTGAAGTCCTTTACTTCACCTGTCTAGCTGTTGCAGATGGCTATGATGAAGATGGAGAGCAAAATTTCCATTGGCAGGTGGTGGCACTCATCTTGATGTATTCCCATCCAAATCATGACCTTCTTGAGCTCTCCTTTCATACTGTAAGTTCATGCAAACCTGTTGAGGATAATATTCATGTTGTAGATGTAAAATCTATCACTGATGTCATTGGCATGGTGCCCCATTGATCCGAGCTACCATCTGGAGTGACCAAGAACAGATATTTTTTAGTTGAGAAGCCAAGACTTGACATTGCGACATTTGGAGTAGCTTATGAGGGTCCTGCTGAAGCGATGATAATGAGGCTCAAGACAATGAAGATTAAGGCCAAACATGTACTTAATACAATTTTTAAAACTTGAATCATTTGTGTAATTCCTCATCAAGAGACAGCTGAAGTTGATGTTTAAGCTCCCGCACAGCCTGAAAGGACTTGTCCATCTGAGAACAATCATAAAAGTGTGCCTCTTCGTCTTGTGTGAAGTACTTCCAATAGATTGAGTCTGGAGGGGGTGGACTTGGTGTTTTGAACCACTTCCGATCAAGCTTCGGAATAATAGGTTTAGGTGTTGGTAATACCACTGTATGTTGTTCGTGATTGTCCAATTCTGGCTCTGTGATGCTGTCATCGCTGGGAAGAGTCTTCAAGGGCACTATATGTTGTATGGGTTCATCCAATTCCGGCTCTGTGATGCTGTCATCACTGGAAAGAGTCTTCAAGGGCACTATGTATTGTTCAAATTCAAGGAAGCTTTCAAATTCCAATTCAGCATATATGGTACAGATAGTGTGGTCAAATGTTTTACTTACATATCATCAATCCAATCTCGTAGTACCTCCTCTTGTGTGGCCACTGGTTTTGGCTCAGACTGAGTAAGAACATGCTGCCTAAGAAGTTGACAAGCAGGATTGTTGGTCCAGAATTCTTGATCCAGCATAATATTATCAGACAGAGTCAAATGAGGACTACTATCAGAGTGGCCACTGTCAGTCCAGTCCTCGCTAAATAAACTAAGTGTGTGAGTCCATGATTTACTATTGGTTAATCTCACCTTCTGGGCTCTTTCTGAAGATAGCTATCAAGTTCAGAGTCTGATGGTAGTTTCAAGAAAAATTGCATGACATCACTGGTAGGTCCATAAGAAAAGAGTATGGCTTAATTCGAGTACTTAGAAGATTTGAAGTGATTTGGACATAGCTGAAAGGCACTACATTGGTGAATATGACTTCATACTAGTGTCCGTTCGCACCACCATCATGTCAGTATTATCCCCACCCTCACCAGGATTCTTGGCTTCATCTCTTTCTTTATCAGATCATTCAACCAATTTCTTGCAGCATCCAAAGGATTACCCACAACATAATAATGTAAGTATTGCATTTCATGATTAATAGGCTCAGAATACATTAATAGGGGTGGATATATGCACACACTAAGTGCCAGCACTCTCTCTAGAACTCAAATTCAGCAACTTCAGGAACAGATTGCAGTATATGAATCACAATGCATCAAGTTACAGTGTGAAATCACAAGACTCACAGGAGAACGTGATACTATCAAGTACATTGATGACTCTTTTTTTAAAATCATTTTGTGTGGTTTAATATACTGACAATCAATTTAGACAATCATATCATGCCATTATTCAAGTTCTTGGATTGCTGAAAGATACAGACCCTCTCAAGTTCAGCATTGACAATATCATGGCAAGTGACTTGCACCAACCCTGCCCCAACCGTGCTTCTCACCTGAAAATCTGATTTTGGTGCTGATCTGACTATGATGCTTGGCTCGATTCTGCAGTGGTCTCTCACATCAAGCGAGGCACTGCTCCTTACCTTGAGGAAGAAGATGGTAATCATACCATGAACACTACACTCAAGTCTATTCGCCAGATGTGTCGCACAGCATGGGCAGAGCTTGTTGTGAAGAAACTCGCACCACTAACATGGGCAAGGCTATGTGCTTCTGGTCAGTCCTTGATGCAGAGCATCATGGAGAAGGAATTCCCATTGTTTCAGTTTGATGTGGATGGATGGAAGTTAACACTACTGTGTACAACTGACTATCCCAACTAGCGGAAGTACCACCTCAATCAGGACAGGACCTGGAAGAACCCAGACAGACTGCCGCCAAACGTGAGGCTATGGATGAGGATGAGGATGACATGCACTTTGACACCAAGCCCATTGTTCACAATGTTAAGAAGTCAAAGGGTAAGAAACACAAATGTAGTATGGATGCCTCCAATGCTTCAGAGCTCACCAACAAGCGTCAAAAAGGTTTTTGTTATTATTACTACTATGCTCGTTTGACTCTTTGTAATGTTAGTGACTCTTGTACCCAAACACTGTCCTGGCTCTCTCATCAACATCTCCGACTCGGGTGCCTCCCTGTCGTCTTCTGATCATTCTCTCCCAGCAACTCCAATTGACACCACATCCATTGTTATCCACAGCAGCACTCATACTAGAAACACAGATCTTCCCTCTCCTCTTAGCAACCATGACTGCAATCACGATCTTCTTGAAGGCCTTGGCAACAGTCCCGACAAACAACATGAGCCTGATCTGCCTCTGCCTACACTCCCTCCTTCTTCTCCACCTTGTCATGGCGCCTTTCTTCCTGGCATCTCACTCGATGATTCAAACAACGAGAACGTCTCTGTTGTCCTCAAGAATTCACTGTAAGGTTTATTTTAATCTATCAGTTTGTGCTAATCTGCTTAATAGCGCAATATATTTGGTGGGCACAGTGGCATTCCCAAAGTCATCCCCACTCCAGCACTTCCTCCAAGCACTTGAGCAAAGGTAGCCATGTCAAGAGTAGGCCAGCGACCACTGGTGGAGTCAACATCAAAAAGATGCGGCCAGGTTCTACGAAGAATGGAAAGTAAGTAGACCCGTTATTTGTCGATACTTCACTAACATATTAGCAGAAATTAATTTGTGTGCACTACGATGGCTCAAACAGACCAACAAAAACGGAACCACAGATGAATTCAAGCTCTATTGGACCACCCTGTCAACAGCTCAGCAAGACGAATATCAAGCTGAGGCTGAGCGTCTTGACAGCACTGGTGCCTGGAAGAAGGCCTCCGATCCTGCCGTCATCAACGGCACTCCTTACTAGCACCCACATCATGGACCTACTACTCACCAACCCATACACTGCCTTCTTCAAGTTTCTCGCTACTTCCGGCTTCCTTTCTGGAATCTGGTGTTCTTGCTTCCTTATCATTCACGCCACAATGCCTGCCATCCTATCTGCTGCTATGTTTCCCCCTGCTTTCATACTGTGGACCTGCTCCCACTATTGTATTGTTTCTGCATGCCCCCGCACCTGCTTTTATGCCGCCACAATACCTACTACTAGTAATATCACACGCTGTTGTAGCACATCATTTCTGGTCATATGAATCAATTCATTCTACTGTACTACATTATATGGTGGGATAAGATTTTATTTGAAAATTGAAGAAAAAACCTATGTTGTCAGAGGAGAGCGTGCCCCAGCATGCAGTATATGTGGTGCACCCCAACGACATATGTTGTGCTCTGATATTTTTCTAATGAAGAAAAAAAGCAGATGATGTCTGTTCCCATCGTCTCACACCATACACGGTTTCTACTGGGGATGAAACATGGACCCAGGTACAAGTACCAGAAAAAGCAAAACCATATGTAAAACTGAACATCGAAAACAACTACTGGGACCCACTCCAACCCACTCAAAACACAATAGATAAATACCTAGCCCTGCCAAGAAGAACTAACCCCATGAGAGGAAGCTACACACTGACAAACAGAGGATTCACATACCATCAAACCAACCAACATCAATGATCCCTAATGCCAGCTGTCTCCACCATCGACTCTTTACATGCATAATACACCCAACAACAATCATTCAGTCAGACTAAAATTTTGGCAGGAAAACCTCAACAAATTGGACACAGCTCAACATTGCATCCTCAGCAGCCCCTTCACAGCAAAAGAACAAGACATACTCATCATTCAAGAACCATGCATCGACTTCCTTAGCAACATAAGAGCGACCCAGGACTGGAACATTATATATCCATCAAACCAACACTCTGATGGCAACAGAACCCATGCAGTCACCCTCATTAATAAACACCTCAACACCAACAACTGGTGCCAATTACCATTCCCATTCTCTGACATTATACTCATACAGCTAAACGGTCCATTCAGCAAAAGAACTATATTCAATATATACAATGACAGCAAGAAATGAGAAGTCATCCCAGCCATATCCAAATATCTAGAATGTGAAATATGAACCATCCACCCCTCAGCCAACGACCACATCCTCCTAATGGGCGACTTCAATGCCCATCACCCCCTATGGGAAGAAGAACAAAACACCCATCTATGCACACCACCCAACACGCAAAACAATGCCCAACAAATCATAGACCTAATGGCAGACTACGACCTACACATGGCCCTCCCAAAAGCCATACCTACACTTCAATCCTCAAGCACCGGAAACTGGACAAGACCTGATAATGTATTCTGTACTAACCATACCATAGACATCTTCACCATCTGCAATACGGCCCCTAGATGACACCCCCCACGCATGGATCACGTACCTATCATCAGCATCCTGGACCTTGAAATCCCTTGCACCTCGACTACGACCACCACTAACTTCTGAGACATAGACTGGAAAGTTTTCAATGGCTACCTTCAAACCTACCTCAGCGAATACCCAGAACCAACACCCATCACATCCATAGAACAATTCCAAGCCACAGCCAACAACCTCAGCACTGCCCTAAAAAGAACCATAGAGAGTAAAGTCCCCAACATGAAGCCCAGCCCCCACGCCAAACACTGGTGGACAAAAGAGTTAACACTAATGTTAAAAAAGAAAGATGAGCTAAGTGACCTATCCTACAAGATGTGCGGTCTACCTGCTCACCCTGTACACGTAAAACATCATAAATACGCAATCAAGTCACTAAAGCCATCCGAAAAACAAAACAAAAACACTGGATAGAATTCCTCAAGGAACTAGATACAGACAACATATATACTGCTAACAAGTTTATTACCAGACCATACAGAGATGGAAGCAGGACAGGCATCCCAGTACTCAAGACCAAAGATGCCAACGGCAATCACACAGAAGCTGTCACGAACAAGGACAAAAGTAAAGCCCTGGCCAGAGCCTTCTTTCCTTCCCCCCCGAACTCCAGCGCTGTACTGACTGACTTCAAATACCCAGACCCAGTGTCATGCATGGTATATGATTCATACCATGTCATATATATAGAGAGAGTGATAAGAAAGATATGAGAGACTGTCTAGCCCTCTATCACTGAGTTACCTCTCTATTTTTCCTTTATTTCATTGTTTTGTATTTTATTTCTCTGACTTATTCTATTTTGTATTTTGATGAGCATGTGACCTTCTATTGATTTCTCATTATTTATTTTTATTTGGCTTCTTTCAGCCATAGATTTGTTTGTCAAAGTTTTGTATCTCTTTGTTTATGTCTAACTGTTTACTTTTATTTGGCTTCTTTCAGCCACCAGATTTTATTTGTCATCACATCATGTGACTGGGAAATATTCTGGTTTGTAACATTATTTAAGCTGACTCAACATGTTTAGTCATGATTCGTCATGCTTTGTAAATTCTTTGTAAGATTACACTGTATTTATAATGTACTTAGTAATAATCTGATTCATCACCTGGTTTGTAAGCCACATTCTTACCAATCCATCTGATAAATCATGCTTAGTAAGGGGGTTCCCAAAAGGTATAAAGGACTCCATTTTCTCCATGAAATAACAATTCTCCCACTTGACTCTTGTCTCAAACTGTGTGAGATCACTAAGAATTAGAGGGCAGGCCAACATAAGTGCCTTGAGATAACATCTAAGATATCATTATCTACTCTAACTTATATACTACCTTACAGGGGTTGACTATACAACCATCGAACAGCTCTCATTCTAAGCTTTACATGTATACATAGGACTCTCTCTTTCAATGGAAAGTGAGACACATATCTAAGGATGACAAAGTTGAAACAGACTTTCATAGGTTGAAACACGACCTACTAGGCTGAAACAAACCTAATGAATTTATCCAGAACACAGAACATTCCACAACACTTTGTATCAGACTACACAAGAAGAGGACAACTGTTAAGAACGTGCTCAAGGGTTGGATCTGAAGGGCTTGGCTTCAGCTCGTGCGCTGCGCCCCTTACCCGAGTACGTGCCCCTAACTTCCGAAGGCTGTCGAACAATGTCCGAAGGTTACCGGATGATGTCCGGAGGGCGTCAGGCGATGTCCGGAGTCCGATGTCCGATGCGCGGGAATTCCGGCGGACGTTCGGAAACAAGAGATAAGACTAATCCAGACGAAGTCCGAACTAGAAAGGAAACAGCGGAGGACTACCAAAGGTAGAGGCGGAGGTGATAAGTCTATAGGAGTCAATCCTAAGACGAGCGGAGGTCGACGAGAGAGAAACTCAAGTCGGACGGAGGAGGTAATGAGCAGAGTCTAAGATGATATTCGAACTGAGGAAACTACAGAGACTGTACAGGGTTTATATACTACTGAGGACATAACGGAGAACAGTAAGTGCAGTGTGAGGCTATGTAAAGCTATGGATAAAACATATGGGACAACTATCACTAGTCTATCGGAACTTAGTAAAATGAAGACGGAAATGAATAAGGGACGGAAAATAAAGTGTACTAACTGATAAGGGAAATACCAAAGGGATAAGGCACGGAAGTTAGACGCGGGTCGGATCTGGATAATACATAGAAGTCGGCCGGATCCGGAAATCCAGAAATGATGAGTGTGATAGGTCCGGACCCAGAACGCGGGATATGACAACAACAAATTAAATCCTCCCAAGAACTCACCACATTACCTCCCATGAAGTAGAAAAGTCAGAGACTGTGGACTTAAGGACTGGCAAGAAGTCTTCACCGTGTATAATTGTGGTGTCATTATACACAACTTTTATATAAGACCCTTAAGTAACAAGACAGTGCAAGATTTTATCCTACTCCTTGAGCATCTGGAACCTGTAGGCGAGAACTGTAGCGATGAAACAAGGCAGATAAGTAATATGTAATGAGAGAGCACGCGGAACGGAATACGCAGTTTCATGTAATAGCCTTGATAATGTTTAGTCAAACTGAGAGAAAATGAATATGCACCAATGGAGATAGACGGACATGGAAAGGACATGGACAGACAATGCGGGATGGAGGTGTGGAGAGGATATGCCTGTGGGAGTATGTCGGATAACATCAACCGAGGTATCTTTGCCATTGGAACACCAGGAGATGAGACAAAATATATATATCTCCATACTCCTTGACACCAATATCAAAAGACACACTTTGCAGCCCAGGGAGGATGCTAGTGTCGCATTGTGCACTCCACCTCTTCATCACTCAACTCTGTCTCATCATCATTAATGTTTCCATTGGCAGACATCATAATGGACTCAGCTTCACACTGCATCTCTGCCAGTCTCTCCATCTCCCACAACCATTTGTGTTCATGCTCCCACTCACGCATACAGTCACACACACTGCCTTTGCCTATGGTCAATGACGTGGTATCGGCCATGCTGCTGACGTTTTTGGCTGTTGATACATTTGTGAGGTCTGCAGTAGAGGCATTGGAGGTGTAGTGCTCATTCAGACTTGTCCTCAACGTGTTCTGTCCAACACTGACATCGGTCTGTGATGCACTTTGACATCAGTTATGATGGTGGATTGATTGTCAGTGTTAGGGAGAACAGCCACAACACAACACACCTTCCAAAATGGGATCATGCATGAAAGATGCCCCAGTCCAAGTCTCTCCAACATCAAAGTCCTTCCAACATCACAGTCAACATCCACACTCCCTCAAATAACATAGGTCCTGCAAATGCAGTAAGTGCCAGAGCCCATCACATGATATATTAAATGTTGCTGAATATCTGGATAGACGTTAGTGCATTATATCGCCAACCACCAACCATCACCAGTGGTTTGATCAGAGGTGGAGGTGGTGGAATGAGTGGATGTGCTGTCAAGATATTGGAAGGTATTGGGGAAGGTGTTGGGGAAGTTGAGGGAGTTGTTGAGACACAGGGATTCAGATGAAAGGGTGAGCATGGCCTAGCGTCAACATGAGTTTCTGCACACCAATCAAGGTGAGGTTGATATACGACAAAAAATGGACCACAAATTTACCTTTTTGTGCAGATCTTGTAGATATCGTCTTCATGTTAGTAATATTTGAGGCCCTTTTTCATTTTTGCCCTTTTCATGCTTGTCCTGTGTCTCCTCATGTGTCGATCACATCTAATGTAGAGTTGGTTGATGACCAAGTGCCCACTGCCATATTTTGATCAGAAATATATATATATCATTTGATGTCTGGAGCACACCGTATGTGTGGTAGGAAAATATCAAGCTCTGACATGTGACTCCCACTAAATCTGTTATGGCTGATTAGCTGTTGGGATGAGGACAGCCCTCACAAGCCAAAGGGTCTATCATGCTAGACAAAAGGATGGGTCAGTTATCAGACCTTCAACAGATTCATCCATAAACAGACCATCATCAAAACTGCCTGCTAGGTCAAAGGCCAGACAATAAATTGCTTCATCAACAACTGGGTCAGCGACCAAAAAATCAACCACTTCATCAACAACTGATCCACCAACTGGGCCAGCAATCAGACCATCAACCAGTTCATCAACAACAAATGACTTACCAGGTCAGCAATCAGACTATTGACCTTGTTGAGTAAAATTAAGATGCTATTTTGAACACATATGATCAGCATAATTATTGACATAGAATGAGTGGAAAGCATCATGAGAATGGTAAAGCTTGAGGGTATGGAGGATGAAATTGGTGTAGAGACTGACATCTCTGTGGCCTCGTAGAGGTCTAATTTCCGATGCATGTAACAATGCTAATCATTACCCGAATCATCCCCTATCATATCCGACTCAATATGCACCAAGCCTGAAAACATCGGACATCGGACATCACACTTTGCACATCGCACTATCGGACTTCACGTGTACTCGTCCTACCTATGTCCTGTGTCATTTTGCTAGCCCCACTAGGTGCATAGTTACTTGTTTTCCCATCACTAACATTGTAGACCTGTAAGGCAGCTACTTGAGTTTGAAGGGAAATTGATCGAGACCCAAACAAAGGACGTGACTGATAGAATGAGTGAAGGGGAGTTGTTCACTGAGGATACGTAAAGTAAGGACATGCTTTTGTATCTAGTGAGTGGCTATGACAGTAACTGCTATAGCCAGTGAGGTAGTACTGCAAATCAGTCCGGTACAATGGGAATTCCGTAGCCAGAGCGGTAGCAATCCTTACAGACCACATTATTACATGTCCGCAGCACCTCATGTCTTATTACATAGGACATTGGACCCGAAAATATTGCACTATTAATTTCGCCTATAGGCTTCCAGATTTCTACATATCTACATAAATATTGGACTCCCCATAGCATCATCATCATCCAAGTAGAGGAGAGCCATTCTCCGATGCTTAGGGGTCAAACCTGATATTTCGTAGTTCTTAGTTGACATTGCGAATATCATTGTTCCTTCACCACCCATTATTATTGCGCATACCATTCACTTTCCTGGCGCACACTATCGCATCACTATTAGTTTCCGATACCCCGAACCCGAACCTGATAACCCAAAACCCCAAAAACATCAGACCCAACACTTTTGCATCGGACATCGTAATTATACCTTTGGACTTTGTTTCCCGCACTTGGACTATTGACCCCACATCACTCACTGACCCCCAAAACTATTCCCAGACCACAGACCCCTGGGTCGAACGCACTTGTCACCAAGTATAGCAGACTAGGCAGTGCAAGACCACAATATCAAGATATCAGTTTGGAGCCATCTTTGTATAGCCCCACTCTGTGTTGTATTCCTACATTGGGACCATAGACAGGTATAAGGTGTGCTGCATGATAGACTGTGTCAATATGAATAACACTGAGGTTCAGGGAGCCATCCTCAAGAACACTTGGCTAGACCATCCACATGCCAGTGTCTTCATTGGTGGAGTCACCAATCTTGTCAAACCACTGGATGAGAACACAGGGATATACTTTCCCCTTGAATTTGAAAGAAAAGAAATACTTGACCCTAACAACTTCCAGTTCTCACATCCCTTTGAAGTCTGGATTAGTGTTGATGAAAATGAAATCATTACATGCATAGACATTTCTCCAGAGTGGACAAGCTCGGATCTGCTTGTGTCGCATGCCACCAACTGTTACGACACACGCGAGTGTATTGTGTTCCACCAGGATGGTTCTAACAGCGACAACCACGACAGTGGTACCGAGTGCTGAGAGTCGTCGGCTCCTTAAGATAATAAGGAGTTGCGTACGCTTGCGTAGCTTGCTGGTTGACAAGGGGTTGATGCTTGTCGGTAAGCAAGAGGTTACGGGCGATGATAGCGGGTTGTTCACAAGGCAAGCAGGTAGCTTTAGCGAGACTAGTGAGTTCTAGGTAAAACCTGGTAAGATTAAAGTAAGGAACATCTACTTTAATCTTCGTCCTTATATAAGGCTACTCTATCATGTCTAAGCTCAGCCTAAAGCTGGGTTCTAATCGGCTTATCTATCGAGTCAGAGATAGCATACATGAGGCGGGCTTCTATCAGAGATAGCGGCCTCAAGGCATCCTTCTATCAGTACATGAGGCAGCATGCGGCTTGCCTTCTATCTTGATATCATTAATAGGTCTTCTAGACCTATGTCGTCATATGCAGTCCAGACCGCTTATCTAAGCCGGCAGTTGCCACTTATCTTCTTCTATCATCTATGGCCTAAAGGCCCAGGTATCGTCTATCATCTATCTCCGAGGTCTCCGGGTTCAGGTACGTGTCATTGCCGTGCAAGGTGGCAGAGGGCAGAGGTGGCAGAGGGGACTCGTGTAGTGCATTGTAACACCAACATCACTCAGATCACTTGGGGCATAGAAGGTCGCAGTAGCAGAATTAAAGATGTAGAGCTTGCCTTCATGTTGAGGGCAGCTAGCAGCAGGGATATCTTTAGGATTATGGGGATCATCAGGGAACAGCTGAGCAATGTGGTACACTGACTTCCTCCACTAATTCTGTCCGTGCCTGGTATTATTCTTTGTAAAATTATCAAAATCAAGATCAATTTCACTCACAAGGAGTCTTCACAAGCTGCACAGATGCAAGTACTATTGAGTCCTTAACAATTTTGCCATTGTCTGCCTCATCTTCAGTTTGTGGTCTGACAACAGGGGCATCTAAAGGGTCTTTATGCCTGCAACTGTCCATTAGCTATGTGAGGAGGCAAACATAAATATAAAAAAACTTACGAGGAGCAGCTACAGTTCTTGATAATACAGAACTGTCAAGCATCCATTGTATAGCGAAGTCCACTCAAGAGGCTGAAAGCTTGTCAAGGTGTTGATTGCACAAAAGCATCTGGCTGAGAGCATTATTCTTGCTGGACCATTGCCAGGGATCTTTCACTGCCTTGATGTGCTTTGATTCCATAATCAAATAACATAATCCATTCAGGGCAGCGAAGAGCCAGATCATGTCCACATAATGGGTCATTGAGTGCTGGTGAGGGAGCAAGAAGTGAGGAACTGTGCCTGAGGTTTTAAATATCTGGTAGTAGTGGTGAAACCGAGTAAGTGCATCTTGAATTTGATTCATGGTGTCTTTATAAGCAAAATACAAGTTCATGCGGGTCTGTAATAGACAGACTCTCTGTGCAATATAAGTAAAGAACTAAGTATCTTACCTCAGATCATACATGCAAAGGCAAACATCTGAGGTAACGAGTCGAGACAGCAAAAGGATTCAGTAGGTACAATGGAGAAATGAATAACAAGACCGAACAATAGAAACATACAAGTCATTGGGTTGAACCAATCAGAAGACGTGAATGAATCATGAAGTGCCCCAGCTGTGGGTGCACTTGCTTAACTCCAATAGTCTTCAGTAATGATGTTGCACCACACAAGAAAACAAAATTTTGAGAGTGTACAAAATGTGCGCACCATATCTTGAGATACATGGCCTTCAATAGCTGGAATGAAAACCTTCATCAACACTTTAGAATCATTCCCTGTCCACTGTCTGAAGTCACGGCCTTTGTGAAATTGCCATAGACCAAAGAATGAGGCTACAACAGCAATTCTGACATTGTAAGAGAGTGCCATCAAGCTGATAAATGAGATAACATACCTGCGGTCTATATCACTCATGATTTCATCCCCTCGTTTGGTACTGTGTGTAATCCTGAGGTATTTCACTACCCAGTCCACAAGATGGTCCTTGGAGGCGCCTTTGATTGGCTGGTGGAGGAGATCAAATAATAATAACTGATGGATATCAGCTCGCAGAAAGTTGTTCGTGAACGGCTACACACAATAAATTAGTTTGTATTTTAAGAGCCTCTGGTGGTTCAACTCACGATGACATGGCTATTGATGTCATATTCAAACCACAACATGTCCGCAGGTAGTTCACTTATCATTAAATCTATGTGCTCATGACAGCAGTACATACAGCCACCATCAAGATTTAATCAAAGTGCAAGACATCTACTATGCCTGTAAACATTGATGCTGACAAGGAACTGAAATACTCACTTCAGACACCAATTTTCAACGGTACAAGACAATACCAGCTGCTCTTCGTAGTCTGCTATGTATGGTCATAGACCATATATGATGCATCAAAAGTGACCATCCCCACAGCAGAGGACCTCATACTTGGTCATCCCTGGTTTCAGACTGGTGAGAATCACAGATAGCGAGCGGTGGAATAGTTGTCCAGGTTACAGCCTGGCTCATTTGGCTGTGAGTTGAGCTTCTCATGCTCTTGAAGCATGGTGTCAGATGTATACAGCTCGGTAATGATCCTCTTTGGAGGTTCATTGTTGTCAGGCTCCAGAATAGTCTGTATGGCTTTGTGTGAAATGTCTTTGCTGCAACTTCCTGGTATGCAGATTTGAGCATGTTGACATGCACAAAACTTGTTTTGTACATGAACATGGCAAATATTTAGCTTTAAATACCCTTCATAATAGCCTATAATGCTATCTAGAATTTTAAGTGTAGCACCCATATTTTATTTGAGTAACTTCAGACTCAAAATTGAGTGCACTACTACTTAACGTTCAAAATAACACTTATCTTTCTGAAAGATCGGTTTCAAATGCACAATTCTTCACTTGGTCAGCAATTTCTCACACCTCCTATATTTTTCTCACACATTTTCACATGTTCTGGAACATACTTTGTGACATATCCTGACATCATATTACATAATCGGCATATTTTGTGTCACATCTTGAACATGTTCACTTACGCGAGCCTTTCATTTTCTTACGCGAGCCTCTTAGTTTTCACAATGCTCAGAGGAGAGACTGAGATACTTGATACCTTATTACATAATCGGACTCATGAGATTTGGTGGCACATTAGGAAACCATGCAGAAACTTCATTATGACAAATATGCAGGACCAACACTATGGTATTTAACAAGTTAACATCAGACTGCAAGAATCTCAACAAAGTTTGAACACAGCTTTGGAGTACAGCATTCAGGCAGTGCAGAGGCAGTGTACACAGCTTGCTAGCACAGGTTAGCATAGCCACAGAGCACAGCCACTAATGTTGATTTGAAAGCATTGGAATCTGGTGGAATAGTCTGGAAAGTTCTATGGTATTCTTTGAAACTTTAGTAGTAGATTAGTAATCAGTAGCACAGCCACTAGTAGAGTAGTATATAAGGGGCCCATTTTCCCTTCTAATAAAGAGAGCTCCATCTCAGAGCCCATTTCCAAGTATCATCTAAGTTTGAGAGTGAAAGAGTGAGTGAAAGATAAGAAGAGTGACCATAAGGCTCTTTTTAAATTCTCACCTCAAAGATTACTGAGTGACACACTGAGTGAAATATTAGCTTATTTCATTCCACTTTTTGACACTGTTTCCCACGACATGCAGAGGCATAATTGAGGCCACCATTGAGCCATACATTTTACACTAGCTGGTACACGGTTATCAGTCATCTAGTGCAGATATATTCCACTTCTCTTTCAGACACAGGAAATTGATTCTGTGGGGAGAATATACGTATTTTCATTAGCAAGGGAAGACAAATAAGACTAACAGTTAGTCACTAATATTAAGAACTTGGCCCACTTAAGACTACATCAATAGGGTGTACTCTGTTCTGTCCTGCGTCAAACTCATCGTGTAGTGCCTGAGCAGTAGAGAGTAGGTTTCGAAGCCACATATTAGTTCGGGCTGATCCGTGTTTAGAGGCTTAGTTTGATCTCCAATTGGTTTGTGAAGATAGGGAGTATTGTCATAGCTCTGAGAATCATCGCATAGACATCCATCTGTATTCGTTGAAGTCATAGCACTGCATCACGCCAGTTATTGACTTTCTTTAGGATCATAGCACTGCATCAAGCCAGTTACTGATTCTACTTCCCCCTTTTTAGTCACTGAGTCATTCCTTTAAAAACTCAACACATTTTTTCCCACAAACAACTACATTATCGACTGTTGGTATTTGTCTGAACCATTGACCGTGGTAGGATACTGAAAATTGGTGAATTTTACTGTTTTCACATCCTAGTAAGACAATGTTGTAGCACTCAGGTTGGCATTGGTTGCATATCCTGCCAAACTCATATGTGTCTCACATTATACTCCTTGACATACCTTTTACCTTCCGAGAGTTCCATGCACTCATCTGAGTCGTCTGAAGGTCATCCATCCCCTTCCGAGGCCTGTATACACTTCTGATCCCCCATACCATGTCCTATCCATATCCGTTTGACTTCACTGGTGCATTCTCACTTTGATATCTGTTATTGATTATGTCTTAGGGGCACATATGTTGAAAAGCCTGATTAATACATATAGCTGCACGCTGTAAAGAGTTGATTCGTTGTAGGCGCTACAAATTGTATTACCTTAGAGCTCAAAGTGTGAGTGTAACGCTCGTCCCAAAGAGACTGCCTATAGAATTATCTCTTGATATAAATACAAGGGATATCTTGTCAAGATTGAAGATGAGAGAGCAGGAATGATACCTAAAACACGTTCCATGTTTCTGAAGGTGCGTCTGAAGTGTCCGAAGGTGGTCTGACGTCTATAAACGAAGGTCCGAGGTTACGCGAAGTGTCCAGAGAACGTCCGGTAAACAACAAAGGTTCCGAGAGAGGAATGCGACCAGTTTGTTGAAGTATGTTGAAGTATGTTGAAGTATAAGACCAGCAGAAGTACCAAGGTAAGACTAGGCAAAGTCTATCAGAAAACTAAGAGATACCGAAACACAAAATGGCAGTGGTCAGGCCAAACAATCATTCCAAATTGAACAAAAGATTGATTGCGCGAAGTACGAATATCCGAAGTGACTCTACTAACTATGACTGGTAGCAGGGAAAGTGAAGTCCAGTGCGAGCAGTTAGCAAACCAGATTATATCCTATGGTGTGAAAGTCTGGAATTGCGTATGCGAGTCCAGTAGCGAGATAAGCTATCTGAGATGTAATAAGACTCATGGTAAGCTGCTACAGAGATAGGCATGTAATAGTGCACGAGGTGCGCAGCTATACATATTAATCAGGCTTTTCAATGTATGAGCCCCTAAGACATAATCAATAACAGATAATCAAAGTGGAAATGCACCAGCGAAGTCAAACAGACACGGATGGGACATGGTATGGAGGATCGGAAGTGTATACAGGCCTCAGAAAGGGGCGGACGACCTTCGGATGACTCAGATGAGTGTACAGAACTCTTGGAAGAGCAAAAGGAGTGTTGAGGATTATAATGTGTGGTTCCTCTGAGATTGGCAGGATACGCGACCAACGCCAGTCCAAGTGCTACAATGCCTTGTGCGCTATTATATGCATATCTCTGTAGCGGCTCGCCTTGAGTCTTATTACATTTCGGATAGCTTATCTCGCTACTGTTCTCACCTATGCAGATTCCAGACCTTCATGCCATAGGATAAAATCTGGCTTGCTAGATACTCGCACTTCACTTGACTTTCCTGGCTACAAGTCATAGTTTGTGGAGTCACTTCGGATAGTTGTACTTCATGCAATTGATCTAATTGTTCATTCAGAATGATTGTTTGGCCTGACCGCTGCCATTTTGCACTTCACTATCTCTTAGTTTTTCTGATAGACTTTGTTTAGTCATACTTCGACATACTTCAACAAACCCGCCGTATTCCTCTCTCGGAACCTTTGCTGTTCATTGGAGACTCTTTGAATGCTCCGTGCAACCTCGGACCTTCATTTCTTGACATCGGACCATCTTCAGGCACTTTGGACGCACCTTTGGAAACACAGAATGTTTGAGATCAATGAGTTATAAAACCATGTCATGAGCCAAAAAACTCTCCAAGCGCTGATACAGGCTCATCTTAATCAATGGGAGGTGGGGCTGGGATCAGTAGGACTGGGACTTCATCACAATAACACATGGAGAGGTGGATTTGTCGATTTGGATGCCCTGATGGCCATGGCTCCATTTCAATGTCTGGCACCTCCTGTTTATATCCAAATACTTCCGTGAACATCAGGTTCACATCTAATAACACACAACACTCACATCCACTTGAGGCTGGTGTAGTTGCTGTAGGTGCTCCCACTCTTCTTCACATTGTTCTTCCTGCCAGTGTTCATCTTCCAAACGAGTAGCTTCAGCAATCACTTCCCCATGCTTGCACTGCTCGGCAAGAGCTGATGTGGTGGCTATATCACATATCTTGCCACAGTATCTGCTCAGGTGAATTGACAGGCCGCGATTGTGCACTTCTACATTGCAGTTTGGACACTGTACCATCAAGAGAAAAGTGAGTAACAAAACAAAGATTGAGTGGGGCATCATGAGCAGCAGCAGAAACATGCTGCAACTGCAGCCTTAAATGCAAGTTCCTTGCAACAAGATCCACAGATTGATTGCGATAGGATAAGGTCCAGGCAGATCACCTGGATGATGGTCGAGATCAGTTCACAATCAAGATCTCATGCTTCTGCTCAGTGACAAGATACCAAAGATAGCGCTCATCTCAAGATGTGGAGCTAAGAGAGGGTCGAGTTCACTCTAGAACCGACTGAACTGCATGTTTCACACCATTGATGAGCAAAACACTGTATTATAGTTATAGCACATGTAATGAATCAGGATCGCACGGACATTTATGACCTTTCAGAGAGGCAGCTTGAGATTTTGCAAAATGAGATGACATGAAGGAATAAACATTGGACATACACAATGATGGGATCCTGGTATGTTACACAGCTTCGAGGAAGTAGGGTTGGGTTAGTGGATACCAAAACATCAAAATAATGTACCATTGCCCACACAGTTGAAGTTTCCCTTGCATCCCCATCCTAGACAATGCCAGTCTTGAAATGCCTTGCAAGGCTGGCATGAGGTTGAGAGAGTCTAGCAATGCCTTGCGAGATGAGCAGGCACATCTTGCATGTTGTCAAACGAATCGATTCATGCCTCAGAAGGCATCACGAGGTCATGGGAGATTCTCCGGCCCTTGCCAGATTTGGGCACTTTTGCTGATCTAGTAGCCCTAGAACCCCCTACTCCACCAGAAATTCGAATTACCTTGTACCTACAAGGTCATTATCAGCCCATAATTGTGGCTGTACGTTCCCACTTTTTCTCCCCGTGAGACTTTATTGACATTAATGCTAGTACTGCATGCATGCGAATTTAAGGACAACACACCATTTCTTCAATGATCGAAGAGTGTGCCAACATTTCATGGTATTTGCTGCTCTACCCTGCTCACGTAGTAACTGCCTTTGGTGTACTGGGTGGCGAACAGTGTAGAAAGGTGGAGTTTGCACTGTCCAAATCACATTTCATATTCTCTAGGTGCTTCGTGCAAGTTCTTAACTTGTACAACTGGATATAATACTAGTACAACATCTCAATGTCCTCCATGTTTGTCCAACTCTGAATGGCATGGATCTTGCCACAATCAATATATAATGGCTTCCTGCTTCTTTGAATCCCACCACTGCTCTGTTATCCGGTCAAGCTTCACAATCTGTTGGTCTTCAATACGAAGATATTCACTTGGGTGAGTTGTTAGCAACTTCTTGTCAAAATTGCATAGAAGCTGTATATTCTCCTGACATGTCCTCGAGAAAGTGCGACATATACATTGAATGGGGAAAGTCCACCACTTGGCAGCATTAATTGCTCTCGCGTTCATCCAATATAATCTCCTTTACTTCTCCTCATGCTCCATTTGCAACATTGAGCTCTGTGTCGACATTGAAGGTGACCATGACCTTCACTCCAACTGCAAGTTTGATAACATTTGGCAAAGCTGCTCGTTCGTCTTGTTTAGCATTTCTCCCACTGGGCTTTGTTGCGACTGCGTATCTCTTCATCAATGTCAACTCCCGCCCTTGAATGGTATCTTTTGCCTTGCACACAAAAAGTCGATTTCCACTCCTTTGGCAATGATTCTTTGTCATATTCAAGTTCCACTGGCGACGTACTGCATTGCAAGGCGTAATCAAGACTGCGTCATTCCATGGAGGAGAATTGAAGTCAGTTGGTGGACAATGAGGATTTGTTAGAACAAGTGAGCAGAGCAGCTGAACATGGTGACTGCAACAACTGCTATGCCGGATATGATGCAAAAGATCATTCCATTCTGGATCGGTAACACGAATTTGTTCCTTGAGACAAACAACAGTTGTAAATTGCTCATAAATTTTCCGACCCAGCATTTCCTCCGCAGTGTCTTTTGATGAATCGCAAGGATAATACAGAGCCGCACTCTTTTTCACTGCTACTGGTGGAAATTGGTGAAAATCTCCAGTGATAATGACATTGACTCCTCCAAAGGCTTGGTCATTTCCTTCTTCACCAGCCAAAGACTTTCCTTTCGCAACATATGCAGATATTTTCACCAAGAACTTGCGAGATAGCATGGACTTCTCATCAATGATGAGGTATAGCTTGTCTTTCCAAAATATGAGTTTCCTCAATGTCTGGGCTCCTTGTTCGTGACCATTAAGAGGTATCAATGCAATGATGTGTAGAGTCTTTCCATCAATGATGAAAGTTGCAATTCCAGTATAGGCTGCCTTCACAAGTATGGATTCAACACCTCAGCTCTGAAAGTTTTTGGTAATGGTTTGGATCGTCTTTGATTTTCCAACACCTCCTTCTCCTGGAATTTGCATAAGCAGCTGCGGAGGTTTGTGTCCTGCCAATGTTTCAGACAGGTGCCAATTGATGATGTCATAGGCATGTCTTTGATCCTTCAAAAGACACAATGATTCGACTGGAGATATATGTTCTTGAACTGAAGGCTGGAGGTATGATATTTGTCCTTCATCATTATCTTCGTGCAGTCTGTCTATCATGGTGACGTCTCCAAGGTCAGCTGCAGGAATAGCTTGATCTTCTTCCTTGTTCATTTCATCAGCCATTGCAGCTTGCCACTTTTGAAGCTGGACATAATCATTCCCACTTGCAATACCAACATTTGATGCAACAACATCCCAGAAATTCATTTTCTCTGGAAAAATTCCTGTCAAAAATCCAACTGCAACTACATTCATCCCATGCACTTCTTCACAATGAGATTTCTGGGATTCTTCATATGCATGCAAATCATCAATCATCAAATTAACAGCTGTCTCCTCCTCTTCATCCTCTTCATCAATGATTGCAGCTTGTTGGCCTCTTGATTTGGTATGGTGTCTGGCAGATGTGAAGTTTTCGCTATTGTGAACCAGCGAAACAACTGCAGCTGTCTTGCATTCATAATAATACTGAATGCCAGCAATAACATCCTTTTCTTGCTGTGATGCGTGGTTGAAAAAATCTGTGTATGCATCTTCCCATCTCTTGAAGTCGCTTTTCAGATCTTCAACAATGCACCATGGTACAAGCAGTGCAAGAATTGATGCACAGTATAGTTTTTGACTTTTTCACTCATCGCCTCGAGGAAAAAATGGTCCAACGATATTAGGCAGTGTATTATGACCCTTTGATTGAATAACTCGGCGATGGGTGCGATATTTGGAATGATCATTGAGGTAATGGCTCCGTTCATTCCTTGGTAGACCACACTTTGGAATCAAAGATGATGCAGAAACTTCATGTTCTTGTTTCTCCCATTCTGAAGGTGGGTTCACTTCTTCATATGTGTCGATCACAAACTGAAAATATGAATATGAGTTGAGTTCTTCTCCTCGCTGTTTGTAATCTTCTAATTGTGAACACATATTAAGATGTCCGGCATTGTTAAGATGCAATGTAATCATGTCCTACATGTTATTTGAGTTATTCCATTACACCACCTAACATAATATATTGCAGAAACATACCAGTGCATCTTCATTGTCATCTGAACAATGCCGTCTGTTTTTGGTCTCTGCCCGACTCTCTGAATCACTTGTATCATCTGAATTGGAGTCTTCATCACTTGCAGTATTCATATCGGAATCAGGTTCGTCACTGTAAATCAGATTTAATCAGCACATGTGTTATTGAAAAATCTAACAAAGACTTACTTTTCTTTGTTCAAATTCAATTCAGAAAATGCCCACAGCAAATGAGACTTGAGTGCAAATCAATATAATGGTACATAATGGTGCGAATATATTGCATCTCCCCATCCCATAAGGTACACAATTACTTGTGGTCCCGAATGTTCCATTTCACGATTGATAGAATGCTGGCAACGGAGGAGTAACAGATGGTTATGATCGACCATGTTAAGACCGTGCACAAAGGGTAGGACTGATTCCAAGGGGCTTGGCTTCAGCTTGTGCGCTGCGCCCCTTACCCGAGTATGTGCCCTTAACTTCAGAATGATGTCCGGAGAAAGTCCAGTGAAGTCCGAAGGACTTCCGGAGAAGCGTGGGAAACTTCGGAAGGACTTTCCGGACGAGTGCGAGAAACTTCCGGATGAGTGCGGGAAAGTTCCGGAGGAACTTCCGGAAATTACGATGGAGTTTTGTCCTGACGGGGATATGTATAATGGCTACTCAGGACAAGTCCTGAGTAGAAGGAAACAGAGGAAAGGCTGCAAGGACAAAGTCCGAAGCAGAATAGGTCCGGAGGACCGCGGGAAAGTTCCGGAGGAACTTCCGGAAACTTTGGAGGATCGGAGGAATGGTGGGTCGGAGGAGCGGAGGAGCGGAGGAGCGGAGGAGCGGAGCTCCGGCCTAGGGAATTCCTCCCTAGGCCTGAGATGGATAATGACTAAGTCGGAGGACTAGAACTGTTACGAGGACTTAGGGTGAAGGCTAGTGCGAGGACTAATATGTGTATGATATTCAGACTGAGGAAATACAGGAGTATCTACTGGGGTTTATATACTAGAGGCAAGTCTGTGCAGATCAGTAAGCAGAGGGGTAAGGCTATGTACGAGCATGTGGAAATGTATTAGAAAATAAGACGGATCATAAGAAATGAACTCGGAGATGAAATGAGGTACGGAAAATGAGGAAGTCTAACTCAAGAAGGAACATACAAAGGGATAAGGCACGGAAGATAGACGCGGGTCGGATCCGGATGTCCGGAGATGAATGCGTGATAGGTCTGGGTCCGGAACGCAAGGAAGATAGACATGGGTCGGATCCGGATGTTCGGAAGTCCGGAGACAGGTGATTACCATAAGGGGATGGGCGCTGATTTAAGGTTTGGGTTCGGACATGACAGATAGGTCGGATCCGGAGATCCGGAGATGTGGATATCAGATCTGGCATCCGGATATCAGATGCAGGAGTACAGGGATTCGGACGGATAGAGGATTGGGTCTGGAGACATGGACAGGAGGTCCGGAGGTCCGGATGAGGCGTGGGAACGTCGTCAGATGTTGGTCCGGAATGCGGGATATGACAGACCACATCATCAAGATGATTTGAATGATCCTGATGATATAACAATGTACCTGCCATCAAAGCAGACACATTGTTGTTCTTATTCTGCTTCTTGGTCGAGTAGTCTGTAAAGTACCATGTGATGTCCTTTGTATCTCTTTCATTGGTGAGGAGTTTGATATCATTGTTGCAGCGAAGAGTCATAGTTATCGCAGGACAAAAGTTGTTGAGAAATGCATATGTTCATTTTGGATTCTATCTACCATGTTCATCAACAATATCAGTGGGTGACAGTAACCAAGGAGCACATCTCTTGCAGACCAACTGTCTGTGCTGATTGAATCTCAAACAAGTTGCCCTGCTACAGGTATGAACTTGTTGAGACCTGACTACACATCATTTGATTGCTTGATTTTTGATACTCCAATTACTGGAATCTGGATCTGGGGGTCGTGAATATGGCAAGTTGCTTTCCCTTGGCATTGTTCGAATTGTTTCTTCATTCAATCCTTCAACATGTGCTCGAATGTTCTGCCAAATATACTTGTTGATTCGTGTGCGAAATTCCCCATTCTGCAATTGAACATGCATGTCGTGCATATTTGGCATATGTTGAAGCCAAATCATCATATGCACATGCAAAGATCCTCTTCCTTGAGCTTCAATTACGCAAAATAACCACTAATGTGCCCAAGCATCCCCATCCCACTATGCACCCGATTTCCTCTGACATCAATCTGAAAGAGTGTTGAAAGCACTGCCTTGATAATGAAGAAGAAGTACTTCACAGCGGCAAAAGGATCTTTGGCAATGTTTTGAGCCCAGCGATTGCTATCTGGACCAGCATCAGGAAAAAATTCATCCATATTGATCTGCTCCCCAGCAAAAACCTGTGCAACTGGATCATGTGTGTCACTGGGATTGATTGTCATCCAAAGACTTAGACCATGAAGACACAGACATGTTCCCCATATAAATCCACAATATTGACCCCGATAATTGTCAGACCCCATGATACGTCTCGACACCACAAATACATGTTTCCGAAGAAGATGAACTCGAGGATTAGATATCTTTCTGTGTTCTGCTTCCTCTTTCTCTGCTTGTTTAAGGTCAGAAACAGTGATAGAATTGATGATATATCCATCACATTCAAAGTCCTTGTGACACATCTGAATCCAAGCTGATTGCAATGCTTTACACTTCTGCTCCATGCCAAAAATGACAAATGGAAATGAATGGTGGATTTGGAAACGACAATCATGATATTGTAAGGCCCATCGCACATGCTCATCGAAACCAACCAATTTTCCACGTGTATCCTCTATTCCACCAACACCATAAGGAAACAGTTTGGGATATGTCGCAGCAAGTGGATTCTTCCTATCTTCTCCAGATTGATTTCATCCAAAATCAGACACAGGGTAATGGCTATGGCAAACAGCATAGCTCCCTTCCTTATCAGACACTTCATCGAGATTTATAAGCGCGTGTTTCATCAATTCGTTCAATGGCAGTGTACTCAGTTCTGTCTGTAACACCCAAGAACTTCAATGGAATAACGTGTGCGTCTAATACACTTTATCAATAACTTACTCATCCAAAAACATAGAGATATTCACCATTGTTATCAATGCTATCTTTCCCAAAATTATCTCCTTCACTCTCCAAATTAGGAATGTCATTGTCTAATAAATTCCAACATGTTAAATGGTGATCTTCACTGAACTGCAACACACACCATTTCTAACCTCATTGTCTGTAGGCACATATCCTTCATTCTCTCATATTGCGACATCATCACTGGCCTCGTGACGGACAACAGAAACAATCTCTTGTGGGACATCATCTTCTGGGAGACGTGCAAGTTGCACCTCTGATATTTGAATATTGACATAAAGTGGATTGTGGGCCTTCAACCAGGTAAGGGCATTGAACACAACGTCATGTCAAACACGAAATGTTGATTTTAGCCAGTCCTTGGGCAAATTTCTAGTCCCAACATATGTTATTGCAAGCACAGACGCCAGAGAAGCAACTGGTTGTGGTAAGAATTGACCTTCAACCATCTTCATAACATCATTGGTGTTCATGTCATACAAAGTGACATTTCCAGCCATCCCCTGCTGCAAATGACTAGGATTTATGTGTCGACTGTCCTTTGGATATAATTTGAAGATGTAACATCGAGGAAAGTGTCGTGAAAGTAACAGTTCCTTGGGGAGGGTGAGAACTACGAGTTCATGTGGAATTGGGCCAATCCACATGTTATTTGCGAGTGCAAATTTGGGCATCGTATCAGCTTCCAGTGATCGACAACATTCAGAACAAATCCAGCCTGTTGTGTCAGGTGCCTCTCCTTTAACATGTCCTTCGAGTAACAACAACCCTTCCCATAACATTGCTGCAGCAGGTACCATGTCCATTGATACAGAAAGCCACTGCCTGATATTCGGTATCCTACACAGATGATGCATGTCGCCTGTGTGACATTTACACAGCAAAATATCAATGTCAAAATTTACATGTTCCAGAATTGCCGTCCAGCACCTTCAGACTTCATCAATTCCCAAGTGCAAACAATGCAAATCAACATTGCAAGAGCTCCATTTGAAGTCCCCGATATGTATGCTTGGAAACACTTTTTTATCTCCTGTTCTGAAGGTAATCCAAGATACTTTGAATAATCATGCTCATCGACATGAGCATCATGATCATATTGTTCAAAATCAACTTCATCAACACTCTTCTGTGCTTCACGTTGAAGTCTGCTAGCAATCCTTTTCCTCTCAGCTTTTTTCTTGCGCTCCTTCTCGTGTTCCTCATCTTTCCTCTCTGCAGCTTGATGTATCATATCCAAAATGTGGTCAGGCAATTTGCACACAGTATCCATCACCTGCGACCATGCCTGCTTTTGAATATTTGTCCTAAACATATTTCCAGGAACCACAGCGACCAGTTCTGCCTTCGTCAAGTCACCAACAATTTCTCTGGTATTGTTGTCATGCCCCATTGCACCACAGTGAATCAAATGGTTTCAACTTTCAAGAATGAAGTCTCTCATCATGTCTCTAGCTCTCTTTTACAGATCTTCATCTCCCTGGCCTCAAGCAATGACAAGTATTGTTTTACGTTTCAATTCCAAGTTACGTGGTTTCCTGTCAGTCTTTTCCAACTTCAGTTTCTTCCATTATAATTGATTAAGTTTAATTGCACTCAACACTGTCACATGCCTTTGGCCACTAAACCAAATACATTCATGGCTTTGTCCTTCTACTTTTAAATTCACAATTCATGCCGATCAACATGGATTGAAACCTTGACTTCCCTGGTAAAATACTTTTCAAGTTTAGATGAGGACCGGATCATATATATGTTTGCATTGCAACCACTTCAGTCCCTATGCGGATCATAATCAACTTTCCTCATAAAAATACACCAAACAAGCTCCAATGTCTCTGTAGTTTGCAACCATTGCAAATCGCATCCTACATGGCTCCAAACACTCCCCCCAATTCATCATCTAGTAGTACTACCCGTATACATCGACTCATGCAGCTTCTGTAGTACTAGACAAACTACAAAACCCACCTGGAGGTTTCTATGCTGCAATGCCTAAACTTGCATATTGCGCCAAGTTTTTTGCAGGTGGATATGATGGCAACATCCTTGTTGTCAAAGGTCGAGATGACGACCAAGAATTCATCACCCAGGGTGTATTCCAAATCAGTCGCAACGACCTCTATTTCACACTGGATGCCAACTTTGATCCTGCAAATGTCTTTCACAGACGCTTAGCAGATGTCAAATTGAATTGTCGGCTTACTGGAGGTCAAAATGAGAACTTCAAGTTCTTGTCAGATGATTTCCCCACAGTTCTCGACAATTTCCGCGCCTTCGAAAGACTTGTTCCCAGCAAAAAGGACTATGAAACATTCAGTGTCATCTATGACTCTCTTGGCCACAGATCCATCAAGCTCACTCACAGTCTCTTTGAAGTAAGTACTTCCTATTCCTCATCAATCTGCCCAAAAGACTGAATATACCATAAAATAGGTTAAAACAATAGACAATGTGAATAAACCTGATGCTACTAATAGCATCATTCCAAGTGACGATGTCGACTCAGACAGTATGTTACAAACATCCTCCAACTTGATCATTGACTTACTGACTTAACTAATTTTGTTCATAACTGCAGATAGTTTTCTTGGCCCCGAATTCAACATGGCAACTTGGCCGGTTGCAGAACGATGTAAAGGTCATTTAGAAGACCTTATATCCACCCATGATATCCAGCTGTTACCTGCATATGACGAGAATCACAATCTTATCCCACCACACCTTTATGAATCGAAACTTAAAGGAGCCCTCGTCAAAGTCCATATGGCATTCTGCCACCATCACATCGCCAAATCAAAACATGATGTTTTTAATGCAATCTTACAAGAACTAATTGTATTATTGCCACCATCAGCCATGCCAACAAGCCCTTTCAAATGTCATTGTCTTGGAGCCAGGCCTTGCACAGAACGACAATACAAAGGAAAACAACCAATCAGAAGTTCTGGGTCTTCATCTTAAAAGTTGTAGTAGGTCTCCACTTTGATCATCGAGGTTCCAACTTTACTGATGTTATACTACCAGTAACATTGCATTTACTATGCAAATCATCATTCATTGTACTTTCTATTGCCAATATGCTCGAAATTCTTCACTGAAATACTAAAGGATCACGACATCATATGTCCTCTGTAAATAGCTGTATTTCACTATGTAATATTGTACGAAATCCTTGCCACAACAAAGCCTATTGAAATTGTAAAGAAAGTTCCTCCATATGAAACTCGGTCCCATCTAATGGTACAAGGTTGCTGCCGGCAAAGCTCGGCCTTTATCTAGTTCCTAGATGCCCTCAGAATTATTGGGATGAAGCTGAGGCCAGGAAGCTAAAAAAAGAGCACAAAGCGCTCTTTTTTGCTTCCTGTGCCGAAGGCAGAACGGGTGTGTGCTAGTGCCCAAATGGGGGCACTTACAGGTTCTTCCCACACCACGTTATGCTTGCAATTTTGACGCCCAATTTCCTGCTGCTCAGTCCCAGTGACTTCAACCCAAAACGCAGTGAATTTCCAGAGGCTACAAACAGATCCGGGAGCCACCTTCTATTTCAGGTGATTGTTGGCCACTGGCGGTAGAAACACTGCTCAAACGGCATGTGGGCCATAATTAGGGTAGAGCACGGGTACGGGTAAACCTGCGGTTTATCGCTGACGGGTGTGGCGGGTACGGGTACGGTGTGGATTATGGAGACCCGCACGTACACCGTGCATACCCGTCGCGGTTTACGGTGTTGGACAGGTGTGGATCCTTGACTTGTCCGAGGGTGCGAGGGTCAAAATTTAATTACTCATAAATAACCTCCTGAGCTGTCACCATGTGAACTTCGACCGCAGGTACATTGAGTAGCAATGTCGAATCAGAGTGATAATCGATGGCACCAGCTATGCTGATTTGCCAGTGAAATGATATTCCATGTGCTCGGACAGAAGCAATAGTTTGTGGTACCCAGATTCTGTACGAGTTAAAAGGCCAATGGGTTGTGAAGAAATACAGAACACTATTCAATTCGCGCTTTCTTATGTCTTGGTTCCTGGTCTCGCCATGATCTCATAGATACGCAGGACCTCCTCAGGGTGGTGATGAAGACGAAGAAGAGGAAGCGTAGTAGTTCTACTTAATTAAGTTACTTGCCATGTATACCTCAAAATACTATATGACCCGCGGGTCTGCATCAGGAAAACCCTCCCATGCAAACCTAGTAAAATTAGATCTAGTTAAAGAAAGTTAGATCTAATTAGAGAAAGTTATCCTAATTGGACAGATTGGAAGGCTAGCCAGGGCTATATTACCTCGAATTATTTTATGAAAATTAACAAAAGTCTATTGCTAATCTGAGAAAATTAGAACACTCTGGCAGGCTTAGACACCACTGGTGAAGACTTTTTTGACATTCTTAGACAACACTAGACGGACTTTTTGCAACAAATCAATGATCATTAAAATGAGGTATTCTAATAGTACAGTACATGTGAGCAAAACAAACGATTGCGCTGCTATAAGTACAAAAGTGCGAGAGATGGACATGAGAGGATGGGATCAGCATGACACTTGCTCAAACGTGAATCGACACTCACTTCCTGTGAACGGTGGGCAACGACTTGGATCAGCATGGCTCTTGCTTGAATGAGAATCAACACACTCACTGTTTGCAAACGGTGAGCAATGACTGGGCCACGATAGATGTAGCAGCTCAGCTCAGCAGACGTGCGAAGTCAACTATAATGTATTGGTATATACCTGTAGCAGCTCAGCTACAGGGATTGTTAGTTAGGTACATGACATGTATATGAATATACTACTAACCTCAGCAGACGTGCGAAGTCAACTGAGGAAGGTTGCGAGATGCGGGAACAAATGGTATTTGTATGTAGGTAGAAATAAAACGGTACCAAAGGTCCATAGTTACGAGGATTGATATACAACACTCCCCCTCAAACCGAGCGTAGGCCGAGGGCAGAGGCAAAATGTTTAGCTTTGAGACTAGGGAGGGGCTTGGTGAGTGTGTCTGCAGTCATACTATCAGTAGGACAGTAAATGAGAGAAATAGAGCCATTTTCAACAGAAAAACGAATGAAATGGTAATGAATATCGATGTGTTTTGTGCGCGCGTGAAACACGCCAGAATTGGCGAGGGCGATGGCTGATTGATTGTCGGAATAGAGTGTGATTGGTTGTGTGAGCGGGCGAAAGATTTCGGTAATAAATCGACGAAGCCAAATTGCTTCTTTAGCAGCGTGCGTAGCTGCGACATACTCAGCTTCCATCGTGGACAACGTGACTAACTCTTGCTTCTTCGAGCTCCAGCTTACAGCCCCTCCGTCCAGAATGAAAGCGTATCCGGACACCGCATGCCTGTGCTCTTGCAAGGCGCCATCCGCATCTGCGAAGCCTTCGAGTCCACGTTTTCCATCGCCGAAAGTGAGTGCGAACTTCTTCGTGCACACCAAGTACCGGTAAATCTTTTTCACAGCTTCCCAATGCGGCATGCCTGGGTTCGAGCTGTACTGTGCGACAGTTGAGACTGCGAACATGATATCTGGATGCGTTCCGACAGCTAAATGCATCAGTGACCCGACGGCCTCATGATACGGAATGTTCTTCATGAAGCTGGTCTCCGCAGGCGTCTTTGGCGATTGCGACGTGGACAATGGTACGTTTGGGTCCATGGGGATCGAGCAAGGCTTAAAGTCCGTAAAATTGTACTTAGCAAGGATAGAGTTGATATATGATTCGTGGGAAAAAGAAATGGTGCGTGCATGTCGGTCGCGGGTGACTTTCATACCTAATAGCGATGCTACGGGACCGAGGTCCGTTAATCTGTAGCGCGCTGCTACGTCTTTCTTGAAGGCTGCAACGAGTTCCTTGTTGCTCCCAGTCACTGTACAATCGTTGACATGTGATGCTAGGACGATTATGTCAGTGTCTGTGTGTTTGTAAAACACACCCCAATCTGATTCGGCTCTCTTCATCCCCAGACTAAACAGGAGCCGGCATAGCTCTTGATACCATTTTAGTGCGCCTTGCTTGGATCCGTATAAGGCAACGTGGAGTCGGGCAACGGGGCGTTTGAAATTCTTGTCAACGCTCAAACCAGGTGGGAGTTCCATATAGATTACTTCATCAGCGTCTAACTTCCCATTTAGGAACGCGCTATGAAAATCAAAAACATCGATGTCCCAATCCTGTCGCGCTGCTACAGCGAGGATCGTTCGGAGGGAGGCAAGGCGCGCGACTGGCGCGTAGGTGTCGTAGTAATCAAGACCATACACCTGTGAGTACCCTTTTGCCACTAAGCGTGCCTTGTACTTCTCAATCTCCTTATCAGTGTTTTGTTTAATGCGGAATACCCACTTGCACCCGACAACATTCACATTGTCCGGGTGTTCGACGACAGTCCAGGTACGTGCGTCTTCCAACGCATCGAGTTCCTTATTGATCGCGCCTTCCCATTTAGGCCAGTCGGTCCTCACGCTGGCTTCTTTGACAGTCGTGGGATCTGTTCCTTCTACGGCCTCCACACCTGCCATCATTGCAAATACCTCCTCGTCGTCTTCATCCATCTCACCATACTCCCCCGCCATTCCTAGCTCAACAGCTAGATTACTGGACTCCCCCACAGGCTGAATCCCGCGAGGTAAGTCTGTGCTGCTGCCGTCGGTGGTGCCTGTGCCATCGCGCAGGCTCTTTATGTATGCTGACTCGATTCTCACTCAGCCAGATCGACGTGGCGGCGCTGCACTCTCGAATTGAGGGCCTAGGTGGTCAGAAGGAGGTGGATTGGCGTTTGGAGCTGGTGGTTGACTGGTACGTGTTGAACCGACATCATCGATTCGTACCGTGCGGCTAACCGGTTGTTTAGGTGTTGAACCGACATCATCGATTCGTACCGTGCGGTCTGCCAGTGTGTTACCTCCTTCTATAGGTACTGTCACCTCCATTGTGTCGAATATGACACTCCTTTCGACGGCAACTCTTTTGGACTCGGGGAGGTAGACGCGGTGGCCATTGCTATCATGGTCGAGCCCCACCCACCTACCATCAACTGCTCGCATGTCGAGCTTGGACCCAGTGGGTGAGTGTACCTTCACGCGACAGCCCCACTCCAGTAAGTTCTCCATGTTGGGCTTCTTCTGAAACAATGCCTCATACGGCGTCATGCCATTCAGCGCCCGGGTGGCCGTTCTATTTTTCAGCCAGGTTACGTGCATTATGGCCTCGCCCCACAAGAACTTGGGCAATCCGCTCGCATGGAGAAGCGCGCGCGTGCGCTCGACGAGTGTGCGGTTCTGACGTTTGGCTAGACCGTTATGTTCTGGAGTGTTGTGGACGGTGAGTTTTCTCTCAGTACCTTTGCTTCGAAGATGACGTGTGAACTGATCTCCGGTGTATTCTCCCCCTCGATCCGAGCGCAGCTTCTTGACCTTAGCCGCAAACTGTGTGCTTGCCCAAGACTCGAACGTCTTGTAGGTGTCGAACGTTTCGTCCTTTGTTCGAAGGAGATATAGGTGCGTGAATCGAGTATGGTCATCTGTGAATGATGCAAAGTATTCCTTGTGCCCAGGAGTTTGCACTGGGGAGGGTCCCCAAAGGTCTGTATGGACTTTGTCGCCGAATTTCTCACGATGCGGAGGGTCACGGACTTTCCCAATTGCCTTACGAGTGGCTTTTGCGTACTCGCACGAGTCGCACTTCTCCATTGTCGCTTCGGATGTATCGAGGACGATACCGGTGATCATGTTATCACGGATCATCTGTGTGATGGTGCTTGGCGCCATGTGCCCTAGTTTGGCATGTGCTTCATGCATTGTGAGTGTTTCTTTTGCACTTGCTGCTCCTGCAAACGGTTTCTTTGGGCCTTTGATGCAGTACAAACCCTTATTGACTGGTATTTGTCCTAACAGCTTCTTTTGCGCATCAAAAATCTTGCACGCGTCTTCGCGAAAGAGCGCTGCGTATCCGGCATTGGCTAGTCTGCTGATCGAGACTAACGTGAGTCCCATCTTTGGTGTGTATAGCACGTCCTTCAGCAGTATGCGCGTTTGAGACTGACCGTTTGGCAGGGTGATTTGAATGTTTCCCTTGCCTGTGGCCTCAAAGGTGTGTCGATCCGCTGTTGTGATCGGCTTCGGCGTGATACTAACGAAATCCTGAAACAGATCTCGATAGGACAACATATGTCTTGACGCTCCGGAGTCAAATAACTTGTTAAGACCGTGCACAAAGGGTAGGACTGATTCCGAGGGGCTTGGCTTCAGCTCGTGCGCTGCGCCCCTTACCCGAGTATGTGCCCTTAATTTCAGAATGATGTCCGAAGGACGTCCGAAGCGCGGGAAAGTTCGGAAGGACTTTCCGGACGAGTGCAAGTAACTTCCGGACGAGTGTGGGAAAATTCCGGAGGAACTTCCGGAAATTACAATGAGGTTTCGTCCTGATACGGATACGTGTAATGGCTACTTAGGACAAGTCCTAAGTAGAAGCAAACAGAGGAAAGGCTGCAAGGACAAAGTCCGAAGCAGAATAGGTCCGGAGGACCGCGGGAAAGTTTCGGACGAACGTCCAGAAACATCGGAGGATCGGATGAGCGGATAAGCGGGGATCGGATAAGTGGAGCTCTGGCCTAGGGAATTTCTCCCTAGGCCCGAGATGGATATTGACTAAGTCGATATACTAGAACTGATGTGAGGACTTAGAGTGAGATCTAGTGCGAGGACTAATATGATATTCAGACTGAGGAACTACAGGACATATACGAGAGTTTATATACTAAGGAAATAACGGAAAGATCAGTAAGCAAGCGTCCGAGGCTATGTATGAAGCATAAGCAAAGTTATCAAGCGCGAGTCGGAAATGAAGCATAGGTTAACAGATCAGTAAGCATACCGGTAGTAAGTATAACCGAGATACCGAGGACAAGGAATACCGAATAGAGGAATAGGCTGTGTTAACGTTATATGCACAGGAATTGAATTAGGAAGCTTATCGTATATCGGATCGGATCGGACCGGACCGGACCGGACCGGATATCCGGACAAGAAGCGTGGATATACGGGATATGATATTAGGGCAATTGTCATATCCCACGTTCTGGACCCGGACCTATCACACTCATCATTTCCAGATTTCCGGATCCGGCCGACTTCTATGTATCGTCCGGATCCGACCCGCGTCTAACTTCCGCGCCTTATCCCTTTGGTATTTCCCTTATCAGTTAGTATGCTTTATTTTCCGTTCCTTATTCATTTCCATCTTCATTTTACTAAGTTCCGATAGACTAGTGATAGTCGTCCCATATGTTTTCTTCATAGCTTTACATAGCTTCGCACTGCACTTACTGTTCTCCGTTATGTCCTCAGTAGTATATAAACCCCTGTACAATCTCTGTAGTTTCCTCAGTTCGAATATCATCTTAGACTCTGCTCATTCTCTCCTCCGTCCGACTTGAGTTTCTCTCTCGTCGACCTCCGCTCGTCTTAGGATCGACTCCTATAGACTTGTCACCTCCGCCTCTACCTCTGGTAGTCCTCCGCTGTTTCCTTTCTAGTTCGGACTTCGTCCGGATTAGTCTTATCTCTTGTTTCCGAACGTCTGCTGGAATTTCCGTGTATCGGACATCGGACTCCGGACATTGCCCGACGCCCTCCGGACATCGTCCGGTAAACTTCGGACATCGTTCAACAACCCTCGGAAGTTAGGGGCACGTACTCGGGTAAGGGGCGCAGCGCACGAGCTGAAGCCAAGCCCTCCGGATCCGACCCTTGAGCACGTTCTTAACAGCAATAGGACAAAGGATGAATGATGCAGGCTAGCTGCGGAGGTATGGAGGTGTGATGTACAGAGGTAAAGGGATCTGGACATGGATGCGTGGATGTGGATGTGCAGAGGTGCAGGGATCCGGATGGGTAGAGGACTGGAGACATGGATAGGGCGTCCGAAGGTCCGGATGAGGCATGGGAATATTGTCGGATGTAGGTTTGGAATACGGGATATGACATAACTCTGTTTTCGATTCATGCATGGAGTTTGGGCCGGACACTGTCGCGTACATATACGTTGTTTGCTCTACCGTTTCACTTGTGTCGTGCGCTAACCAAACTCCTTCTGGTTCGTCGTCGTCTCTTTTGTCCTTTGCTGTGGCCGCAGTCTCGGGCCGTTTGCCTTTCGCATCGGGTTTTCCTTTGCCTCCTGATGCTCCTCCACCTCCAGGGCCTCTGCAGTCTTTCTGCATGTGTCCGTACTTGCCGCAATTATGGCAGTTTCCTTTTATCCTCCGAGTGCGCTGACTTGCATTCATGTTGTAGGCAGCGTCATCGCTCAAGGATCCTGCCTTTTTGGACTTGGAGGCTCGACGATCGTATTCGTTGATGATGGTGGACATCAGCGTGTCAGCGGTGAGCTTGACGCTCGAAACCTTAGCTGACGCTGTCAGTGCGGATAGATGCGGATCATAGGACGATGGTAGGGAGCTCATAATCATAGCCACGAAGCTTTCGTCGGAAGGTACGTGTCCTAACGAGGACAGTTGTTCTTTTATCGTTCGCATCTTGTCAAAGTGCTCTCTGACATTCCCTTTTTCAGCGCATCTCTGGTCCTGGAGCTTTCGCAACAGCTCCACGGACACTACACGCGAGCGTTGTTCGAAGAGACTCAAAAGGTGCGTAAAGATCTCCTTTGCTGTGTCTAAGTTTTTAATTTGAATAAACAGAGAGTCAGGGATTGTCCCCGCTATCTGTTGCTTCGTTATTGCCTGGCCCGTGCGCCATTCTTTCAGCTCGCTCTTGTATGTGCTGACTTCCTTTACTTCGTCTGGAGTAGCAGGTACCCACGACGCTCCTCTGTTAGGCAGCGTTTGGGGATCTATAGGCTTTGTCTCGGTGCCATCCAAATGGCCGAGCAGCCCTCGAGCGTCTATCGACCATTGTAGACGCTCCTTGTACATCATCCAGTTCTCTCCGTCGGCAACGAGCTTCGGGATACAAAGGAAGTCCTCTCCGAGTTTTCCGTTCGAGGTAGACATTTCTTTTGAGTATGTTCTTTGTGCGCTTAATTTGAAATTTTCACTTTAGGTGTGCAGGGCTCATAACCTGTAGCAGCTCAGCTCAGCAGACGTGCGAAGTCAACTATAATGTATTGGTATATACCTGTAGCAGCTCAGCTACAGGGATTGTTAGTTAGGTACATGACATGTATATGAATATACTACTAACCTCAGCAGACGTGCGAAGTCAACAGAGGAATGTTGCGAGACGCAGGAACAAATGGTATTTGTATGTAGGTAGAAATAAAACGGTACCAAAGGTCCATAGTTACGAGGATTGATATACAACAATAGACTCACTCACTGCAAATGGCGGACACAACGACTCGGACAAGCGTGGCTCGAGCTCGAACGAGGATTAACAGACTCACTCACTGCAAACGGCACACAACGACTTGGGTGAGCGTGGCTTGAGCTTGAACGAGGATCAAGAGACTCACTCACTGCAAACGGTGGACAACGACTTGGATCAGCGTGGCTCGAGCTTGAACGAGGATCGAGAGACTCACTCACTGCAAACAACGCACAACGACTTGGATCATTGATTTGACCTTCATAGCAAAGTCGGCAAATGGTAGGATGCGGTAGAAGAGGGAAGGATGACGTGGCTTTAGTGTTGAATGTTGAACATCGAACATTGAACGTTCGGAAGTTGAAAGGTTTCCAAACTAAAAGTCACGTGAGTCAAACAAAAACAAATACGCGCAAATGTTGGACTTGTAGTTTTGCTCACTATATCGTGCCTGTGACGTTAATTTGTAGTTAGTTTAGTTTGAATGCGTACCCCCACAACTTGTCAAAACCCGTTCGAATTCAAAGACAGGTAGAGCTGTTGATACGGCTACCAGTGCTAATCCCTAGACATATTTTTGTGACTTTGTGCTAATTATGTATAATTTTCGAAAATTAGAGAGCTTAGGTCAAATTTTCACTAGCCTAGTGAGCTTAGGTCAAATTAACCCAATTAGTCTAATTTTGTCTAAGTTAAAATGGGAGGGTTTTCCTGATGTGTGAAAAACCCGCGGTATACCGTGAACACCGTGCATACCCGCAGAACTGGCGGGTCGGTGTACACCCGTACCGTGGCGGGTACGGTGTTTGCGGGTACGGGTGCGGTGTGGCCTCAGCGACCCGCGGGTTCACCCGTGCTCAACCCTAGCCATAATAATATTGACTGTCAGTCTGTCACATCTCCCATCAGGCCAGTTACTACTGGAGACCAGCAACAATCAAAATTGCTGCAGTCTACACATTTCCGATATTCTCGCGGTCTGTTAGACCTGGTTTCGTTGGAAGAGGAAACCCATCTCTGAGACTTACGTCTCCTTAGGAACTCCCTACTAAGAAGCACACGGTACGCCAGCACCACGGAGTCATCCGCAGACCGGTCATTTCAGACACCTCGATAGAGGCGATAGAGGATGAATACTCTCGCAAGCTGTTCGGTGCCGTACAATGTGATGATGGCTGGGAGTGACAGGGGATACTAGGCTAATACATGCCATTTTCGCCGAGCTGATCACTCCCGCTTTCCGTAGCCTACGCTGCCTACCGCCTAAACAATGAATTCCATATATAAGACAGGAAAATAGAGCTTGCGTGCAAGATCAATTTACCGTCACCGACAGCCGTATCCTCTGGCAGATTTAAGGCTAGGCTACTCGCTCATACTAATCAACATGTTTCCCTCGTTAGCTCTTGGTTTCCTCGTGGCCGGGATCACTGCAGTCGCTGCAGGCAGCAGCAGTAGCTGCATCGGCACAATCTCATCCTTGGACGACGTTAGCAGTGCTACCCAATGCACGACAGTGAATATTAATGCGTTCACCGTCCCTGGTGGAAAAACGTTCGAACTGCAGCTGCTGGACAGTACCACTGTCAACGTTTGTGAGCGTGATCTGATACTTCGCTTTGCGCATCCCTAATTCTTTTTAGTGGGCGAGATTCAGTTCGGAAATTTGAGCTGGGCAGGTCCCCTATTCCGGGTGATGTGAGTGCAGGCACTACTACTACAAGTGACTCGGAGAACCTGATCAAGGCCGTCTTGACAGAGGAAATGACGTTACTTGTACGTGTGTTATTTGAAGTCGTGGCAATCCCTAACGTTCTCAGTCAATGGAAACAACCAGAGGTGGGATGGTGGGGGACCTTTTTACTGGGTAAATACACTGGTTCACTCGCGATGTTTTCGCTTCATCTTACACTGATACAGGACGGCCAAGGTGCCAGTATCACAACACCACACCCAATGATGCAGTAAGCTCATTAATTACTGTTGTGCTACATTCTTTTTTAATCTTACGTCTGCCAGAATATCGATATCGGGCACCTTGAACGTATGCGCTCGAATTGCCCCAACCGTTCCAGGCAGATCGCTAACTGTTTGTGCAGGACGTTTATGTCGTAAACTCTCCCTCCTCCGCCTTTGCGATCACAAATGCAGGACCTCTCACTATCTCTGGCGTCACTGTCAATGATTGTGCGTAGTTGCATGTTATCAGTGGTGTATCTCATTTTGACGTCAAGAACAGTGCAGGGTAACTATCCCAACTCGCGAAGCGGAAACGCCGCTGCTGGTAAGTGATGTGTTCATCTATCGGATAGTTTTGACTTGCTGGCCGACAAGCACACAACACCGACGGCTTTGATATTAGCGGTAGTGATATACTCATTCAGAATTGGTTCGTCTATCCTCTAGTTACTCGACCGACTCAGACACTTACGAGCATTCAGCACTGTCCTCAATCAGGTCCGTCTGATGATTGAGCTTCCACGTTCCTTTGCCTATAAGGTATTTCTTTTTGCAGGACGATTGTTTGGCTATCAACGGGGGAACAAATATCACATTTGCCGACAACTACTGTGAATACGGTCACGGTATCTCCATTGTGAGCCACTTCATCAATTTTGTGAACCCAATCATAGAAATATTTGTCGTCTAGGGCTCCATCTCGTCAAATGCCGTCGTCTCCGATATCGAGATTATCGGAAACCATGTTGTTAGCAGGTGACTACGGCACAAGGCTGAATTAGAGTTGTACTGACACGAGTAGCGCATACTCCTTCCGTATCAAGACTGATGCATCTGCGACAAACAGTATAGTGAAGAATGTTACATATAGCGTGAGTGATTTTGATGATGATAATCGTGGACTGAATTTTTTGTAGGACAATACTGCAACCAACTGTACCGGTTTTGGCGTTCTGATAACTCAGGTACGTGTTTTACCACGCTCTCCCGTCGTCAATCATATCACATATCTACAGAGCTATCCCACTAACCTGGGTACCCCGGGCAACGGGGTCATCATCTCTGTATGTGTTCTTTCAGTTTTACAACGACAAGGTTTTTACGGGTTGTCTCAGGATATCAACTTCAACCATGGCACCACTTCCTTGACGGCCAACAGCGGTGCTTACAGGGTTGCAGTGAACTGTGGAAGTGGATCGTGCACAGGTACACGAGTTACAGTTTTCGTCAGTCCATTTCTGACATACCATGATAGGTGACTGGGACTGGTCTGGTTTGCAGACAAGTGGCGGTAAAGCTGGATCCGTCATCCACGATAATCTCATTACTGGATTCGTCAACACACAGTGAGGTGACCCACCGTGTATTGATATATACACTCGCTATTACTTCTCCTGTCGTTCTTGCTTGTTGGAACTATATGGTGATTCACCATCACTCAACCGTTATGTAACGTAGACTCGTATTGACTTATACTAGACTCACCACAGTTGAAGCTGTTCTAGTGACCTGGCGCTTAGCTTCCTTGTGGTCAAAAAAACATACAGGTGCATGCAGATATCGCTCTTTTTCTTACACATTTTTCTTACACTGTCGTTTATGATATACCTACACTTACACTTACAAACATGGCCTTGGACCTGGAGAGACATACCTGCCATTTTTGGAGGGAGTACGTAAGAGGCTTGATTCTTGAAAGCATTCATTTTTGGTTGTTCTAAACCTCAAGCTTCCAAAGTCTTTCTCTTGAAGAGCTAAAGTATTTCAACTATAACCAGTTAGGAGGCTTGGATGGAGAAGTCAAACATCTGTCACTCGATATCCACGTCTTCCAGTTACTCAAGAAACACCAGCACGCTATCCAGTTCTCCGTCAGTTGGTACCGAAGTCTATCACGATATATCAAGACCACGCATCGGAATCTCATTAGTTGACCAAGGAAGCATCGCCGAAATTATTACGAGCTCCAATTTACGCGCATATATCCACACTGGATACCTGTCTTCTCATTTTAGTCCAGTTTCTTCAGTCACTCCTGGCTACGAACACGAGTTGGCCGATATATCACCACCACCTTCTTCCTCCCCGATTGCCTACCCAGAACTTCCTCCTCGCGAAGACGAAAATGAGGAGGCGACCTGTCATTACCCTTCGGGCTCTTGCAGATACCCCCTAGGTTCCCCTACTCGTGCTGAAGCGGAGCCTGCGAATGTTACAGACTGCTCAAGAATGAAACGTCGACTGCTCAGCAACACTCCAGAAAACACGCCGTTTTTTCAATTTACCTCTGAGGCTCATTCTGCCAGACTCCAGTTGGAGAAGAAGTCCATGGTCAAGTCCTCAATTCCTTTGTTGACTGGCCTTGCGCGCCACGGCAGAATGTGTTCTGAGCGGCGTTCGAATTCTTATCATACCATGGTATATCCATCGATTCGGCTAAGAACCAACAAAACCTTGAGCACAGCAAAGTCACTACCGATACCCCGATCGATCGTAAGCGACTCGAGCGAAGGATATTTTAACAACCGCGGAACTCTTCCACTTGAGGACCTAGGAGAATGTACGGAGCAGGAACCTCCAACAAAGAAAGTTAGGATCTGTCGTCTAGCCAGTGATCGTCCTGATCTACCCGAGATACGGACACATTTTTTGGCCAAGGAACCAGCCAGTCTACGCAGAGCCCAGTCTCTTGTTTCACAAACTTCTACTGATAGGGACGACGAGGACGTAGTCAAGGTTCGTTAAAACGATTCCTTGTCAAAATGTCGTGTATACTTCTTCGCGTGGAAGTTGACGACGCGCAATAAAACAGCTTTTGGACGGGCCGAACCCTTCAACTGGATTGCTTCTTCCAACCATCTCCCCGACAGTTCAGCTCGATTCGCCTATATGCCCCCCTACTGTACCAATCACACCTCTTCCTGACACAGTTAGCTATTTTCGTGCAAAGAGAAACCCTCTTTTGCGTACTCCCGCCGTCCGCGCGCCTTCTAAACAATTGCCGAGGATACCACCTGTCCCTATCATCGCGCCTCCCAGATCTCCTAGCCCTTTCATGATAAAGTGTGAGGAAGATTTGGCGGGCGATCGGATCAAGATTCTTCTCACGAAAGAAAGAGCAGAGCGTGAAAGCGATGGCCTGGGCCTTCCTCTAATTCCTGATGATTGCTCCAACCGAAGCGAGAGTGAAAGTTCTGTTTCCGACGACGAATACTGGGCCGACTCGCCTTCCGTCTCTGAATCCGAATCCGTGGCGAGTCAAAAGTCAGATCCATCTCTGGGCACAGAAAAGTCTCGAAATCGCGAACAATGGTCAAGGGCACTCGGACTCGACGATTCCTTCCGCAAAGAAGTCGTTGGTTGGATGTTGGATGCATGAGTTGATCTACCCTTTGTAATTGAGCTTGCTGACAAACTCATAGGTCCTCCCGAACATCCCTCCGATGAGAAATGACAGCGTCGACATCGATGACCTTTTTGACCAATTGGACACCTGTCGAAACACAAGGTTTCACGCGGTTTATCTCTTTTACAGATATTTCCTCCGTGTTGCAGATAAGAAACTAAGTATCAACCCGTCAACGATTGCGTCGCCTGCCCAATCTTCAAGAGGGTGTGACGACTCTTCGACGAATAGCAGGGCATCGAGTTCGGAAGATAGCGATGACGAATCCACCGGCGAAGACTGGGACAACGAATTAGATGCTGCATCTGATGATACAGTCGTAGTGAAAGGAGAACAGGTAAGTAGATACGAGTCCGAGTCAGACCATTGGCAGGACGGTCAGGAGGCGGTTATATGGGACACCGCTCTTGGATCATTAGCGTTGTGTGTCAAGGTAAGATCATTTGTAGATCAACATTCATAGAACTCTTATTTGCATTTGGCAGTTTCATCGTGACTTCTTGTGCCCACTTAGTCCCGTGTATGCATACGAATTCTTGGATTTAGCACGGCATTCCATGTCATATCAGGACCTCGAGGTATCATTCCATTGACTCGTCATGCGTTGATAGCGGTCTCTTTTTCCTCATACTATGGTTACCCATCAGGTTTCACAACGCGATATACTTGCCGCTTTCGATTTCTGTATCGGTAGCATCACACCGCAAGGTCTCATGGATGAACTCTGGCTAGCTTTACCTACGCTACGGAAGGTTACAGAACCTGTGAAGGATGGCTGGAAATCGGTCCAAGCTGAAATATGGGATAGGCTGTTTGACGCATTAATAGGTACCCTCTCTTGATCATATTTTATCAGCTATAGCATTGAGTTTGACCATGCCCCAGAACCTGACGTCCTACAGTTTCCTATTTCGCTGCTAACTGCCTCTGCCGTGATCGACGGTCTCATCATTGCCATCGCTCGCTATTACAAAGCTACAGCACGTAACTCTGGGTGTCGTTGCTCTCTGTCGTCAACTTGCACGCCAGAAAACACCACCAAGCAGGTTCCCTGGAAGGTGTATGTATCCAAGGCGATGGATACGGTGAAGGATGTCGTTTTGGATGTAACGGATGTTCTCCAAATACGTGACGTGAGTGTCGTTCATTATATTCAGCCTAATGGAGAGCCACCTAACGTTTTCACCAGGACGATTTGGAGCGCTGTAGAGCATGGATGAGCCAGGTCTAGTTTTTTTGTGCCTTCGTTTTCTTCATATCCGATTTTCCTACATTATATTGATGATTGATGAGTTTCGTTTGTATTTTCGTTGTTGCGTGTATTATTGTGTAATTACAGAATTTCAAGAATCACCAAGACGACTTGCGCAGGAGGTGAATTGCACTGTTGATTGTGGAAACACGTGACTGACATATCACAGTCGATTTGTCAAGTTGAACGTCCAAGGAGCACATATGATCACATCGCGTCCAATATCCTGGAATTGCTTGCCATTCAATGTCTTGCCAGCGAACCATACATCCGGTTTGAGATACCGAATAGAGCATCGCCCTGACTGGTTCCGTACTTTCTGCCTCGTTCTTTGTGGAACCCGTCGTCCGATAAAATCCGTTTATGTAGTACAAATACTGATGGTTTTCTTCCTATGTCCACTCACCCCACAGACGTGTCGATTCAGAACCACTCCCTCTACAACAATCAGTTCCGCCACTTCCCGACCGGTTTGCTAGATGATCATGACACCTACATTGCCTGTTTCCTTGACTTGAGTCGCCTTCTCTGCCGCATATTCCTGCGCTTCTTGATAATCCTTTTTTTACTTGCGCGTTTCTTGTACCAAATAACTCATGATGATTCAGAGTTCACCTATGCAAGCATTCGTGAGGTAGGCATCGGTGAATTCGGACGAGCTAGGTCATCATCTTCCCCCAGAAAATCTACATGAAGCTAGTTTTTGAAAGTCGCAGGCCATCTCCGGGAGGATTTATGGAAAGACAGGCAGATATGTAAAGTAAAGCCAGTGCCAAGCCCAGTCAGAATGTTTCTAGTTCATCTAATGGTTCTTTCGAACTTGCGACGATGATGACAGACGTTGGGAGGTTGGTGGTTGATAGGAAGGGGCGATCTATCGACATCCGTAGCTTGACCCGAGGCTCGAGCCACGTCGTAGTATACATCTCACTACCAGAATTTATATTGGTGCCCTAAGTTGGCGGGAATGGATGAGATCGAGCAACTAGTCAAGTCTTGTGATCGCGTAGGGGAATACGTTTGGAATACATAAAGGCGTGGGAACGGGCTGTCCAGATCAATGTATACTCCTACACTTGGACAAGCGAATGCGAGCCTGAGAATCGAATTCATCGGAATCGTTTCATAATTGTCTTCTTCTCTGCTTTCTTCTTGTTTTCATCTTCACGACCGCACGACCACCGTCGCCAATCGGGGCCAGGTGACCTGCCTGCAACTTTTTCCAGAAAATATATATATCATCATCTGCTTGTTATACCCGATACCATCATCTTCTCCGTCTTACAGATTCGCAATCACGACGTCGATTCCTAATTGAACTTTCAATTAATTCGGTCAACGATGGCACCAGGTCCAAAGACAGGCCCTGCGCTATTTCTCGGACTTGAACTTGCTACCGATCAATTGCGCGCTTCGATCGTGGATGAGAGCTTGGAGCTTGTGGGAGTAGAATGCGTTGATTTTGACACCGAATTACCTGAATATCAGTACGTGCTCTCGTGTATATTCTGTTCTTCCGTGTCTCGCTGTCAGTAACTTGGATCCCCAATTGTTGCGATATATGCTTTCTTCATATCGTTTCTAAAGTCATTTTATTGGAGAGCTAATATTTTAATAGGACTCAGGGAGGGATTTTTACCACTCCAGGAGATGCATACACCACGCCAGTAGATATGTGGGTCAAGGCTCTTGGTGCGTAAACTGGCGGAAGCAAATTTTTTTTGCTTCGACTTAACCAATTTGGATTTTTGGGTATTTCTCCGATCACTTACCACGTGCGCGGGAACATTGTCTACTTCTCCCCTAAACACAACCGGCAACAGACTTTTTACTGGAAAAATTGACTAGGAATCATGATCTAACGAGAATTAAATCAATTGGTGGTTGTGCTCAGGTGACTCGCTTGTATCAAGCTGTGAAGAGTCCGTCCTGATGTGATACATAGCATGCTCTCGTGTGGTGGAAATCGACACCTATTCCTTCATTTCCAGCGCTGGACCCGCGACTCCCGTTTCATTCTCAACTTCCTCCCAACACTTTCTCATTACCGAACACACCAGTCGCTCAGGATACGTCCGCACACACCCATGCCCTCGCCCTCGAAGCCCTACTTGGGGGGCCAGACCTCATGGCCGCTCGCGTCGGCACATGCGCTAACGCATCACTCTTAGCTGCCCAACTCCTCCGAGTTCGCGAATCGTGGACATCTGATGTCTGGTCACGAACGGGGAAGATACAGCTTGCCAGCCAATTTCTTGCAAGTATGGTCGTGGGGGAGTGGGTAAATATGGGAGAGTCAGAGGCCTGCGCGACCGGTATGTGGGTGCATGCCAGTGCTGGTGCTGGCACACAAGGTGCACCTGGACTGGGCCGCTGGGACGAGGGTGTGTTGGAGATCGTAGGTGGGAGCCGGGAAGAAGGTCGGAGAATCCGAACATGGCTAGGCGACGTGGAGGTCGCTAGTGGAAGAAAAGTGGCCCATATCTCGCGATACCTATGTGAACGATACGGATTCGAATCCGGTGAGATTCATTTGCTATAATGTGTGTGCAACCCACTGATGAAATTTGCAGATACGATCGTCACTCCCTTCACTTCTGATTACCTTTCCTCATACCTATCTCTCTGTCCATCTCCTGGAGATGCAGTGCTTTCATTTGGACCAATGGATACCCTTCTTACTCCTGCTCAACATTACCTACCAACTCGACTTTACAGCCTATTCCCCCATCCTGCCCAGGATGCCAGCGAAAAGCGACGATACATCGCCATGTTGAGCAGCAGGTATGCAATCACATAGCCTCACATCTTCACAGCTTCTCACGTTTGCTTGCAGAAACGCTGACGTTCCGCGTGCTCTTGTAAGAGATATGTACACGAAGAGTTGGAGTGCGTTTGATCGGCTAGTTGCCATCGTGCCACCTGGTGGATCCATAGGGTACGTTCATGTAAACGAGTATTTATATTATTTCTCTGAAATTCTTTGCAGGCTCGATGATAAGCTCTTTAGTTTTTGGCTTCTACAGGGCGACAGTTACCCACTATCACATGTCAAAGGCATCTATCGCTTTGAGACTGGTATCAAAGTCAACGAGTTCCGAGACCTTCGTGCAAACCCTCGGTGTCTTCTAGAGAGTCAGGTCCTCTCATTCCGCTTTCGATGGTCAAAGATGATTGCTACCGGTGTTCTTGGTTCGAATAACAACCGGTCTCGGGGGAACGTTGCCCAGACACCTGGTCCTACATCGCCACAAGGGCAGAATCCCCGTTCAAACATCGCATCCAGCCTTGGACTCTCCTTCGATCCATATGATTATTCCCCCCTCCCTGCAAGAATACTCGTCACTGGCGCAGCTGCCAACTTCCCCTCCGTTGCAAATCTTGCAGGCGATGTGTTCAATGCACCCGTATTCATGCCCAGTACCCAGGTTGATTCTGCTCAAGTAGTGCCCCACCGCAACGCACCTGCTGCTGGGTTCCCTGGCCGTGCATCACTTGGGGGTGCTTATTTCGCGCGGTGGATATGGGGAAAGGAGCGTAGTTCTGCTATTGGTGGATCAAGTACCGGCCGAGGACTCGGCGGATTTGAGGAGGAGATTAGGAGGTTACATGGGAAACGCTGGGTCGCAAGCAGTGGTACCCCGTTGCGGACCAATGTGAATACTCCTGTGGGTGGGAACGGAGGCAGTGGAGCCAACAGCGGTACTAGTACTCCCTACGGCCATCGCTCTGGACTGGGCTCCACTGTGTTTGTCGAGGAAGAGGAAGAAGAAGTGGAGGAGATGGAACGTGCAAGCGGTATACTCGCCTCCTCAGTGTTTGCAGGTGGCTTTGCAGACAGGGATCTTGGCAGGGACATCAGCCGCATGAGAACGCTCACAGGTTCTACGCTTGATACTGTGACGAGCAGCGGATCTATGGGGCCCTCGACTACATTCACAACTCCCGATCTTAATTCGGGCGCAGGAAGTCCAGGTGGCGGAGTTGGAGCTGTTGTGCCGCAGACAACCACGCTGACTCCTGTAACTGCCTTACCTACTTCTGATGCCGAGGCACAGATTGGGTTGGCGAAAGTCGCTGAGGCAGACGTAGACGCGTTCATGACGTACGCTGCTATCGTGCCTGAGTATTGCCGACTTGAGGGCATGCTCTGCAAGTCCCTTGTATGATCGGTGGAGGTGAAAAGTTCTCGTCATGTGTATGTGAGTTGGGTACAAAAAAACTACGAGATTTCATGATTTGTTGTATATATAGGATCTCATCGATACTTACGCGCCTTGGATATTTATTGGAGACCATCGATGATCAATAAGTTCTCTGATAGTATTTTGATTCTCCAACTTGGCGTGAACATAGCTGTCGATATGACGCCCTTGCATTTGCCCTGTATGCATAAAGCCTCACGTGGGGGCCTAGTTCCTTCCTCTCCTGAGGCGCAAGGCGCAAGGGGATTCTACCCCTTAATCTTTCGTCATAGTGCCATCGATAGCGGCGTCTTGCTGATAAAATCCAATTGATCGGATCGAACGAGCTCCTTTCAGCATCAAATATTGTGGAGCTTGGTGGTCTAAAGGGTTGAGATTCATGACCAAGTTGATCGTTGACGTATTGCTCTACCAGGTATAAATACGAGGCTGTTAGGAGCGTTCTAAAGCACGCACTACCATGACTTGCATTCAGAACCAACGCATTTACACCCTTAGAAACTGTCAGGGGGGAACTGTCATCGACCTCTCTGGTGGAGACAACTACTCCAGTAGGCATCATACCTGCTCCAGTCTCCATCCAAGTCAGTGCTGACGTTGGGTTGACCTGTAGTGATCGGTTATCGCGACCACAATGGTCCCAACCAGGCGGTAATGTGTTACCAGTAATCATTGCAGGAAGGGTTGCACTGACGAGCTGGACTATTCGCAGTGGATCTTCCACCATAATGATGATGATGACACCTGGTCCATCAAGTCTGTCGGAGCTGATAAATATCTTGGGATCGACGGCGATGTCAACGATGCTGGTAATGGCACCAGGGTTGTCGCTGTCTCGTTCCCTTTCAAGTGGGACATCAAAAACTCTGACATTCAAGGCGTCGAAGGCATCAGGTACGCATGTCTTTCGACTTGTGGGGTATGGTTGGCTGTGGATTGATTATCGTCTATTATTTTTCTTCCCCTTGGCAGGATATTGCTCCATGGACATAAATTCAGCGTAGACCTGTCCGATAACGGAAATGCGACAGAAGGCACACCAATTCAGCTTTGGACTAGGTGGCATGGTGCCAATCAGATCTGGGCACCTGTCGAGCGTAAATGGTGTGTTTGATTCACTTGACGACTGTTAAGCCCATCTTACTGACTGACAATTATCAGATCGTTTCTAGAGCGTAAAAGAGCAGAACTCCTATGCACTGTGAATTGTCGTGTATAACAGAATACTCGTGAAAACGAAATATTGTCTAGTCAAATTGATGATCTTGCTGGAAATAAATTTCCGCTGGCTTGAATGCAGTTGTGACCGTGAGCATGGCAGTTGATTGTCTCCCTTCATCACGGATACACGCGGTCTCGATCGACAGTGGTAATGACAGGCAGGTCGCTCAAACCCACGTGAGTACCTGTGGACGGTAATGGCTAGTACGTTGCGAGGACATAATCGCTGTGGCACAACCGGCGGGCCTGGTTGGTTGCACAAGTGTTCGGAGGTATAATCCGCTTTTGAAATTATGTTGTCCGCACACTAGTATGTATGCGAGAAAAGTCCTTTCGTCTGAAAGGTGTTCTGTCATGATATCGAAGAATGGTACCCCGTAAAAATTGCAACCAAGGTCGAGCTCGTAAGTTCCACTCGGATGTCACCGACTGGAAATGATGAGGCCTTCGCTGTCCAGTGGAACTTCTTCACTACCGTCCCACTTATCCGATATTCGTTCCGGTACATGTAGTACGCATGAACCCATGGAAAGGCGCCTGGAGAATTGTCAAATCAGGACAGAACAGCCTGAGGAAATTAGAAATTCGCTGTCAACGACAAGTTGACTTGCTCGTAGATATAGTCCCAGTACAAACTCAGTCACTCGGGGAACGACGAGGAATTGCACCATCAGATCCAGATCTCATACACTTCCACTCGTATCGTTACACGATTCTCCATTACATGGGCGCACTGGTATACCCCGGGAAATATTCCACGGAACGCACTATCCTTCTTGCCCGCTTCAATTAGTTGACAGCTATACTCTTCAAATAATCGACACGGTAAGGGTTCACATCTGTCAAGTCGCCGCGGTTGATAGGAGTCCACTTGGGCTCATCCTGTAAAGGTTTCTTGTAAAGACCACCAGTAAAAAAACGGCAGATACGAACCTTGAAGAGACGCAAAGCTTTGATCATGTTATTCTCGTCAAGAGTGAATCGATGGTAGATGCCAGCAGGGAGAACCAAGAGATCACCCGCGTCTAGCTGACAACGAATCCATGAATCTGTGGGATGTTCTGGATGACGAGCTATCAGAGTATGACATGGAATATGTGATTCTCCCCTCACCTCGAACATCGAAAAAGCCGCTGCCCTCGAGAATATATCTTATCTCCTCGTCTTCATGCATGTGCCTGGTATTCAAGTTGTTGCCGAATACAGACACGATGTTGTGGAAACAGAGCGTACTCTTCAAAAAAGCTCTTTAGCTTGGCCTCGTATAAATCTCCAAGGCCCTGCTTGGTGATCGTGATAGTGTCTCTGTTCTTGTAGTTTCTTTCCTTTGCAACAGTATCGATCTGATTCTGTTGGTTCGTTGGGATGTGCCAGTGTAGTAATCCGATAGATTTCAGGATATCATCTGATACAGGGTTTCCTGAATCGTGCAGCAGCCGCTGATCGCCTGGAATGTTATCGAAGTAAAAGGCACGCATGGTGATGGTATCGATCCTCGACTCCGGAGGGGCTCTTGATCCTATACTATATTACTAAGCTACTAGTTCCTTCTTATGTAATGCTTTCAGTACAGGCGACTTGAAATGTTCTAACGCATGTACTAGTTCTTACCCATTTTGATTTAATGCTTGCACACAGCTGGCTGCACACGTCGACGGTCGAAAGGAAACCGGTTTGGGTCTCTACGTGGATAGGGTTCACTCACGATTATCATATCAGAATGAAGTTCGATGCTCAAGATGTGACTCGTCAGCACTCCAATAGTCAACGGCTCGTTGGAAATGCCAGTTCCACACCTGCCAGGCAATGATAGACCTTCAAAGCTTCAAGTGCTGGCGATATGCTGGCAGTATGCTGGCATTAATCATAGATATGAAAGCACATCCACGCATGTTGAAGTCCAAAGAACAGTGGCCATCAAGGGACTGGTGAGTCACAGATATTGTCATCTATGCCGATATATGATCACATATTATACGACTTTCAACACCAAGATGGTAGGCCCGTATATGATTGTCCCGGCAGACCAAATACATGTTATATTGGAATCCGAGTGATGAACGAGTCAAAAGAACAGAAAGGGCATTATTGTCACGTGTCATATCGTTACAAGGGATCCGCGGCCCGCAGCGCTCTAGTAGGTTCTCCATGATATTTTCGCGCTAGCGTTTTTGAGTCTTAGTTTTGTTGCCCTGCTTGCACATACAGTGACATACTAGTAGTAAGTTTGAAATAATCAAATTTCGGCACTTGATATCTCCCGTTGTGTTTTATCACGTGATATTTCATGTCCTTTTCTTCAATTGAACGATTCTGTTAAACGTCGACCAGTCGTCTACCGTGCCTTCCAATTAGCCCTGTATCCAATATGATGCGCTACACGTGCTGCGCGCCCTGGTGTCCAACGATCGAGGTGCTGACGTGGCGGAAACCCAGGATCATGATATTTATTTAACCTTTGCTGAAAATTTACAACACGCCCACATGATAGAAAAACTCTATTTTTCAGTGAATATACTTATCAGAAATTAGCTTTTTCTGGAGAAGGCGGCTATGTTCTACTAGTTCGCACTAGTGCTCAGTACAGTAACGGTCACGGGACTTACTACGGGGTCGACAACCGGAGTCTTTACACTTCCGACTCGCCAGCGGTCACCAACCTCAGCCGCCCTCTTATCTACCTGTACCCATTAGGAGAGTCCAGGAAATTTTTGTCTATGGGATCTGTCACCTATGGTCTCAGGTGGCGATTCAGACAGTTATCCGCCAATCAGAGCACATATCGTGTATGCGGTTAGATTCAACTTTTCGCCGTTCACCAGAACAGTCTTAGTATCACACATTTTCGGCACCCAATCAGCGCGATCGCAGCACAGGTGGAAATTTCACTGCACGGTGCAGCGGTCCGCCCGCAGAGGTCGTTATCAGCTTAGCCTCTACTAGAGGCAACTTGAACCCGTTCTCAACGATACGGTGCTTAGTACTAGACTAATCGAGTTGCTATGCTCAAACTAACTTCGGACTAACTTTATAGGTAACCCCCAGCCCCTGAAACCAACCAACCATGGAACCCATACTCTGCTACCTTGAACGAAGTTTATAGGAATCTTGACATAATCAAGTGTTTGCTGCCCGATTTTGAAAACGGAATGAATCCGAGTCGGAGACATTGGCAGACATATGTTATCGTGTCTCAGCTATGACAGACAATGTCAACGCTAATGCCGCAAAGACGTGGTACCATCCGTCATCGCCATGATGATCCATCTTCCGCGATTATCCCCGATCTCTAAGACCAACTTTATTAGTCTCTTTTCATGCCGTCCTGTGCAAGCCTGTCCGCCGCTTCGTACTAGTTTTCTGTCACTATACAACCACATCTCTACTAGCTTGAAACCATCGGCAACGACCTTTAGCGCTCCGAGGTCCGTATATCGTCTTTTCTTGTATAAAAAGGATCTCCAGTATTCTTCCATTTGCATCAACCAGCAGCCTCTTGTTTTTTCTTCTTTCCCACTCTTCCCCCATAGAGCATATCAACTTAGATCTAATCACTCATAACACATAGATTAACATTGCAATGTCGGCAGTACTCCCAGTCACCCTCCATGACGTTCTCTCTCAAGCTACTGAGCGGTACCCTTCTCACGAGCTCGGATTCATCACATCTTCCGCTCACGACTCTTCCATTCGAGCGACCACATTCAGCTCCTTCAACCAGTATGTGCGCAACCTCGCTCGCGCTATGCTGGATTGGGGAAAGCCCGTTGGCTCGGTTATTGTTGTCTACCTGACCGAGCACGAGGATAACATGGCCGCTGTTTGGGCTTGTCTCCTTGCAGGCTACGTTCCATGCTTGCAACCCGCCCTTAGTGCCCAGCAGGCTCACAAGGAGGGCCATGTTGCTCATATCAAAAACCTGTTCTCGTCCGCTATCTGGCTCACTAATGAGTCCGGCGCTGACCAGGTGAATTCCATCAGCGGTCTGGATATTTACCTTCTTTCGGAGCTCAAGGCTTCAGCTTCGAAATACCACGTTTCTGCCGACTGGGTCGCCCGTACCCCCCAGCCAGATGATGAAGCAATACTATTTTTAACCTCTGGATCAACTGGCTTCTCCAAAGCAGTTGTCCACAGCCACCGCACTATTTTGGCCGCTTGCTCCGCCAAAGGAGAGGCTTATGGGTTGACTTCAAAGACTAATGTACTCAATTGTAAGTCGTCTTGTTCGCTGTCGTTTCCGATGCTGATATTTGTCCAGGGGTTGGATTCGACCATGTCGCGGGTTCTTTGGAAATGCACATTACCCCCTTGTTGTTTGGCGCATCTCAAATTCATGTCCATGCATCTGCTATTCTCTCCGACCCACTTCGTTTCCTCCGTCTGATCGACGAGAAGTCCATCAACGTTGCATTCAGCCCTAACTTCTTGCTTGCAAAACTTACACGGGACTTGGAGAAGAGGACCGATCTCATCGGAACTTTCGACCTTTCTTCCATCAAGCGCATCAACAGCGGAGGGGAGGCTGTAATTTCGAAGACTGCTCAATCATTTGTAGCTGTCCTCAAGAAGCTTGCACAAGACCCTCTCAAGGTTTCTTTCGTAATCTCACCTGGATTTGGTATGACCGAGACCTGGTGTGTTGTTTTTGGCCTACATGGAGGCATCAAACTCAATTAGTCTTAATATTAGCGCGGGGTGTATCTACGAGCCGGTGGATCTTAGCATTACTGAGCCAAAACACGAATTCCTCGATTTGGGTCGCCCTGTACGCGGTTGCGAGATGCGTATCGTCGACCCTGAAGATGGCAAAACGATCCGCAGGGACGGAGAGAGTGGCGAGCTGCAAGTCCGTGGCCCCATGATATTCGTTCGTTACTACAACAACGCGGAGGCCACATCTTCCAGCTTTGTCGATGGTTGGTACCGCACCGGTGATGTCGGCATTATCGAGGACGGTGTCATGCGTCTCAGTGGCCGCATCAAAGACACTGTTATCGTCCACGGTGTGTCATATGGTATTCCAGAGCTGGAGACGCACCTCCAGACTGTCGAGGGTGTCACGCATTCCTTCCTTGCTGCTGCTCCCTACCGTGCACCCGGGCAAGAGACTGAAGGTTTCATTATCTTCTACGCTCCTACTTTCGACCTTAACGGAGAAGATGCTTCCACGAAACTATTTGCCACGCACCGCGCCCTCCGTGATATCTGTGTCAAAATGATCACCCTCCCTCCTCAATTCATCGTCCCCATTCCTATCAACCAGATGGAGAAGACTACTCTTGGAAAGCTCTCGAGAGCCCGCCTTGTCAGCCTATTCAAACAGGGAGAACTTGCCAAGCACATCGCTCGTGCTGAGGAACTTCTCAGCGAGGCTCGGGGCTCTTCATTTGTCGCCCCTTCTACAGAGGCCGAGAAAGCTCTTGCAAAGATTTACGCTGGGATCTTTAACCTGAGCGAGAATGAAATGTCAGCAAGCGACAACTTCTTCGAGCTCGGTGGTACCTCTATCGATGTCATCAGGTAAGCAATACAGGATGTTTGATCATGAATCCCTCTCACGTTTCTTTCTATCAGACTCAAGCGCGAGGGTGAAGCACACTTCGGTTTGCCCGAAATACCCACTATCCAGATCCTCAAGCACCCCGTCATTTCCAGCTTGGCGAATTACGTCAACACTCTTCTCTCAAAGGACAGCGCCGCCGAGGAGTACGACCCCATCGTTCCTTTGCAGCTTACGGGCAACAAGACACCCATCTTCTTCGTTCACCCTGGTGTCGGTGAGGTCCTTATTTTCGTCAACCTCGCCAAGTACTTCCAGAACGAACGTCCCTTCTATGCTCTTCGTGCTCGTGGCTTCGAGCCAGGTCACCCTTTCTTCACCTCCATGGACGAAATGGTGTCAACCTACGCTGCTGCAGTAAAGAGGACTCAACCCACTGGTCCTTATGCCATCTCCGGTTACAGTTATGGTGGTGTCGTCGCCTTTGAGGTCGCTAAGCGCCTCGAGGCTATGGGTGATGAAGTTAAATTCGTCGGTCTCATCAACATCCCCCCTCACATCGCCGACCGCATGCACGAGATCGACTGGACTGGTGGTATGCTCAACCTTTCATACTTCCTTGGCCTTGTGACGAAGCAAGATGCCAATGACCTCACACCCACTTTGAGACCTCTCTCGAGGAAGGAACAACTGGAGGTTGTCTGGAAACTATCACCTCCCGAGCGTCTTATTGAGCTCCAGCTCACGCAAGAGAAGCTTGACCACTGGGTCGACATTGCTGGCTCCCTAATTGAGTGCGGCAAGGAGTACAACCCGGCTGGCTCAGTCTGTGAGTGTCCTTGATTCTGTAGTTTATTCTCTCACTGACGATCGTGACCAGCCGCTCTTGATGTCTTCTACGCAATCCCCCTGAAGGGAACAAAGGCCGATTGGCTCAACAAGCAACTCAAGCCATGGGACGGCTTCAGCCGTGGCCAGGCAACATACACTGACGTCCCTGGGCAACATTACACTCTCATGGACTTTGACCACGTTCCTCAATTCCAAAAGATCTTCCGCAGCCGTCTTGAATCTCGTGGTATTTGAGACTACAGATTGTCACGGTCGGAACTTGGAGGCGGATTGATTTTACCGGGATTTATTGTATATGTATATATTTCTATATCATGGTGGACTTTTCTTATACATACTTGTACGGTAGTATTTTTTTGTAAAAATGCCCTAGTGTTGGAACCATAGATTATATGTTGTTATTTTTCAATGATACATGAACTGATTCGAGCGATTCGAATTTCGAAATGGTAGACTCTGTCCACCTGTGACTCCCACTTAACGACCGTAATTATAGTTGATAATAGATGGGATTCGCACCTGTAAGACAAGGCGGATATAAGCGATCAGAGCCTCCTCTGATATCTCTTGAATAGCGAGGGACTTTATATAGCGCTGTAGGATTAAGAGCTAAGTGCCGCCGGCATATCGGTAAACGCCGCGACGTGTTCCTGACGTCGCTTAAGGTGCCGGACTTTCGAGTTCGCTGTGCGACACGATGAGCTCGAGTATCTCGCGATGACGTGGATGGATTGATGGCGCGTTTTGCGCAAGTGAACATTAAAATACGTAAATCAGTCATATTTGTCCATACAATGTGTTAACTATGCTATACTACTCTTCATCAGCGTGGTCATGAAGTTCCAGACGCGAGAAATCATCGGCGACACGGAGGACATCCTGCAGGCTTCTCGATGCCTCCTCTTCCACCTCCTCTTCCTGTTCCTCCTCATCCAAGTCATCTGGAGTATCCAGCACCACTGCAGATCGTCTATCATTAAAAGGTGGGTGCCCTGCCAGTAGTTGTGATGGGACCTGCGCGTTGGGTGTACTGGAGCTTTCTCCAAGACCTGTATTAGTGCTCATACCTGGGGCTATGGTCCCGCTGAAGCCAGGAAGGTTCGAAATGTCATAGAGCCGCTTCAGGTGACGCGAATTAAACCGTCCTCGAACATTGCGATGTATAGCGATTTGGTTGGCGAGAGTTGGACTGACAGACTTCAACTGATCCTCGCACGCCCGCAGATATTTGTCTTCGTCTTGAATGTACGTCACTAGGCGCCGTACCTCCACATTCAAGCGCTGAATTTCCTCCCGCGCCCGACACATCTTGAAATAGAGATCCATCGCTCTGCGAGCAGCAGCCGATGCCCAAGGCCGTTGAGAGATGTCTGCACGCGTGTCGCGCAAGAGGTCAAAATCAGCGAGAAACGCATATTCGACGACCTCTTCCCACTTTAGGGTTTTGCGGGCAGGGTACATCGAGCTGGCGATAGAGTTGTACGTGGTAAGTGCAGATCTAATGGCGATGGAACGAGCCTGGAGTGCTTTAGCGATATGCTTCCGTAGTTTATACCCTTACATGGTATTGGAATTAGCACGCGCAAGTAAGATATAGCTATTAAAAACTCACCTGTACCCGCTCGGTTCATCTTTGTCAACTCAAATATGCGGGCAACAATCAATCCCTCGAGACGATCCAGAGCACGCTGGTATTTCCGGTTTGCCACGAGTCTTCCAACCTTCTGCCACTGCGCGTCTTCTGCCACCCAGCGTTTCTCAACCTCCAGCTTACACTCGAGTACTTGAGCGAGTTTCAGGTGCCTGTTGTAATCCTCAAGAGCGTGCCGTCGCGCACTCTCGGCTTTGCGGGTATTTTTTACCTGCCCATCGTATGATGCACCCTCGAGGTGAGATGAGTCCTGGAACGCTGTCATTGCAGCATCCAGAGCCTCCCTGTACAATTTGTGTTAGTGAGCGCGAGGCATATACCTCAAGAACTGAACTTACTTGCTCGCAGCAAGATTTGCCAGCGTTTTCCAGTATTCCATCTGCAACGTTTCGTCCGCAGGTTCTTGCGTCAGACCTTGTAGATATACCTTCTCTTCCTCCAGCCAGCGCTCGAACACAGTCTCGTCTGCGACTTTGAGATCCCGCATAAGGTTTGGTAGGGTCGTGCTACCATCATTCAGTATGTCGAGCGCTTGCCTGTAGTTGTTGTATAAAAAATCGGCTGAAAAGGATTATGTCAGCACAGATCACGTTTTACAATGAGACAGCTTACATAGATTGGCATACACTTCGAAGTCATCGTTGTGTTCGAAATATGTGTCGATGGCTTGTTGTCGATGGAATACGCTGGCATAACGTAGTGCGGACGCCAATGAATTGGACTTCGAGAACGTTCGTTCGCATACCTCCAGGTCCTCGAGTCCCAAACCTTTGATGTAAGTAGTAAGCGAGAAAAGTTGGCACAATCGCCTGTGCGCATGTCCGTGGAAGGCACCGACAAGGCAAGTGTGATGCAGAGACCGTGCAAGGGGTCCAATAGAACTATTATCGAGCGTGGTCCTGAATTGACAACCGATGTCATACCCGCCACCCAAATTGCTTCCAAATACCTCCAGCAACTTCGAAACAACGGCCAACGGATACTTCGCACTGTAAAACAATTGTGAATTTATTAACAACGTACCCAAAAAAACTTACAGCTCGCCACTCTGTATCATATCTGCAACGAGCAGAGTGAATCCATGTCGGCACATGGCCACAAAAATGCCCGTCTCATCGTAAATACCCCATGCTTTCTTCGTCTTTGTATCGTCCATATTCTTCCAGCGTCCTTCACACGAGTTCTCGGCATGTATAACCTAATAGTTAGTATTAGCCGTGACCAACCCAAATCAAAGTGCCTCGTACCTCATCATCCGCAGTAGCGGAGTCCCGCGCGAACTGATCTACATAAGTGCGAGATAGATAGCGGTTGCTTGTGAGTTGCTGTCCAGTTGGAAGCTCTGAAGATGCGCCGAGAGAGTCGTCAGTATCTAGAGATCTTCGAATGACTCTTTTTAAAGAGTCGTTGCCGTCCATGGCGTAAAGCAAGCTAAAAGTCAACTTGTGTTCATCCATTAGTATGTATGTGCATGCGGGGCAGGCGTGTTTCAGGCGAAAATCGGGTGAGTCACGTTGTAATGACTCAGCTACCATGGCTGCCACGGAACGTCGAACTTGAAGATATAAGTCGAATGCAATAGAGAACTGACGAGATAAGTGTCTGTGGAATGCAACCTGCGCATGATAAGATATCAGAATATCAAAACAACTAAAACGACATACACCATGTAAGTCACAAACAGTTTTTACGAACGCTTGAATTGACAATTGAGGACTCCTGAGATGTGCTACACGATATAAGTCGAGTGCTTCGGTGGTGATGCCCACGGTTGGCGATATAGGAGAACACGGCATTACGCCTTGACGGACCAGCGCAGAGCTGATGGTGGCGTCTGTTGACAAGATTCGAAGACTGACTTTCTCAGCGTCTACAATGAGCCGGACATGCCGTCATCAAATCGTAAGCAAACAACAGATCGGATCACTTACAGAACACGTCTATCACGCTGATTGACCATTGGCCACAGTTAGAGTCACTCCCCAACCCTTCCTTCTCCAATCTCTCAAAAAAACCTCTGAAGGCATCCTCACATTTGGTCAGACTCCACACAAGGTACGCGTCGGTCATCACAACCATCTGCTCAGCAAACGCATTGTTCCTGCGGAGGACGCGATCACGACGGGTGCGTTTATCCACGCGTTGTACACGATTGTTGCTGCTCACAAAGGTACGTCACATTTACGGTAAATACTCACCAACACTCACATTTTCCAAAAGTCTCCTAAAACCTCTCTTGCAAGGTCAGTGAACTCGCCACCAGCGTGACTGATGGCGAGTGACTCGGTCCCATTCCAGATATCGCCAAAGCTCATATCTTCGAAGTCTTCCTGGCAGTCCTCTATGGTATTGGTGTCCTCTTTTAGCGCTTCGAGAGCGCGACGCTCTTCCAAACTCATAGCTTTACAAGAGGTGAGGGTTTTTTTTAAGTATTTGAATTAACATTAAATACCTTGTAGACGTGCTTGCCGCCGCTCGTTGGAACTTGCCGCTTGCTGAACCAGCTGTGTGTGTTTGAGCACCTTGGATACGCAATTGACTGGCAATCCATTCTTGTCCCTCGATGCCCCAATGTGCCGAATGGATCGCAGAGAGAGGTTTGTGCGGACTCGCTGGTGTACTCTACCATTCCGTGCCATTCAAACATTTGTGCTACTAGTACTGTAGGTCAGGTCCTATCTATTCTTCACGTGACTGATTATCTGTAGCACTCCGACCAAGTCCGAATTCACGACATCACTCCTACGATGTCGACATCATCTAGTAGCCACCCTACCCAGGGTGATCATATCCAGGATTTGCGCACTTTGCTGCAGGAGATGACACTATCAGGTGAGTGTTGTCCTCATTCAAAACTAACATGTTCACACTCAATAACAGAGTCGTCGTTTGACACTGTCACTTGGAGCCGCAAGACAACTGAAGAGGTTTTCCGGAGGACATTCCATGCGCACGGTCGATGTACCTCTTGCTCAAGATGAAGATGTGAGTGACTCGTTGTCCCTCCAATTTCGTTTCATTAAAATACACTGCAGAGATATGGCATTGTCCCTGAAACTGATGCGGAAGCGGCTGCAGCTATGCAACGTACGAACAGCAACCAGGCCAACAGTGCAACACAATCAGGTCAACCAGCTGGGGCACAACTATCTCAAGCACAACCAATCCAAACACAAGCACAAGGGTCAACTGACGAAGCGGAAGACTTTGTGTATACAGGAGTGAGCTGCTGCGGGTTTTTCTTTGGTCGTCGTCGTCCTGCTTCGCATCAGTCATGAAGGATGGAAGATGTGTGGCACGCTCACACTCCGTTGAGCTCTCTTTTCCCCGCATATGTGTCTAACTCCTCATAATCAATATTCACTGCCGCGACTATCACCCACGCACTCGGATCCATCTCTACTTGTGCACCTCCTTTCCCTTGCGCTACTTTTCCTGGATCCACGCCACGTAACTCCACTGGGGAAGTTGGCCCCCGTTTTCTGGAATGCAGCTCTTGGTGGTCCAATGGTCTTCTGCGCGGAGAGCTTAATGTTTGCTGGAAAGGTGACCCGTTGAAACGTCAAAGTTGGATTTCGCGCAGCATTGAGTATGAACTGTTCAAACCGTACACAGATAGTTAAACATGTGTTTGTACAACTTGGATTTCCATCGATATGAGTTTGCTGATTGCTTGGAACTTACAAATTCGTCGATCTCCGTGCGAGGGCGTGTGTCCGATTTTCACTAGGGTCGAACATTGGAACTTGTTTCAACAGCTCTCAGCATTTGCTTACGGCGAATGGTGCCGGTGAATCCGCATCAAAGGCATGGGACATCCGCTTCAGTGCGAAGCAGAGCAAGTCATAAAATTCCTGAGAATTTTCCCTGATATTCCCGTTTACGCCAAGGTCTGCTATGTGCTCGTTTCTTTACATGGAATTTGACTAATATTTTCAAGGGAAACGAAACTCGTTGAATAAGGTAAAAGGGATGTTCGAGTTTTGGGCTCTGACTCTTGTGTGACGCCAATCAAGATAAGCATCTTTATACATTCTAACAATTACGATAACACTGGAATACGATGCAATAGCGGTTGGAAAAGCTACATAAGAGGTGGGATCAAGGAACGAAAAGGATAACGAGCGAGAGTTTGAAGGATGTCTAGCTCGATGTCGTCACGGCTCTGGAAGTGTGGTGCCGAGAAACTCCGATGGGCTACGTCTCGGCACCCATACAATTCATGGTGGACGTAATGAATCTCCGACAAAGTTCGGACCCAGACAATACCCCCTCCCTTGCCCGTCCATTTCCTGCACATTCCATCTTAACTACATATCACGATACTCGCAGACACTGATCTGCGCAGATTTCCGAACACACACACACCATGTCGGTCATTGCTGTTCAATCAAATTATATAATAAATGAATTGTGCCTTATCAAGGAGCGTGTAACAGCTTAGGATTCCAAAATTGAAGCGGTGTGTCTCAATATTATCCTGCTTGAGAACATTGACCTTCTGCTTGAGCCCCTTGTTCTCCTGTTTGAGTCCCTTGTTTTCCTGTTTGAGAACAAGGAGCTCGAAGAGGAGGTTAAGGAAGTGAGTGCATATTACTATAGGATCTGGGTTCAAATATTGACAACTTTGTTGTAGAACCGCAACAGCATTCTGAAACTTGAACAGCGAACCCTATATAGTTAACGAGGCCCACAGTTCTAGTTCCCTTTGCAAGTGAAACTATACCAGCATAGTCTACATGGAAGAACTAGAAGTACCCAAGGAGAAGCAATCCTACAAGGCGCGCGCAAGTACTCCACAACGGCATCCCAATTCGTATCACCAGTAAAGCTTTGAAGACCCAACTCTCGCAACGGAAAGCATGGAGCTGGAATTATTGCTTATCATACATCCACTTGTCATATCACCCATGGTCTCATTGAATACACGATCTAGCCACGCTCCCTTCGAACCCTTTCTTTAACTTGCTGAATCTTCCAAAAGTCAATGATCTGGAAATCACGTGTGCCTACTTGTTGTTACGACTGGGATGAGTCGAGCTATCTCTGTCTGAGTAGGCAATCGGCAGAATGCCAGATAGACGTAAGTCTGCTCTCGATTGAGAGATCAAGTGTTTCTGGCTAAGGCGAGTGTCGCTGACTCCCTTAGAATAGTGGTTCTTAGGCAGCAAGGTTGGAGACCTTGCTGAAGGACAATATTCCAGGTAAAACCCAGTAGATTAAAGTAAAGAATACAATCATGGGTAGGTAGGTTTATATACCAGTGTTCAAGCGGAGCTTGTAAATGTGTTATCAAGATAGAAGCAAAGAAGAGGCGGACAGCCCGCTTGGCAAGATAAGAGATAGGCATGATAAGAGATAAGCGTGGTACGGACGGCCCGTTTAAGAAGCGAAGGAAAATGAGTATAGGGGCCTCTCTAAATGTTATTGTAACATTACCCCCCTGTTATGGTTGAAGTCTCCGACTTCAATTATTCTTCGGTGTCGCAGTATTCGTTCATGTAGTCGTAGTGGATGGGATCCGCGTCAGCGTTGCAGAACTCTGGTTCATTATACCTGGTGGCGTAATCTCGGTTCGCCCTTTCTATCTCTTCCAGAAGTTCTTCATCTTTCCTGGCCTCCCATGCCGCTAGTGCTTCATAGAAGCCTTCATCGGTATAAACCAATGGGAATAGTTCTTTCTTCGCCGCGTAAGGGCAATAAATAGAAAGATGGCCGGGTTTCTGGGCCTGGCAGATGCGACAGTAATATTCGGGGCAATTCTTGTGACGGTGCCCAAGTTTCTTGCAGACGCGGCAGACGAAATTGTCCGCGGAAAACTGGGGTTGTTTTACTGTGATGACGTCGGGGGTTTCGGTGAGGTCAATGACTTCACGCTTCTTTCCCTTAGAAGCTCTAGTCTTCGACACTCTGTGCACGGTAGTCCCTCTACGGGTC